>NW_028145449.1:3807500-3960000 GCF_977016875.1 Pavona decussata
ATTTTGTTACTATACAAGTGATACATGCACAAACTGGACCACAGCGCTGAACAAATGCCGTCAAGAAAACTCAGTCCTCGTTGACATAAACAACAATGAAGAAAACGTGTTTTTGCAGCATCGTCATAATGGCAAAAAATCCTGGCTGGGATTGAATGACATCTCCACAGAGGGTAGCTTCACTTGGGCGGATCGTGGAGCTGGAAACTTCACAGCTTGGGCCAAAAATCAACCAAATAATTTTAGAGGACAAGACTGCGTGCACGCACTTGGCGTGGAGCATAACTACAAATGGAATGACGTTAAGTGCAGTGACTGCCATCAGTATACTTGTAAGAAAGGTAGGCTGATTACAAGTGATTACAACTGGTGGAAGAATGATCAATAGACACCCGTGACCAAACAAAAGGTATTGAAATTCAAAGCGTGACACATGAGAACAGAACATTTTGCCAACAGTGTCAAGTTATAAGGGGCCTTTATCATTTACAACAGGATACTTCACCTTTTGGTTAAATAGAGTGAGGTATCAAAGATGACAATTGACTAGTTATGAGCACGTTTAAATGATACTTGTCGTAAAAATTGTGTGATTCCCTGCGAAACAGTAGTTTTCTAACAAGATTGTCTGTGGAAAGGCATTCTGAGAAGAAAATTTACTTTTTGTTTAATGGAGTTGTTTGATTCAGGAGGGTAATAAAGAACTCGAGTACTGGCGAAGGTAGAAAGAGTTAGTCTGTTTAACAATGCGACGTCGTGTTTTAAACACGAGTTCAAATACACAATTGCTTTTACTGCTGTTTTTGAATAAATAAGTAACAGTAACAGATTACTTAAATTCTGTTC
This sequence comes from Pavona decussata, assembly GCF_977016875.1. Lineage (NCBI taxonomy): Eukaryota > Metazoa > Cnidaria > Anthozoa > Scleractinia > Agariciidae > Pavona > Pavona decussata. Next base: position 3,808,347 of record NW_028145449.1, read on the forward strand.
CTTTCTTTTTAATATTTGAAGTTATTTTTCAGATCTTAATGAATGCACCAAAGAGACATCCTACTGTCATCAGCTTGCCACCTGTACAAACAAACGTGGATCCTATTTCTGCAAGTGTGACAGTGGATATGTGGGAAATGGCTTTGATTGCTATTATAGTTATGCCGGTAAGTATTCTAACATTGTGGCCGATCAATGGATCTTTTTAAATAAGCTGAAACTTACATGATATAAAAGATGTTTTATCTAGTTCTGTTAGCAAATAGCCCGCGTAGTACTCAATGAATAGTCCAGCCCACTAAAACATTTTCCTCTTTCCCCACTTCCCGTATCAAAGTGGCTATCTATTTAAGGCTCCTAGCTATTCAGCCATCCTACGTGATTAGTAGCAAGATTTAAATGCAGGTTGAAACTTGTATAAAAACACATAAACAACAAAATATTAAAATGTGTTCCTCAAACTGAAGGAGGTTTGGAAATATGAAATATGATCTCAAATATCATAAAATTCAGTGAACTTTTTGCTTTGAATTCCTCTCAAAATTATTAATGGTTGGAGAAGCTATTGCCCCGAGTTTTTTTTTTTTTTTTTTTTAACCGCCTTCGAAGTTTTGTGAAATCGAATCACCCAGTTTTTCTCGTGAACGCTTTATAGCTTAAAAATATTTATATCGTTTATGTTTGCCTGTCATAATGTCATTTTTATAATTTTTCAATTTAAGGCTTAGGACGTTCATCCATTCTGCAAAACAACGATAATTACCTGGGTACTTTAAGTAACTGGCTCAAACCTGTCGTCCAAAGCAAATCTTCTCACTGGAAGCGGTGTTGGCGTGCGTCTGTTGATGGTTGGGCTTTATCTACCTTTCACTCCGGGTGTGATAACAAGGGTCCTACTGTGACGATAATAAAGGTCGGCCAGTATATATTTGGAGGATACACCAGTGACTCATGGAGTAAGTGACTTTATTTACCTTACCGTATATCAAGTTAGTATTAACGCGCAGTAGTTTTCCAGGGGTAAGAATAACATTGTGAAGTGGAGTTAACTCCTGGTGGTGAATTTACCTTGTTTGGAGTGATTATAATTGTAAAAGAGGTGTACTTAACCTTGTATTGGACTTGACGTTTACTCGATAAATAGCACGAACTTTACTTCAAGCATATAATTGAGAAATGGACTCCATCATAATCTATATTTTTAATCAAGAGTACAATCACCGATGTTAAAAAACAGTAACTCTTAAAAACATCATTTTAAGCCTTAACTGTAAGTTAACCCTATTTTTGGAATAGAAAATCTCAAAGCTAATTACCGGGTTGCGTCGTAAAGTAGAGAGAAAATAAATCGTTAATTTAGAGAAAATAAATCGGATGTAACAGGTGGAAGTGCTTTACTCCATTCGTGTTAGATCTCTTAGAGTGATAAAAATCTGCGAGTCAGCGAGCCAAGGTGTGAGCCATGCGAGCCGTGCGAGCCATGCGAGCCGTGCGAGCCATGCGAGCCGTGCGAGCCGTGCGAGCCATGCGAGCCATGCGAGTCACGCGAGTCATGCGAGTCATGCGAGCCACAGTATAAATGTTAAGAATTTTTATTTGTAGTATTTACATTCACATAAGAACAAGAACAGGAGCATTGGAACAAGATGAATAACATCACAATATTTAATTCTTACAGTGGGACAACGCAAACCATCATATTTCATTTTTTTGTTAATTGACATGTCAGGACTGATTGTCAGTGTCATTCCAATCTTGTAAGGTATGATAAATGAGTACTCAAAGATGAGCGAAGTCAATATTGTCGCACTAAACTCAATTTGAAAAGAAGCAGCGTAACAGAAGCATTTGCCGTCAGCTGGTGGGTCGAATGCTATCTTGAAACCAGCCTCTGCCACTCTAGTGGCGAGTTTTGAAGAAAGACTTGTCTAAGGGAAAGGACAACCACATGCAGCAGTCAGCCAACCGACAGAGTTCTGATAACTCTGATTCTCGACTAAAGATCAAACCTGTTAAAATGGCGCGATTTACTCGCCATTCTTGACGCCAACACGCGGGGATCGAAGTGCTGTTCTTTTCTTTTTTTTTTTTTTTCTTGAATTAAGTTCCACGTGGATATCAATGAATGACATGTGTCAATAGATAACGTGCGTTTTTCTCGGATATTTTTTTTTTCTGAAGTCTTGAACCTTAATAAATTTTTGCGTATTGTTTTTATTTTTTTGCGCATCTTGGGCGATTTTGAATAGGCAAAATTCTCTCCAAAATTATAACAAAAACGAAAAAAAACAAAAAAAAAAAAAACATTCGTCCAAAATTTTCTCACGCGAATGTAAGGGACTGTGCAATAATTATCAGGAGGGGGGGGGGGGGGGGGGGGCTGAAAAGCCAGAGTTATCTAGCAAAAACTTAGACAGTACACCCCCTCCAAAACTAAAAAATTAGTTCTAAGCCCCTCTCTGTTATGTTAAAAATAACGTCGCACCCCCCCCCCCCCCCCCACACCAACACACACACACACGCACTCACTCCTCGCCGCCAACATTACCATAGATGCCTTTAAGTGCATACCTTTTATATTGTCATGCTACTGTAAGCGTACGCTTACTTGTTGGATGTCGTCGTCTGGAACAAATAATACCTCATATGAGTGTTGAACAAAGCCATCCGTTTCGGAGTCATCTGAATCCAACTCAGAGTTGTTTTCGGAAGTGCTTGTGTGAGAATCAGAGTCGCATTCGGAATCACTGGATAGGAGTTCTGTGTCACTGTCATTGGCACTAATTCTTTCGTTGTTTCGTGTTCCAGTTTGCGAGAAATCAAGAGCACGTGCTACCAGCACGGCTTTGCTTCCAGATACATGAAGATTGTTCTGCTTAAGATAGATCTTAATTTGTCGTGCTGTGAGGGATTTGACTTCATCTTCTTCTTTCCAGTTAATGTCTGGAAGGGTATTGCGCTCAGCTTCCCTTTTTTTAGCTTTCAATGCAATAAACTCACGGTGCTGAACAAAACGTTTGAGAAAACTTCTGAAGCCAGAAAGAGAAAGGAGCAGAGAAAAAAAATCAAAGAACAGGAGATTGAACGCTTCAAATAACAGACGAAAAAGGGCTTGCATTATATTTAGATCCTTGGGAGGAGACCCTGTTGAACTTTGTTATGAGCCAGAGATGTATGGAATTCAGCAAATCGATTCAGTCGATGAAGAAACATTACTTTTATTCACATCAAAAACCGACAAAGCTTGTCTACGAGATCTGTTTGATTCCCATTGTTTTACGGGGGATGCTAAAAAACAAGTGCATGATTTTTGCTTTACATAGGGTCAGCTTAATTAAATAGAAGAAGGGTTAAAATTAATCAGTTATCTTTTCATTTTGATGGAATTTTTTCAATAATCGTTTAACAGCTGTTCGTATTGATATTTGTTACAGTCTATCATGAGGCCTGTATTGAGAATCTTTAATTGCGTTAAGTTTATTTACATTTCGAATAAAACTTAAGGCCCCCCCTCTGTCAAATGAGTGATTTTACTTTGACCCCCCCTATCTTGGCAGCAATTTTAGGTAATGCCCCCCCCCCTCTGGTTTTTCAGCCCCCCCCCCCCCCCTCCTGATAATTATTGCACAGTCCCTAGATAAAACAATTAAAAATTCTTAACATTTGCACTGTGGCTCGCACGGTGGCGCTGGCTCGCAGATTTCGCAGACCCGACCTCTTAGGCCGATTGTTTAAACAGAGGTTAAGTTAGACATGGTTTTAGTCAAAATCAGGCTTTGACGACTACTCCAAAAACCACGGATAAGCTTCATCTAAATCCACGACTTAACCTCGTTTAAATGACCGGAATCTTGAGCAGAGCAGTGGTATTTGGACGACAACTTTGTCAAGCCCGGTTTTAACTTCGTTTAAATAATAGGGCCCTTAGTTCGGATGCTAAGACTTCCTGTTTCAAGCTTAATTTAGCGGTCCTAAATTCGAAAACCAGCCAACAAAGAATAAGCACATGGCAAACATGTATAGATATTTGGAGTTTATATCAGATTCGCTGCAAGATTTCATCGCATACTGGTTTCACTAGCTTTACAAAATCATTTGTTTGTATCTTCGATAAGCCAGATCGTTTACTGTCGTTGTTCAACTAAAGACTTCCAAGTGTCAAGAGGAATTGGGGCAAACAACGGACTGCATTTCATGCCATCAAGGATTTCAACTCGCGTAGCCAGGCAATAAGACAATCCGTAAATCTGAAAATTTTTAAACGTAATCTTTTAAATTTGTGATTTAAATGAATTTCATGCCATCAAGGATTTTGACTCCCTTTCTCAGGCCATCAGTCAACCCGTGATTCTGAGTATTTTTAAATCAATCTTTTAACTTTGCAATTTACATGAATTTCAGTTGATATCTTGAACATTTAGATAGTTTTTACATATTTTCGATTTTTAATGTCTTTGCGAATTGTGTGTATTTTGTATTTTTTTTTTTTTGAGATCCTTTTTGAAAACCATATTTTGTATGAAAAAATCATCTCAATAAAGATTATTATTACAAAACTGTTACTTGCTCTCAATATACCTTCACTCTCGTGAAATTTTGACGCTTTTCATTTGTGTAGCTTAACTGTGGATCCTGCTCGAGACACCCCAGTTTCCATTGACTATTTTTTATGGCGTGATCTTAGTTTAAATATTTAATGTGTCAGGATTTCAGAGCGAAACTCACCGAACATTAATTTAACCGTGATGATCAAGTGAATTTAAAAAAGAAAAAGCGCTTCCGTATTTCATGGTTTGCTTTCTCCTATCAGAGCAACCATCACTACTACAGTACTTTTTCTCGTAAATCCGATGAGTATGTGTTAATTTCTAAAAGACAACTTTTTGTCGTTTTTTCTTTATGTAAAAGTACTAAGAAACGGGCCCATAGTGTCACTATGCAATGAAACCTTGCGGTGCGTCAGTCATTATCGCTAAAACTTCACTCAGTCTTTTTTGCTTCTCTAGCGAAAACTAAATTTAAAGATTTTCTCATTAAACTGTTCAGTTCATTAAACCAAACGAGTACGTACAATCTTGAACAGAGGTCTTTAGATGGTTGCATTGTTTTAACTCTCTCTTCCCCCTCCACCAACGTTCACAATTTTCAAAGGGTTCACTTGTGCAAACCGCGCTACGGGTTTTAAAATTATTCTTGGACAAGGAATGCAGGCCCGAAAAAATATGTCAGTGTTCCAACGATTAGCTACCACCTTGTTGTTAGCCTTGAATCAATCCCTAACTGAGGCACCAGTTGTGAGCAATGAGATGCGTCTTTGCTTGCAAGCTTTTTCGTTAACTAGCGGTACTGGGTGATTCTTTGTCACAACTGCAAATTGCCTGATTTCATACCGTGGGGGTCTGGGTACGAGTCTGTGTATTATGGGTTATGGGACTCAACACCCACATAGCCGGAAAGAGCACATCGAACTTTACAACATCCTCAAGTTTGGTGTCAATCAAGCTCATATTAGGCGAGATACAGCCATTCAAAAACTTAAAAATTTACTAAGAAATGTATGGAACGCCGGACACACGTCCGGCGCTCCATACATTTCTCAGTAAAATTTGGAGTTTTTGAATGGCTGTATCTTTCCTAATATTAGCTTTATTAACACCAAACTTGGAAATGTTGTAAAGTGCGGTGTGCTCTTTCCGGCTATGTGGGTGTTGAGTCCCATAACCCATAATACACAGACTCGTACCCAGACCCCCACGGTATGAAATCAGGCAATGGTTTGCGGGTTGGATTTTTAATCGGTTGATTGAAGGGTCAGTGGTTGGAGGCTAAGCTGATCTCTATATTGTCGCGTAGATTCGTCAGAGAGTAGCCTTAACTGACACCGCACTGTCTCACTATCTTCCTTAGTGTAAAAGTGAGTACCGGCAAAAGACTGTCTGGGTTAGTCAAGTGATGGGCACGTTACTACTCAGGGGGGAGGGGATGTAGGTCGGCTGAAGTAGTACTCCTAGTTGTTTCATACTAAGGTGATCAGGTTAATCTCCGACCCTCTGTGTGGGCCACTTAGAACTGAAGTGCGACTTTACCCTCATCCCATGCGGTAATCATCAGAAGCATAAGTCAGTTTGTTTGTTTTTTAAAATTGTTTATTTTTTGTTAGTTTCTAGTTGTGGTTATCGATATGATTCGAAAGCTTTCCTGTTTTCACTGGTAAACAAGCCAGGATGGGCGCCGGTGAAACTGACTCAAACAGGAAGTCACTCCACTTACAGCTGCTCCTCTTATGGACCTCCTTTCGGGGCTGGTCATGACATTTACGTCTCTGACTACGCATCATCAAATAGAAACTCATACGCAGACCTTGGCCACGATTACGCCCCCCCCGATGGGTACAGCTATCGGAGCACCTTTGCACGAACATTCCTGGCGGGAACTTATCACTTCCAACCGGATGAAGTAGAAACTTTCTACGAAACAACTTAAAAAAAGCAAACCGGCACTGAGGTTTAAACCCCAGCTTACAGTCTTTCAATATTTTAAATATGAGTTATTAGGTTTCTATACTAAAAGGCCGTAAGCTAAGACACAAAAAATTATTTTCCTAGAAGTCAAGTAGCAGAATGATATGTCATTACGAGAACATTTTATTATATAATTTCATAGCAGTAACTATTTATGTTCTGTGTAGTGCTGACCATTAGTGCGCATAAACATATTTTAAAAGAGGATTTGTTTTGTGGATAGGCCTTACTTGCGTTCTTTTAGTTTTTTTTAAACTTTGATTTGATGTTCTTTTTTATCGGAGGGAGGAGGGGGAGGGGGCTTTGTGATAGTTGGTTAATCGCGAATTATATATCGTCGATTGTTAGCCTCCCTCCCCCAATTATTTTTAAAAGGGACTTTTGTCACGTTGTAGTGTGACCAGTAGTGTGTCCTGAGTTAGCTCATTACCTGGTTTAAGAAAATGATGATAATCAAGGAATCTGTAACTGAAGACAGGGGATGCACTAAGAGAGAAAAAGGGACAGCAATATTAAAAGCACTTTTCTCAGTAAGGCGATAAGGAAACACGTAACAGGCACTGCGAGACGATAGAAGAAACTCTGGAATTGCATGGAGCGGCGAATGCTGTAGTAGATAAGTATATCACAACATTGTTCAGACACGTGTATGGTCTTACAATGAACTTGAATTAAATAGCTAATACCCTGCCTCTGCCTTTTTCACACGGAGTTAATTTATGACGACAGGATGTTTGCACGATGTATCTCAAGCTTCACATTAAATTAAGTGTAAATTATAAGAGCATTTTTCCAGCCGAGAGACGAACAGCTTTTTCTCAACCAAATAACTCGGGCCTTTTTCAAGTGTATTCCTTGGGCTAACGTAATAGTTAAAGTTAATTTGTACAATCTTACAGTGTTGTTGTAGCGGATCTCCAACAATAGATTTTCTTTTCTCACTAAGTGAAAACGATTATTAAAAGTTTCATCGACATTGCAGGTTACAGGCTCCTAAAAGATAACTTCACTTGTTAACATTGAGGTACAATGACATAGATTATATTAAAGAGCCCCGCAAAAGGTGTCCTAAATGTTACTTTTATTCAATGTTAATTGTGCAAACAACCATATATCCATGTATTTTAGACAGAGCTGTTATTTTTAAATTGGATACAGACTCCGCGATTTCCTGCAGGAGTCTTTCTGCCGGCCTAAATCCCGTTTAAATGGTTTGGTAGTTACAGGAAATATTACTGATGATCGGTTCACGGTCAGTGAATAGCTTTCTCTCTCTGGCGATCAGTAACAGTTGAGTGTGAACACTCCCAAAAACTTTAAAACAGTATCATGATGCAATGGAACGGAATCATAGCATTCTTTTTTTTTTATGATTTGAAGCCGTTAATTGAGTTCCATCTGGAATCCATTTGTTTTAGATATATGGATCAAATGGTAAAAGTCTCTAAGTGATCCTTTCTTGGAAAGAAGTAATTGCCTCTAGTAAGGCGATAAGGCAAGGGATATGGAGTAGACTCTTAAAGGACAAAGTTAGAATTTAAGATCGTGAATCACTTGAATGTAGACCATAGGATTGAACATTAATTTATATTTGAAAGAACTTTATCTTGTAACGTTTGGGCAACATGATTTATGATTGCAATTCAATGTCCACTTTTGTTAATTTGATTGCCGTCTATCATGGCATCAGTACAATTCTGTTGATTAAAGAAAACTGATTTCGGAAAATGATCTTTAAATGACTTTACGATAAACTAACTGGTAGAGCCAGGCAAATTTAAAATTTTAATTGGCTGCAGATTCTCCCTACCGAAAAGAACTTAATCAACTAGTATAAAGCAATTTATCAGGGTTTAATGAATTTTGCTTCAAAGTTATCTGGATTAAGTTACAGTTGTGGTGTACTAATTTTAAAACTCTTGAACCTGTAATCATGTAGTGACATACAATTGTATAAGGTATTCGCTGAGAACAAGTTTCGAACTTAATTTTTGAGTAAGGTTTTCATTGAAGTAATTGAAAATATAGCTAAATTTTTTATTAGCCACTGAAAAGCAACGGGATAATTAAGTCATATTTCAAGTATATATAATAATTATCAAAATCAAAATCATTGATCATTTTCATTTGGTGTTGGGTGTTTAATGAACTTCACATATATAATTAAACGCGACATTGTAAACGTGTGAAGTTATAAAATAAAGAGAAGAGTTACCTCTACAATATTTCTAAGCTTTATATGCGTAATTGTCGTCCAAAATGAAATTCAGTGAAGTGATCCACAGCACTAATGTACTAATACTGAGTCATGGGCTGAACTATACTGCCGTTATTTTACTTCTATCATCACTGGGAGAGCAGTTAAACTACTCCACCCCTGTAGTTTGACACCTCAACGGACTTCTCGCCTCACCCCCTCCTCCCTCTGTAGTTTGGCATTTCGACAGACTTCTCGCCTCACCCCCCTTCCCCCTCTTCCTCTTCCCCATCCCCTCCCTCATCCCTCTCTTATCCAAGTGAAGAATGCAACGAAGTTAAAGACGCTCTTTAAATAAAGGTGGGGGGGGGGGGGGGGGTGGGGGGCAAGCAATTTGGTTGAACAAAACTACCGCCTCCCCCCCCCCCCCCCCCACACCCCCTCGTCACCCACAGACCGACTGAGGGAGTTTACGATGCAACGAGAACATCAAAAAAGCAGTAGATTTAGTAAGATAAACAATAACTTTGCACCTGCATCACACTTTTTTTTACTATTTTTTTGCCGTTTTTTTTTTTTTTTACGCGGACTACCATGTGAAATTTCCTAATTTCACGTTTGAAGGAGCTTAAACAAACGACAACAAACTTTTCTTTCTATTTTTACATTTTGAATTGAGAAGTAAGAATCCGACTGTAGGAGAATTTCTTTTTCTATGGCTCCTGAGAGGACATACTTGTGCTACTTTCGACAACGCGCGAACACTAAGGTTGCGTTCGATTGACCGTCTTCAGGAATAAGAACTGAAGCGGAATGGCCGTTAGATTTCTCTTTGAAGTAATATTAAAGATGCCACAAATTTTGTTTTTGAAATACCATTCACCACCCTTTCCATATAGTACTGGTAGCCATGTTGCAGGTATGTTTAACAAGAACCATGATTTAAAGCATCAAACTAATTTTTAGCACCTCTTTCTATACTGGTACGCAAAAGAGAGGAGAAATGGCTCTACAAACTGATCTGCTCGGTGTTTGTCACATTGAGCTAATATTCAATCTTAACTGTACTCTAGCTTGAATCAGGGGGTTCCTATTTCAAGATCCAAATAGAGAACGTTTATTTATATGGTTGACCTTACATGTGTTGCTTGTTGCTTCTTCTCGTGCCGCCGAGCACTATGTTTTTCCGCACGATAGTAGTGCTGTTTCAAATTATTGAAAACACTGTTTGGCAGTTTGAGATCAAGATCTGAATTGCCCACATCTTTATCATGAGCCTTTGGCTCGAGGGATTGTGCAAGCACTCCTCATGTTATTGACATTAAATAAATTTCTTTCTATGGTGACCAGATTACCTTATCAACTCTGTTGATGAAACCAAACATTTGAGATGAGTGTGCCAGTACCTTAGTTATTGTGATGTCCACATTGTCTTTATGATACTGAGCTAATGCCTTCCAGGTGGGTGCAAGCTTACAGCAATGGCTACACCTGTCAAAGGTGGAAAAAAAGGGGGGGCTTATGCAGTGCTGATGGTTTGGGAAAAAACAAAACTTTAAATGTGGACATGGCATTTCTCTAGCAAATTAGCTAATTACCATGGGGCATAGAACTTTATAAAGCGCAGACTCATTTCCACATGTTTGTCAAAGTTCTCTGACGTCAGTGTGTACAGGCCATTTTCTGGTTCAGTCGTTCCTGCTAAATCTTCCCCTTTTCCTGTAAATTTTAATAACATATAGCTGTCACGTGTGATTAGCTAGCTACATTGGTTCAGGGCATTTTCTATACGTGCCCCCTGCTTTGCAATTCCCTTCCATTGGAGCTAGGGATGTGCGATTCCATAGGTAGCTTCAAGAAAGGACTGAAGACTTTTCTTTGTAGAAAGGCCTATTGTTGAAAATAATTAGGAAAAGTTTTATTTATTTTAGTTATACAGTCGAAGCTCTCGTAAGCGGACACCCTCGGAACGCGAAAAAAGTTTCCGTAACTTGAGCAGGCCACTTACGAGAATGGTTCTGGTAAGATACCACTAGAGGTGTAGGGGATATATGGCCGCTTACGGAAGCTTGTCCAGCTAACAATAAATACATATGCGTTATTGACCAAGCGTGAGGTCAAGATGGCTGGATATTGGCCAAGTTCTTTTTTTGCGTTTTCGTCTCGGTCCATAAAAACGCAAAAAAAGAACGAGGCCAACATCCAGCAATCTTGGCCAAACAAGCTTGGTCAATAAAGGATTTATTATATGGCTTTACCTTTAAGTTAAAACTACAACAACAAAACAAAACAGGACATGAAACTGCTCTACTCGGATAGAAATCCTCTATAGCCGGCCGGTGCAAGATTTATTTTCAGTGCATTTTTGGATTAGCGTGTAATCGTGGAAAACAAGGAATCCTAAATTATCTTAGGGCTCTAACTTTATAATGGCTTAAAGGGAGTATACAATTATTGAGAACGAAAAATTTAGATTTTCGCAAGAGCGGGAAGATTTGAATAGAATACGGCAAACTCGCCATTTTCAGCCGATCGCGCGGTGGCGTATAATAAACATTTCTACCCGGTTTTCGGCTTCCAATCATTAATTCTTGAATGAAACAATAGATTTTGAAATTATATGCAAACATACGCCGAAAAAAAGAGCGGGTAAATCAGAAAACTGGGCGAAACTTTGATAAGATTTTGTTGTTTAAAACAAGCAAGACGCGGCTAAATTAAAAACGTGAGCTTCTTCGGCGAACTTGAGAAAAATACTTTTGTGAACTGCTCTAAACACTTAATGCAACTTCCACTACGCTATGATTAAAATACAGTCATTGCAAAACTAGAGAATTTATCCATTTTGGCACTCGACTTGAGACAATAAGTTTTACAAAATCAACTCTATCTAAAAATACTACACGCAGAGCTACTCACCGGTTCAACCCACATTCATTGCAGCTGAAACAAAATTTTCCCTACGCCAGGACGATTCCATTCTCTTTCCTTTCCTATAGGTAAATGTTGAGAGTTTACCGAACTTTTTAGTGAGCGTTTTCCCCCAAAACAACGAGAAAATCGAAGAAAAGATTGCATTGTTGCTGGGATTAAACTTTCGATGCCAAGCGAACGGGCAACGTGTAATCCCGAGCGGGCAAGATAGCTCCATCTTGCTCGCTCGGGTAGCCAATCACAGCGCAGGATTTGACTCATCTTGCCCGCTCGCGGAGCCAGCCATATAATAAAGTACCGTATTGGAAATATAAAAAAAAAAAAATACCACCGTATTAAATGACATTTTTGTTTTATTGCGCCCTATACTGTACCACCCTTAACGACATAGTGACGATAACTGAACAGTATTACAATGTATACTGCAGTACTAGGACTTTTTAAAAACAACAAATTACAATAAACACAATTGCACCATAAACAAGAATGATGAAATACTCGGACACATTCCTTTTGAGGATGTCGGTGCTTGTTAGCAACTTTTTTTTTTCGGGGAACAAACAAAGGAAAGACTGTTGTAAGGGGAAAGTGAGTGAACAGAGAAGCCAGACAAAAATATCCATTGTAGTTAAGAGCAAATTTCAGAAGCCGGTTGGTCTCCAAGGCAAGCCACCTTTCTTGTCTTACTTTGTTAGAGTACTGTTCCAGTCACCTCCTATAATGAGTGTCGTTAATTCAGACTTTTCTATTAGGTAGTATTCAAGCTCTTCAATAAATCGCAACTGATCAGTATGAACATTGGGCGCATATATATTACAAAGTGATAATTCCATACAATTGTAGATTAGGCTAATTAAAACAATTCTTCCTGAGCTGTCGCTTAGGGAGATTTTAATTTTGTTTTCTTTGATAGATGGATTTAATAATATGCGAGCTCCTTTACTGTGGCGAGTGCAATGAGAAAAAAAGATTTCACCTCCCCATTCGTTTTTGCAGAATGACTCATCACACGATTCGGAATGTTTCCTGTTGAAAATAAAAGGTAGCGTTTTGATCTTTAAGATATGTAAAAATGCTACTCCTCTTTATCGAATTTACGATACCTCGAACATTTAGGAAGATGATTTTACATATTTGTTTGTTAGACATCACATCCAGTACAAAATAGGCTTTAATAAATACACTCAAAAATATCAGTGACGAAAAAATAAATAAATAAATAAAACGAAAATTTAGAACACAGAACACTTAAAGTCCGAATTGGGTACTAACTTTCGTAAATGCTCCCACCCATATTTCCCTCCTCTCTGAGTTAACCAACAAGCTAATAAGATTATTTGTAAGGATTACAGTAACGGTAAATTTTCCTCTGTTAATTCAAACATTGTTTTGTCGAATAAAACAACAAGTCCGCTAACAGGTTGTCGAAATCATAGTCGCTGAAGATTCGCACAGGATCGCCACTCGGCGATGTTTTAACAAAGATTTTGCCATCGATTGTCCAAAAACTCGTCAAAAGCCCATCTTTTTTCATTTCGCTTGCTCTCGATACAAGTCCTCGTCTATAATTCGTCAGGTTTTCGTTGTAAAAAAATTTGAGGTTTTTCAGTCCTCACTGCATTGGAATAACCGGGAAACACATCCGACACTTAAACATTCCTTAACTTAACTCTTTCCTTATATAAACTCGTTTTAACCTTGTGGCTAATAAATTTGACAAAAACTGGACTCGAATTATTGTCACGTCGTTTGAGTTTTTGTGTTATCTCAATGTCACTCGGATTAACATTAACATTTAACGCGGTTTCCAATTTTAATACTACCTCCTCCGTCGTTGAATAGCAATCTTCTGGCATCCCATGAATTTCTAGGCTATTTTTCCTGGTATACTGCTCCAAATCATCGAGCGCCGTGTACAGATTGTCCGTCTCTTCCACTTGCTTCTGGAGTTTACCTTTGACTTGTTGAAGTTCGGTCTTCAGAGTTTCACTAGTTTTTGACACCTCTTCAAATGATGTTTTTAAAACGCTGACTTCTCTTTCTTTTGACTGAAGGGACAATTTTAACTGTTTTATGTCCTCTCTCAAAGTTGAGTTCTCTTTTAAGATGCTTGTGACCGACTTCTGAAGTTCCGCTAACATGTCACGTATCTCATAAAGCGTTGGTTCTTCCTCCGAAGCTGCATGATCAGATTCTTTACGGACTCCCCAGTTACGGTCCGCCATGTTTTTGTTATCTTCTTCGTGAGCGTTTGGTTTGTTATTTGGCCGTTTAGCGACATTCGTCTCTTCCTCTGTCGAACTGCGGTCCCCACGTTTGTTTTTCTTGCGAGTAATAGGACCATTAACCAAAGATTTTTCACCGAAAGAGAGGAGGGAAGACACTGCTCAAAACTCACGTCCGCTCCACACGAGCTCCACGCATGACGTCATTTTTTTTTTTTCAGAGCAGCCATCAGTTTAATTTTGCTCCCAGGCTCCTCTCTCTTCCTCCCTTGAGAAAGAACCCCAGTCATGGAACCCAAAATCTGGCTGCTTTTCTTTGAATAAGTGCTCTTTGCATCTTTGTCAACATGATCAGTACAAAGTTTGGAACCAGCAGAATTAAAAACATGGGTTATTTGAAATCAGCCAACTGACGCATTGTGGCATAGCAACTCAAAACCCAAATCACATATCAAGGCTGTAAATAGGGCTGGGGACCAGGGATGTGCCGTTGGATAGGGTATGGTGTTTGACCCCTCTGCCCTGAACAGTATATATAAAATGAAACTAAAATAAAAATAAGCGCTCCCTTCAAATAAGCGCCCCCCAGAAAATTATTAAGCAGCCCGGGCGCTAATTCGAGTATTTACGGTAAACGGACAATAGGAAGGGGTCACCAAGCATTCAAGGGATTTACACAGGAACCCCGCCGTCTTTTTCTGCTATTCTCTTGCAATAATTGTCCTATCTACAGTTAGTACAGACGTTAATGCATGAAAGAGGAACTTTATTTTCAATTGCACAGCTTTGTTTCCAGTGTTATTTTAGGCCAAGAAAACCAGTTATGTCCAGAAATGCACCTTATCTTTAATTTGGGTACCTTATGTAAGACAGATCTTTTTGTCATTTTTATAGGACTTCATGTTTGACAGAATTATTTGTGTTTTAGTAAGAATTTAGGGTAGGGGACACCTTGTGATGTCTATCATACAGTTCATGCATCTCATTAGCGTGCATTTCTGGTCATTCCTCAAGGAAAGTTAAACTTAGTGTAAGATACAAAATAGACTGCAAAACAGTCGTATTTTTTTGCGAACGCGAGCGACGGTCAATATTCGAACAAAAAGGCTGGCGTGCGTTTCTCAAAACTCCCGTAAACTTTTCGGGCCCGAAAAGCTCCCGAAAACGATTTCTAGTGTTTCTCAAAGCGCACGAACTTTTCGGGCCCGAGAAAAGTCGCGTCATTTTCCCCCGATAATTTTCGGGTGCTAGAAAGCTCCCGAAATGCGTTTTCGAAGATTGGTTTATTTCAGTTAAATGGTTGTATTGCGCTACTATTATCAAGGAAAAAGTTATCCAAAACGAGAGTTTGAGTTAATTGACAGATACTGGGCTAGACTCAAGCTAAATACGTCTAAAAACCAAGAGAAAATTTCTGAAAATCTCACAGGTTTACATGCGTTGCTGCGCGCAAGAACTTCGTATAGATGAACTTAAAGATTTTGTTGACTCCAGTAAATTACCATTACCATAAATTTACGAAGGTAACTCTTGCAAATCAGTTATTTTCAGTTGAACTTTTAAAGAATTACGAATGACGAAGGCAAAAGAAGTGAAATTTGTACTTTAAAAACTTCAATTTGAGAGACTATGGACCAAATAAAGACAGTTTGATAGTTTCCTCAGCGGTTCGCACATTGCCGAGTTTGATAGTGTGGTTAAATTTTATAAGTGTATAACGGACAATTATTTCTGTTTCTTTTAACGTAAATCGGTTGAGAAGAAGCTCAACTTGTGCTTTAACTGAGAGTTATAAAAGTTCAACTTAAGCTTCGTAAAATAAAATGAAAAACGACAACTAAAAAAACATGAAAGATACCCACCTCGTCTGATTCTGGAAAACTTTCATCGGCAATGCTAAGCTGCAAATGTGATAAGCCATTTTCTTGCAGTACTACTTATTTCTTATATAATCATCAGCGTCCACTACGAAATTTCGAGTTCATAGTAATGCGGTGTCCGAGGACACTAAAACTTGCTCAAAACCAAAACATCCCTTGACTTGTTTTTATTTTGGGGGGATTTGCGAGCAACGTTTTCAGTTCATTTAAACGAGTAGCCAATAGTATCATGGAAACTTTGACAAGTCTTGACAGGTTTGACAGATATATGGAACTTTGGTGACGAAACAACAACGGTGATTTCAAAAGGTCAAGATTAAAATAGAAACAAAACAGTCTTCACGTTGTGAACCAGTTAGCTCAGTAGTATTTTCGTTGAAATCTGTTTTTAAGAACAGCATTTACACCTAAATTTATTTTACAAGTACAGTTACTGTTTTCAGCTGGAAAAACTAAAAGTTGTAATGATAAAGCCGTGATTTAAAATAATTTTTCCTGCTCTAGTCGAATTATCGTAGCCGGTAACGCAAAGAGATTCCCAAAAATATCGGGAGACAATATATTAATTCGGGACACTTTCGGGTGTTCTGAGATACACTTTTCGGGACCCGAGAAAAACACCCGAAAAGCACCCCGTAATGTTTTCGGGCCCGAAAAGTTTTCGGGAGTTTTGAGAAGTGTACGCCTGGACCGAGTCTAAAAACAGCGAGGGAGAATGGGCGTGTGAGACTCGAGCGCTTCACACGCGAGGATCACGCTTACGGCGCTTCGCGCCTTCCGAAAACGTCCGAAAACGACTGTTTTGCAGTCTAGATACAAAACTATTGTTAGGATTACTAGGGAACTTGAGAATTATTTGTGTTTTAGTAAGAATTTAGTGTAGGGGACACCTTGTGATGTCTATCATACGGTTAATGCATCTCATTAGCGTGCGTTTAACTTAGTGTGAGATACAAAATCATTGTTACGATTACTAGGGAACTTAAGCACAGACGTTTTTTGAACCACGGACGGCAACCGAAATTAAATTCTTTTCCTTTTTGGAGCGTTTTCACGCCATCGCGTTTGTAACGTCAAGCCACACTCATCAACAAGAGCTTTTCCTGCCCTTGGTAAGGAGCAAAACCACGTCACGCCGGTTGCCGTCCGTGGCTTACGAACGTCTGTGCCTAAGCCCCCTACTGTGGCTTTCCTGCATTTGCCTTTTTGGGTTTTCACGCCATCGCGTTTGTAACGTCAAGCTACACTCATCAACAAGAGCTTTTCCTGTCCGTGGCAAGGAGGCACTCCTAGGAGGCACGTGAAATGTCCGTCGGAGGAATGGGGAATAAAACACCTTACGACTTCAAATGATTACTTCTTTAACAAGAGACCGTGACAATGTAGAATTAATGAGAGGACCTATAACTTCTTGTCCGCACACAATAAAGGCTTACAGAAAGCGATTTAGAGCAGTCTGCTGCAAATGCACAAATGTAGGTGTTTCTGGCCCATGTTTTTTGAGCACCCCGGGCTCAATTCTTTCTTAGTCACATTTTAGCAACCCTCACTGACTCGGAAGGATTGCCAGCTTTTTTTTTTTGGATACTTATCTCCAAACGCATTATCATTTTGTCGTATTAATCGAGTAGAACCTACCTGTCTCAAATATAATTAACCTTTTAAGCCCTAACAGTGATCAGAATCAAATTTCTCCTTGTAATATCAATGCTTATTCAACACCTAAGGACACAAGAATTAAGGACATGATCACGCGAAGTGAATTTTTTTTAACATTTAAATAACTTCTCCCCAGTACTTTGGTAAGAAAAGTATGGGAATAAGATAGGAGAATTTGTTCTTTGATATTAGGGAATGAGTCCAACGATAATATAATCTATTAATTCAAAAAATACCTTAGGAAAGCTTTAATAGTGAGTCTAGAACCAGGCTTTCCTAATAATATTTTATTACTAACAGTGAAAGAAGCGAGCCACAATCGTGAATTAAACCGTGTTACAGTGAACAATATTTTTGTCAAACGTCTCATTTTTGTCTGGATTTGAAATGCAAAGATATAATTAGGACTTCAACATTGGAACGTATGTTGCAGAAAAGCAGACAACAGACAGATTTAAAATCACATTCACGGTAGACAACGAACAACAAGAATGACCACGTGACAATGTTTACCCCGCGTTAGCCGCTCGTTGTTTTTGGTTTCTCAGTAAAATTGGTTGTTTTCTGGGCTCGGTTGTTCGAAAGCCGATGAACGCTAATCCATGATTAAAAGTTATTCATCTCGCTCATTCACAATATTTTTAAAAGCTAATTTTAACTAATGGAAAAAAAAATCTAAGTTAAAACTGGAGGAACAAAAATCTTTGAAAGAATCTTTATTGATCAGTAATTAAACTCGAATCAAAGTTCACGTTAACCCAGAACTAGCTTAATCGGGCTTTGAGCAACTGCGCCCTGTTTAATATTATCAAAGGTCAGAATAATTATTTTGTTTCCTTTTTTTCCCATCTTTGGACTCACTTTTTCAAGAAAACGTCAACGCAAATTTTCACGTTTGCCGTAACGCGACTCTAAATCATTAATGACACAAAGATGTTAACAAAATAGCATTGCTTAACAGTTCTGTTAAATGGTAACTGCACCGTTCCCCCGTTACAACTGAAAGTAAACAGAAATAACACTGATAGATTTGAAAAAAGATGTTTCCAGCATCAGACCCAGTGAATATATTTCGTATCATGTAGGGAGTCCGATACTAATGTGAACTTCCAGGATACAGACACAAAAATATTTCCGCTTACACATAAATTACTCATAACTCGTGTAAGTCCTTCAGGGCCTTGAAATTTGAACTAAGAATTTAAGACAGGCTGTCAACAAAGAAACTGGGTCCAGGTAGGTTAAAAAGCAAAATATTAAGACCAACCTCAACTGGAGAACAGGGGTTGAAGCGAGAACATGGCAACAGATTGCAGGGATGTTAACAAAAAGTAGATCAGGAGCATTTGAAAGCGAGATTTCCATATTGACCCAGCCCCTCTCCCACCCCCCTCCCCCATCCCTCCCCTAGCTAATCAGACCGTGGCGAAAATGGTTTTAGATTTATGTTTAAAGGAAAAGATGCTTTATTTCACATCTCCAGACCGCTTTTCCTGTTTCAGGGGACAGTCTTTCTTTCAGCAAACCAATGAGAGTCAACTGAATTAACCGGAGTTCAGTGTAGCAACAACAATTTCCGCAACGATTTCGCACCAATTCAATAATAACCATCCGCAAGGAAGGTCAACACATCTGCCTTTTTATGTCACTTGCAATTGAAAAGTAACCTTGACTACATACTACAAACAAGCTGATAAATCAACAGTTCTGCTTTTTCGGCTAGATATGAAATCTATTTAATTGTAACTTGAAAAATGTTTAAGAAACAATTTTCAACACGTTAAAGTATTGAAGAAGTGTTCGATTAATTTCAGGAACCCTTCCGTGCGAAGAGGATATTTTCAACTTAGACAAGTTCTTAAGAGAATGACAGCTTAATTTCGATTATAAAGTAATACCGTTGGAGATACAATAACATTAACAAAGAAAGTTCTTGTTTCGTTTCGTGCGGCACTCTTTTTATTTTGGTTGACCTCTGAGTTCAAGTACTGAAGAAAAAAAAAACTAAAGTAGCTTGTGCAAGTTCTAACTTGCTAATGCAATACGTGATGGCAGCGCTCTAACTTGTGAAAATTGTTATGAACGATTTCGCCATAATTCAGTTAGTTAATAGCCAATGGCGGGAGTCTTTTTTGTAATTCACTTGAATAATGAAAGTGACAGTTGACAAAACGGTCGATTGACATGTTTCCTACAATCGTCGAAAATAATCTCGGGAAGATTCGAAAGTTCAACCTCGTTTTGACTTCCCTCCTCTTCCCTGTTTCAATATGGAGCTTAAAAAGTAAATTTTTCCTGTTTTACGCGTATAGTATGAATTGTGGTGAATCCAACATTGAACAGGGCAAAGGGGGTGGGATGGGGATGGGGGCAGGGAGAAAGAGGACACGACTAACAAAGTAGCATTCCTTAACAGTTCTGTCAAACGGTAACTGTACCGTTCCACCGTTACAATAGAAAGTAGACATAAATAACACTGATAGATTTGAAATAAGATGTAAAAATAATTCTTTTTTTTTTTTCGGCATTACCCAGTGAATATTTTCCGTATCATGTAGTCAGTCCGATACTTATGTGAACTTCCAGGATACGGAAACGAAAATATTTCCGCTTAGACAGAAATTACTCACAACTCGTGTAAGTCTTTCAAGGCCTTGAAATTTAAATTAAGGATTTAAGACAGGCTGTCAAGATAGTAAATGGGTCCAGGTACGTTGAGAAGCAAAATATCAAGATCAGCCTCAATTATTATAAGTATGTGCTGATACTTAAGCTAGAGAACAGGGGTTGTAGCGAGAACCTGGTAACAGATTGCAGGGATGTCCACTAAAAGTAGATAAGGAGCATTTGAAAGCGAGATTTCCAAATCGACCCAACCCCTTGTCCCCAATCCGTTATGTTTAAAGGAAAAGATGCTTTATCTCACATCTCCAGACTGCTTTTCCTGTTTCAGTGGACAGTCTTTCTTTCAGAAAACCACTGAGAGTCAACTGAATTAACCGCAGTTAAGTGTAGCAGCAACAATTTCCGCAACGATTTTGCACCCATTCAATAATAACCATCCGCAAGGAAGGTCAACACATCTGCCTTTTCATGTCACATGAAAAGTAACCTTGACTGCAGACTACAAAAAACATGATAGTTCTCCTTTTTTCGGTTAGATATGAAATATCTATAATCAAAACTTTGCACCCATTCAATAATAACCATCCGCAAGGAAGGTCAACACATCTGCCTTTTCATGTCACATGAAAAGTAACCTTGACTGCAGACTACAAAAAACATGATAGTTCTCCTTTTTTCGGTTAGATATGAAATCTCTATAATCAAAACTTGAAAAACGTCTAAGAGACAATTTTCAACACGTTAAGGTATTGAAGAAGTATTCTATTAATTTCAAGAATCCTTCCGTGTGAAGAGAATATTTTCTACTTAGACAAGTTCTTAAGAGGATGACAGCTTAATTTCGATTATAAAATAATACCGTTGGAGATACAATAACATTGACAAAGAAAGTTCTTGTTTCGTTTCGTGCGGCACTCTTTTTATTTTGGTTGACCTCTGAGTTCAAGTACTGAAGAAAAAAAAACTAAAGTAGCTTGTGCAAGTTCTAACTTGCTAATGCAATACGTGATGGCAGCGCTCTAACTTGTGAAAATTGTTATGAACGACGTAGCCATAATTCAGTTACTTAAATAGCCAATGGCGAGAGGCTTATTTTGTAATTCGCTTGGATAGTGAAAGTTACAGTTGACAAAACGGTCGATTAACATGTCGATTAAAATAATCTTGGGAAGATTCCAAAGTTCTACCTCGATTTGACTTCTTTCCTCTCCCTTGTTTCAATGTGGAGCTTAAAAGTGAATTTTCACGTTTGCCGTTTGCGGTAAACGCGACTGTAAATCTCTAATGGTACAAAGATGTTAACTAAATAGCATTGCTTAACAGTCCTGTCAAACGGTAACTGCATCGTTCCCCCGTTACAATTGAAAGTAGACATAAACTAAACACTGATAGATTTGAAATAAGATTTAAAAATAATTCTCTTTTTTTTTTTTCAGCATTACCCAGTGAATATTTTCTGTATCATGAAGCGAGTCCGGTACTTATGTGAACTCCCAGGATACGGGAACAAAAATGTTTTCGCTTACACATAAATTACTCATAACTCGTGTAAGTCCTTCAGTGCCTTGAAATTTGAGATAAAGATTTAAGACAGGCTGTCAACAAAGAAACTGGGTCCAGGTACGTTAAAAAGCAAAATATTAAGACCAGCCTCAATTAGGTATATGCTGACACTTAAACCGGAGAACAGGGATTGAAGCTAGAACCTGGCAACAGATTGCAGGGATGTCAACAAAAAGTAGATAAGGAGCATTTGAAAACGAGATTTCCAAATTGAACCCACCCTTCTCCCCCATCCCTCCCCTAGCTAATCAGACCGTGGCGGAAATCTTTTCCGATTTGTGTTTTAGGGAAAAAATGCTTTATTTTACATCTCCAGACCGCTTTTCCGGTTTCAGTAGACAAGTGTTTCTTTCAGCAAACCACTGAGAGTCAACTGAAATTAACCGGAGTTCAGTGAAGCAACAACAATTTCCGCAACGATTTTGCACCCATTCAATAATAACCATCCGCAAGGAAGGTCAACACATCTGCCTTTTCATGTCACATGAAAAGTAACCTTGACAACAGACTACAAACAAGCTGATAAATCAACAGCTCTGCTCTTTCGGTTAGATACGAAAACTATTTAATCGTAGCTTGAGAAATGTCTAAGAGACAATTTTCAACACGTTAAGGTATTAAAAAAGTATTCTATTATTTTCAAGAAACCCTTCCGTGCGAAGAGAATGTTTCCTACTTAGACAAGTTCTTAAGAGAATGACAGCTTAATTTCGATAATAAAATAATACCGTTGAAGATACAATAACATTGACAACGAAAGTTCTTGTTTCGTTTCGTGCGGCACTGTTTTTATTTTGGTTGACCTCTGTGTTCAAGTACTGAAAAAAAAAAACTAATGTAGCTTGTGAAAGTTTTGGCTTGCTAATGTTATACGTGATGGCAGCGCTCTAACTTGCGACGTCGCCATAATTCAGTTACTTAAATAGCCAATGGCGAGAGGCTTTTTTGTAATTCAGTTGAAAAGTGAAAGTGACAGTTGACAAAACGGTCGATTGACATTTTACCTACAATCGTCGAAAACAATCTTGGGAAGATTCCAAAGTTCTACCTCGATTTGACTTTTCTCTTTTCCCCAATTTCAATGTGGAGCTGGAAAAAAGAATATTTACACGTATAGTATGGATTGTGGGGAATCCAACATTGAACAGGGGAAGGGGGTGGGTGGGGGTTGAGGGGAAGGGGAGACGACAAACAAAGGCGATGTCATAAATTGAGACCCACTTTTCGTTGCCGTGTTGAGTAACCTTCTCAAGAAAATTTGTCGATGATTGTAGCTTTGATTTTACTTTACGGTGACAAGAATAACTTTCAGTACAACAACAATACTCGTGTCAATTAATCTGTTGCCCTTAATTGATACAAAATAAACAAACAATATAATATAGTAAAATACCGTTCTCCTCTAGAACAAAGGTTTAGCACATGCCTAATTATTAAAATAGAAATGACGTGTATTGTCATCCGCTGTCACTCACAATAAAGGCACAGCTGTCATGCTAGCTTTTCTTTCCTCTCTCCTTCTGACCCCGAACAAAGTCAGACAGATTTTCTTAGAATGCACAGGAACTCACATGCTTTGCTGAAGCTAAACTTATCAAAAGAAAATATCTGTCACTTTATTTGTGATTTAAGGGCCTCTGCAGCTGATCAACAGTTTTTGTAGGGAAATTTTAAAGTGGGATAGTAATGTGAACTTTCAGAAATCGTTAGTCACTTAAGGACGGTGCCTATTAATACCGAAGTATTTTTGTGCGGTTTATTACTTTGCGGGAAAAGCAGATCTTCGCAAGGCCTATTGGAATCCAGAAAGAAAATTGGGGGTAACCACGCATTTTCCAGAGATAATTAAACATTAGTATCTCTAAAAACCGCCAAAATATAAAGCAATGTATGGGATTTTTTCCTAAATTGAAGCCTAATTATCTCTGAAAAAAGCATGGCTACCCCCAATTTTCTTTTGAGATACCAAAAAAAATTGGTAAGTTCTGCTTTCTCCGTATAGTTATAAACCGCGCAAAAATATTCCTGTATTAGTAGGCACCACCTATAGGAATCCCGAGTATCTCGCGATGCGCAGAACGTATGCGCATTAACAATAGTAGGCACCGTCCTTAAAAGGAAACGTAACAAAAACGAAAATATGTCCGCGTAGACATTACTTATTCGAATCCTGATGAGTGTTGTCCATTTAGAGAGTTGACTTTTTCTATTGTACATTATTATTTAGAGACTAAATTTAATAAACGTCACGGCGAAGGGCACATTCATGTATGTTTACTTCTAGCGCAGTACAGGGGGCAGACACTCAGAGGAGAAGGAAGGGAAGTTGACTGAGGAAGGAAAAGCGTACACAACAAGCAAAATATCAAAAGTGACGTTGATACGCAAATGTGACAAGGAAACTTGCAGCCATAACCAATACCTTGCAACAGCAAAAACAAAGACAACGAGACTTGAACCAGTGAGGAAAAGGAGGGAACTGGAAATACAGGGGGAAGGGGGGAGTTTATGACTCCCAAGGGACAGGCGGAAGTGAGTGATTGTCCAGACCGGCAAATGAATCTCACGTGATTCATTGTGATAATCTACTTTCATCACATTAAGCTGCTTAGTTATCAAATCACAGATCTATTAGCTGTTATGATTAAGTGGTATTTAAATTGCGCTGAAACAACTTTAGTTTCAGCGCTATTTTGGTAAACAGGCATCGTCCAGAATGCCTTGCGCTCTTCCAAATTAAGGCGGGAAAACTTCTTTGCCTGCTTTTATCTTGCGCTTTTTCTTCCAAGTTCATTTCCCTTTGAAATGCTTTTATTACGAAAATGAGTAAAATAGCTCAATACTATAAATAATGATTTTTTTTATCCGGACTATAAATTCATATTATTTATCCCTCCAAATAAAGCTGATGAGTTGAAAGTTACGCTGTCTCAAAATGTCACAGGTGAAGTTTCTTTGCTAAGATTTTATTGCGTAATTAGTTTTTTTGTATAAATGCCATCATTGTTTTAGAGGAATTGATACACCCTTGCTAAGGTATGAGAAATCACGTGGGTTGTCAAACAGGGGTTATAAAACAGCTGCGTATAGGTCCAAGTCAAGGACTGCTCCTTTGGATTTCCCAAGATTGCTTCAAGATGAATCATTGGAAAATATTAGCATTGTTTTTTCTCTTATACCTGCAGAATTTTGTTTCTACCGTGAAAGGTAAGGTAGTGCACTATAACCTAAATCATATAATGAAATGGTTAGGAATATCTATTCATGTGCATTCTCCTTTTATTGAAGACATCGAAGCGTTGGAAGCCAGTTGCGAAACTTTTTCAAAACGTAGTTTGAATTTCGTAAATTTCATTTTAAGGAACAGTTAAACATGGATTTCAATTATTCTTTTGTGACTTCAGTTTCTGTTTTTGATTGATAATTTGAGGACATATTAAAACTTGTACTAAGTAAATGGAAATCAAGGGCACGCCCCCTGCAGGAAGATACCAAATGTTCTTACATTGCTGCGAAAACGAAACAAAAAAATAAAAGGCAATGAAATTTACTTCTTTGAATTCCATTTATGTCTTCTCCTAGAAGTACTCATGAAACAAAAACGTTTAGTGCCATTGATAAAAGAGTACCGAACATTTCAGGGTTTTACAGCCTTACACTGCCCTGGAAAATTCCAGCGTTTGTAAGATCAAACAACATTGATACCAAAATCCTTAATTTGTTTCGTGTGGTTTCAATTTTGCAAAGGTTACTAACCTCTTAGTTCAAATAATACAACCAAAATTGAAGTTGCGCAGACAAGCATGATTTTGCAGTACTTGGCAGCACAACAGCTCTTGATCCCAGCATAAATCAGCTATTGAAGTTGACAACGATGACACGTTAAAAACAGAGTTGTTTAGAGGTCGACCAAACCAGCATTTAAGGTCTTCATTTCAGCTTACCTTCTTGAAGCATTAATTTCAGCACAAAAACCCTTTTTCGGCAGACAACCTTCTCTCCGTCTCGAGTACAAAATGAAACTGTTATCAAAAGACTGTACACACCCCCCTTTGGAATTTAATAATCGTTCCACTAAATGGGTTCAGCGATGAATTTCAACAGCGCCGAATTAAATTATTTTGGTGAGAACATACTATGCAATTTTGTTAAACGGTTGCAGGATTTTATGGTCAACTAACGAAGTCTTTTCTTCTTCAATCTATTTTGGGTTTATTTTCGTGAATAGTGTGGGTTAAAATATTGTGCTATTCATCAAATACCTTGAAAATGTAAGCAACGCTTCTAAAGATTCTCAAAGTCGTCACATTGAGAATGCAAAAGTTTTAACAGTAAAATCTCAAAGTTTGTGACTTGTTTGTGCAGCCTTATCGACCTAAGAATTTTACGACCTGTGGATCTTAAACAATGAATGGTATTTCCTGCTGGACTGGAGCAAGCCCTTACTTGCAGAAGGGTTTTGTTCTATTTTGGGTACACTGTTACATCAGTATCTTGTCAGATTTCAAAACAGTATGGTGGCTAATTACTTTCATGTTTTGTAACTTTAGAAGACATCAATCTCAGTTGACTCTTCCTCATGGGGGTTTTCTTATTTTACATCTGTGATGCACCATTTATTCCATTAAATTATTTTTTTTATTAGTTCTTTTCCGTCTGATGCACCTTTACTCCTCTTACAGCACCCCACCCCCTTCACTCTAATCTCTCCTTAAACACAATAATCTTTAAACTGGATTATCTTTTAAATCCTTAGGTGTAACCATGCAGAGAGGGAGAATAAATTCAACTGAGATACCACAGGGGTGGAACTGCAACAGCGGCTGTGATATACCTGATCACTGTACATTGCCACGTTGCACCAATGTGGTATTCCCTCAGACGTTCAGTGGATCGGGAACGGTAAGTTTATAACTCTAAGAATGACAGTGAACTTCATGGTGATTCCAGGGGGATCTTGCTTTTTAATCACATCCTTGGGGAAGTTAATTTCCTTGTTTTGAGCCCCAGGGATATTCAATGCGAGCGACTTACCCTACTGAAATATACCGCGTCCAACAACTGGAAAGGAATTTGGTGTTTTTTAACGTTTTTTTTTTATGCAGCAGAAAATCTTGTTTTCCTATGATTTTGATGCTGCGTTGCATGTTGTTTCGCAGATTAACTTTTCGCTTAATTCCGACAAATACAAGTTTGTCTTAACATCGGATGAGAGATAGAATTGTATGAAAAAGGTAAAATTTAGTTGCCGCCATTGCTGGGTGACAGTTGTCAATTGAACCTTAAACAAATGAATGAAATATTTTAAAATTCTTTCCTTGTTTGCTACGTGGGCGACTAATGATAACATCACGTGATCCGTGTGTGAAGAAAGTATACAAAAAGAAGATTGCATACGATAAAACTGTGATTGTGTACCAGTCATTAGCCTGCATTTCCTTGTATGTATTTCCAAACCATAAAGCTCCAGTAGAATCAAGTTGCTCGGGCTCTTAGAAGGTTACAAGTTATTTTATTTTGGGTCACGTAAATCAAAGGAAAACAGAAAAAAAAAAGACAAAAGTGGCATCAACAAACTTTTCTGAATAGGGCATGGGAGGGATAGTGAGTGGCTAAGGGGAAACAAAACAACTCCTCATCTCCTCTCCCCCACCCCCCAAAAATTATAACAATAATAATAGCCTGTAATAATTAAGAAAAAAAAACCGTTTTCAATAAATGATGACAGGTGACTATGGGTGATGATGACATATCCGTAATATTCCTCTGTTAATATTTAACTGAGCTCCATGACAACGTCAAATGAAAAGATTGATTGTTCTCCAATCATTTATGCTTTATTATAGTTATATTTCTAAGACGTCGCAAAAGTTGTTGTTATTATGTTCCTGAATTTGTGAAATACAAACAAACGATATATGTTTATTCATAAGATGTTACTTTCCTGCTCAATGTTCTTGTACTTTTATAACTTTTAACTTTTAGGTTCGAGTGTTTGTGTCACTGAGTCATGAGGATTCCTCTATTGTTCATTCACCGCCAGCCTATTGGACAACCGAGATCAATACTTCAGGATTTCAGCTATGTCAGCGTGCAACAGGCTCCACAAATGGCACAAGAACAATCAACTGGGTTTCCTTCCAAGACAAACCAGGAATATCACATGGAAGTGTAACTTTTCATGGAATATGGACGACAGAAACCAAGTGTGATAAAGTGACCTTCTCACAGGTTAGACAATAGAAGTGACGTTAGAGCTAACGATATATAAACTCTTCAATTTTCACGTTGCCCGTTTAAAGCTTAAAAGCAAGAAGTCCTGCCCTCTTAGATCAAGTGTCAAGTCTTGCGATTTTGAAATGCCTTACCGTGTTCCCTTTTATATCAGGCAACAACCAAGAAGAAACAGCTATCGAATCTTACAGAACCAATTTTTCAATGCCATCAATTAAACTTCCTCAGCAGTTCTCTTGTGCGCATGCTCAGTGACTTCCCATTCGAGTACGCACTAAATAACAATGCTGATTATCTCTTCAGCTTAGCAAAGTACGTTATTTGATGGCAATAGATATCACGGAATGGTGAAATTCTTATGCAGACCCTCCAAAACTGGGACTTGATCTCAATGATTGAGAAAAGCAGCCCTGAGAAAAATACAAAACAATAATTTTCATTAAGTCCCAAAACGTAAACATTTCATTCAGAAATTAAAAGTGGGATTATTATGCGGCTTAGTAAACAGAACTATAGGAGAACGCTGAAAAAAAGACGTACTGAGCATTCACCCAGCACAAAGTGAAAAGTAAAAGGCATCTTCTGTGCACAGAAAATACTTCCATCATCACAGGAAAGTGTAACTTGGACCGTTATACTCCCGAAACTTTTAAGGGAATGGAAATTTAGAATGAAAGTATGCAAAACAGTGCAACATAATAATCAGGAAACCCTCGGCACAAGTGAGAACTACTTCTCAATTCTACCTTAATCTGAGGGCGTACTTAGAATTTTTGTCTTCTGAGTCAAAGTTTAGAGAACTGAACCTATCAGGAACCACGAATAGCACCAGGAATACCGCAATAAAGTACGCCAGAAGCTATCCACAGGCTAAATTACTCAGAATTGTCCAGATATATTCAACAAAACAAGCAGCACCAGTGTACACTTAACACTGGAATACGTCCACACTTGTACTTCACCTGGAAACTGGACACTTGCACTTGAATATATCTTCGTACATCGAAATATTCCGGAAATGTTTTCTCCTTAGTAGCTTTTCTTTGAAAGGTCATGTCGTAGGATTTTGTCCTATCCACAAACTCAAAGGTAGAACCACCCTTAGGCCATCCATGAATAAAACTATGAAGAACTTCGTCTGATCCATAGACTCAAAAGCTGGAACCACCTTGCGCCGTTTTATATACTCAAGGGTCAGAATGAACTTCAACAGCGTAGTGTCATTCACCATTAGTAGAAGTGTTCAAGGATATTTTATTTATATAATGCTCTTCCTTCCTAAATTTAATTATCAATAACGAAAACAGTTAATCTCTATTGAGAAAAGATTATGGACCTATAGAACGAATTTAATTGTCGCATTTAACCCAAGCTAAATGTTTTTCTTTTTATCAACAATTGAAATAGAAATAAGAGATTTTCTCCAGAAATAAACCCTATTTGCGTTTTAGAATTAAAAAAAAATTTTTTTTAAACGATTATCAAGGATTGACCTCTAACTCAAATTTTATGCTTTGGTTATCTGCTTTGAGTTCATTGACAAATTTGTCATGATATTGTTGTTGCTTTTTAAAGGTTCTCAGTGTTTTTAGGATTAAGCTAAAGTTCTCAATGTTACTTGCATGACCTGAAAGTTAAACGGTTATTAAATAAAAATACAGTATATTTTGTTTGGCTTTTCAATATTTTATTGCTGTAACACAACTTTTGGCCAGGATAGCTTAATTTCCTGCAATTTTGTTTCATTGATCCAAGTATTGCGTGTGTGTTAATTGAATGAATGTTTACTCGGTCAAAGGTTCTTAAGGGTAAATACGAGCACTTTAGTCTTGGTATGCTTCATTGGAGGAGTACGTGACAAGTCTCTTTTAGCATAAAGGGAGGGGGGGGGGGGTAGGAGTTCTCATGGCCCGAATTTTAATCTTATTTTGCTTTGTTTTACATTTGACTACACCCCTACCCATCCCCACTTTTCTTTTTACTTTATTTTTATTTATTTATTTATTTATTTATTTATTTATTTATTTATTTATTTATTTTTCGTCACGAGAAAGAAAAACAACGGCCGAAGCAATCCGTTATCGGGATCTTTTTTTGTGTGTGAGCAGGTTCTGCACTGCCTGTTCTGAATTCGCCTTCGACTTCTCCACTCTTCCGGGGATATTTTGGACTATTTCTGGTGTGTTTCATTCTCCACTCCTTGGTATAGTGTGAGAATTCTGTATTATCAGACTGAGGATCATTATCGTTCAATGTGTGTTTGTCAGGTCATCCCTCGTAGCAGTGCACTTTTATCTCTAGCTAGACTGGATCCTCCTCTTGTGCTTCATGATTTGCTGCAGTCTTGTGTCTGAGCCAGGCAGTGAAGATATCACACTTCCGACATGCCCAATCATTTCTTTATCATAGATTGTCGACTGGAACATTTGATCTCCAGCTTGGAGTCTCGAGATCGCATCCGCTATGACATCTCTCCGGGAACACGATTAATTTCCTTGTAGTGGAATCTCTTTAGTCGCATTTTGAATCGTTGACTCCATGACAGAACTTGATCCAGTGTGTTACTACTCACATGTTGTACCAGGGGTTTGTGTCCGTTTCCAAAACGATTGACTTCACCACGATGTATTCTCATAATTCCTGTTTTTTACCACAACCAATAAACGCATGAAGCAAACTCTTGGAATTGTAAACTCTAAAAATAGGCAGCAAACTTGACACGAAATCAATCGATCGCATCCGGGTTTTAAATTTGAAAAGGTGAGCGAAACATTTGTCCTTAAGATCTTCAACAAACTGAAAGCAGACAGGGCCAGTGGACTTGATAACATTTCTCCACGCTTGCTGAAAGACTCTGCTGAAGCCACTGCCAAGCCTCTTACCCGCATAACGCCTCGCTATCACATGGAGCTGTGCCACGTGACTGGAAGTTCGCTAAAGTTACACCCTTTTTCACGAGGGGCGTGGCTACTGACATGGACAACTATCGACCTATTTCCGTATTATCTGCAGTGTCCAAGTTACTTGAGAAGGCAGTCCATCATCAACTGTACCACTTACTAAGCGAACACAAGCTACTACATATAAATACCTGGGTGTTATAATGGACGAATGCCTGACATGGAAAGCTCATGTCAAATACATTCTAAGTAAAGCAGGCAAAAGGATAGGCATGCTTGGCCGCACCAAAAAGAACCTAAGTATACAAACTGCGGATCAAGCTTAAAAGCCTCTCATATTACCTATCTTTGATTATTGTGACGCAGCATGGAATTACTGCGTTGCTATAAATTCAAGCAAATTGGAAAAACTTTAGAGACGCGTGGCTAGAATTGTCATGGAATCAAATAGTAGGGGTAAATCCCAAGAGTATTTAAAATATAAAAATTTATCTGGTAGACGAGAGAAACATGCTTTCGTTTTAATTAAGAAAGTACGGAAGAAAATTTGTCCGCAATGTTTTGTTAATTATTTTAATCTTCATAAGGATTGCATCGAAAGGACTACTAGACAGAACAACCACATTAGACTACCAAGAGTTAAATTAGAGTCAACAAAAAAGGCATTTTTCTATCATAGCGGCTTGGTTTTTAATCAAAATTTGTAGTTTTGTACATTTGTAATAGTTTTAAATTTGGATCATTTTAACGTTTGTGATCTTTTTAGTATTTCTAGAATTTGTAACATTATTTAGGGCTTCCATTGATAACAGTAATTTTGTTTTTACAATTTCTGAAGGAATTACCCTGTTTTAAATAAAAGTATCTTCTTCTTCAAACAGAAGCGTCCCAATGTAGTGCGAAACGTTGTTAGTGGTCTTAATTCCCTGGCTAGCTTGTCCGGGAGACAACACCTTAATCGAAATCTCTGCCTTCCCTTCCCCCTCCCCTCCACCTTTCTAGTTCCAGGGTATGAACTTTGTATTAAATGAAACTTTACCTTTCAGAAACAATTAAGTATCGTTTAACTAATAGTTACTGAGTACAGTGATTTGAAGCACGATTTGCCTGATGCAGTGTTCAAACACTTGCTTTGCAGAGCTTTGGTGGAAGGCCTACTGTGTTTGTCACCGCTAAATATTCTCGCAGTACCAAACCGGATGATGCCGTTTATGTTTGGTTGGAAAATCTAGAAAGTCGGGGATTTGAAGTCTGTATAAGAGAATTCTTGCCTTTTGACGGAACACACCAGGATACAATTGTGGTAAGCCACTAACCGTTGAAAATAAGTCAAAGGTGACTCAACTAGGTTTAAAGTTCGTGAAAATGATTACTAATCGAAGGCGTTTTAGTAAATGGTGCTTTCGCTGTTTAAACGTATTATCAAAGGCTTGAACAAATAAATCTCGAAAACAATTAATTCAAAGCGCTTACTTAATTCAGCACAAAATTGTTTTATAGGGAAAGCTGCTATGGCTAGGCGTTAAAGATGGTCTGTTTGTTTTCCTTGTTCATCAAACCCGACGACACTTTCTCCTACAGAATCTCCATGAAAAACGTTAGACTCATTTGCATGAGTTACAAGTACTCAATCGGTCCTTTTATAACCAACTGTCGTGCTATAATTTGAGAACATGGAATGTTTTTATCTAGTGCCAATGGTTTTATCAGGATTCTGCGGTCCTTCACGTGTTTCTTGTCGTGTGTAACATGTTGCTCGTTTACACGCGGTTACCAAATGTGGCGGTAAGAATAGTTATGTTTTATAAAGAATTAAAACAAAACACAACCCGCTTCTCTGACTGCCACCCTGTACTTGGCGGTAACACCAAAAATAATTTTTAATTTTAATTTACCTTAGATGGAAAGACAAGTAATAATAATTGAAAATTTTCTTTTTATAGGATTGGTTCGCTTTCCTCGGCAATGGCTCTCATCTCAATTTTACGATCACTGAAGAAGCAGTTTTCCCCAACAAAGGCAGACCCTCAGCTAACGACAACTATGGATTCTGTCAGGTAAGGGACAGCTGTCAGTCACCTTTCCTTATTATGAAACAAATCAGAGCTTGCCTTTTGTTATAGTGAAATTACCAATTGTGGTGAAAATTTCTATTCTCTTAATACTATCGATACCTTACCCAGCAGGCAAGAATTGAGAATAAAGAAAAAACATTATCTCAAAATATTCCTTTACAGCTCCAGCTCTTTAAGCAAATTATTAGAAAAAACTTAGGATAGCAAAATAACCATTAATGAAACAAATATGAATAAATAGAAAATTAAATGAATAAATAAATAAATAAATAAATAAATAAATAAATATAAAAATAAATATAAAAATAAACATATAGTAACTAAGAAAGTTCCTGAAGAAACTTTCTTTCCTAATGATTGTTTGAGTTACTTCACCGTTAGATAAGATTAATTAGGACTTCCGTATTGATTTATAAATCCAATTTGTTGTTTGTTTATTCATTGATTTACCGTTTTTAGGTAGTGCCTTTTAACATCACGTTCTATGCGTCACCAGTGGTCCTTGTTTCCGTTCACCACCAATATGACCGTCAAGCGAAAAGCTTCGTTCCTCCAGAAAACAACATCATCACGGCCTGGGTGGAGGTATGATATTACCAGCTGTCCTATTCTCGCTCTATAAGACGTGGATTTTGCCCTGTAGGAAAGGACCCTAGGAAAAAGCACTTTGTTTCAAATGGGATTGTACTGATGAACTAGACAAGTTAAATAATCCTCCTTTGAGAGGGGACCCTGGGATAGGAAACAAAACGCACTTTGCTCCTAAAGGGGAACACTGGGAAAATAATTGAAACGCACTTTGTTCTAAACAGGGTTGAAAGGCTGAACTAGAAAAGTGAAACAATCCTCCTGTGGGAAGGGATCCTAAGAAAAGAATCAGGACGCACTTTGTTTGATATTGGGTTGAAAGGCTGAACAGGACAAGTGAAACAATCCTCCTTTGGGAAGAGACCTTGAGAAAAGTATCAGAACGTACTTTGTTCCAAATATTTGGTTGAAAGGCTGAACTAAACAAGGTAAAAAATCCTCCTGGGGGATGGAACCCCGAGAAAAGAATCAGAACGCACTTTGTTCGAAATTGGGTTCAAAAGCTGAACTAGACAAGTGAAACAATTCTCCTTTGGGAAGGGACCATCGGGAAAGAATCAGAACGCAGTTTGCTCCAAATGGGGTTGAACTGCCGAACTAGACAAGTAAAACAATCAGAAAGCATGCTGTTCCAAAAGGGGATGAACAGCAGAACTAGACAATCTTCCTATGGGAAAGGACCCTGAGAAAAGATTCAAAACGCACTTTGTTCTAAATGAGGTTGACCGACTGAACTAGACCAATTAAACAATCCTCCTGTGGGAAGAGAACCATGAGAAAAGAACCAGAACGCACTTTGTTCCAAATGAGGTTCAACGACTGAACTAGACAAGTGAAACAATCCTCTTGTGGCAAGGGACCCAGGGATAGGAAACAAAACGCACTTTGTTCCAAATGGGGAACACTGGGAAAACAATTGAAACGCACTTTGTTCTAAATGGGGTCGAACGGCTGAACTAGACAAGTTAGACAATCCTCTCGTGGGAACGGACCCTGGGAGAAGAATCAGAAAAAACTTTGTTCCAAATTGGGTTGAACGGCTGAACTAGACAAGTGAAATAATCCTCCTTTGGGAAGGGACCCCGAAAAAAGAATCAGAACGCACTTTGTTCCAAATTGGGTTGAAAGGCTAAACTAGACAAGTAAAACAATCCTCCTGTGGCAAGGGACCCTGAGAAAAGTATCGGAACGCACTTTTTTCGAAATGGGCTTGAACTGCTGAACTAGACATGTTAAACAATCCTCCTGTGGGAAGGGGCCTTGGGATAAAAATCAGAAAATACTTTGTTCCAAATGGTGTTGAACTGCTGAACCAGACAGGTAAAAAAATTCCAGAACGCACTTTGTTCCAAATTGTGTTTAAGCTCTAAAATAGACAAGTGAAGCAATCCTCCTGTTGGAAGGGACCCTGGGATAAGAATCATAACGCACTTTGTTCCAAATGGGGAACACTGGGAAAACAATTAAAATGCACTTTGTTGCAAATGGGGTTAAACGGATGATCTAGACAAGTTTAACAATCCTCCTTCGAGAGCGGACCCAAGGATAAGATTCAGAACGTACTTTGTTCCAAATGGGGATGAACGGCTGAACTAGACACGTTAAACATTTCTTTTGTGGGATTGGGGCCTGGAAGGACGTTGCAAAATAAATTCAAAATATTTTTAAAGTTATTAATTATAACCTAAACATGAAAAAGAGGAGTATGTGTTATCAAAATGGTATTATTTTTTGCAGGAAGTTGGCCTTAAGGGTATGAAGATTTGCGTTAAAGACTTACAGGGATCAGGAAGAGGTCACGACCCTTTAACAGTCAGCTATACTGTCATTGGAGGTTGGTTTTTCATTTATTATATTTAGATATTTTTTTGTGTTTTAATTAACTTTTTAATTAATTTATTTATTTCTATTCATTTATTACATTTTCACCAAAGCTAATAATCTTTACTTACAATGCCAAGAAGCAAGGGATTCAGGAAATCTCTCATTTTATCACGCAATAATGACATTAAAGAAAATGTTAAGTTGTTTTTAATTGTTGTTTTTCTGTTACAGATCTCAATCCCTGCCTTGATGTGCATTGTCCACGGTTTGGAGTTTGTAAGACGTACAGTGCGCATGACGCTCGCTGTGAGTGTTTTGAGCAATGTCCCTCCTATCAAGATCCAGTGTGCACTGCCAATGGAACAACATACAACAACAAATGCTGGCATCAGTTAAGTTACTGTAGAGGACTGGAAAACAACCTTGTTTACCATCCAGGAAGTTGTGAAGGTAAGAGAGATACTTTATAATAATACCCTCCATAAAAGCTCAACAGAACACCTTATTATAAAGTTGTACAGTCTTCTATGGTGACACGAGAAACTTGTATTCTGCAAAGAACTCACTCGACTATCTGCAGAATATTCAAAAGACAGCTAACAACAAAAGCAGAATAACAGAGCGTAATAACCAAAAAACAAGATCTCATGTGCCAGACCACAAGTTAATCGGGGACGTGGGACCTGCCAAACTGATGAGAGGTTAATACGGAACTATAAGTGAAAACACAAATGCCATTTTAATCAACACAACTGTCACTGTAGCAACTAGATTACATTGCGAAAGGTACTGCAGATCAAATACCAACCAAGGAATGAGTTATCAGCTTGACCAGCTAACGTTATTCACGTTTAATTGTTTATCAGGTTTTCCAATTGTTCGAGGCCGAGTAGAACTCCTCCATGTTCCAGAATGGTCCGATTCCAACTGCAAAACAGTCACTTTACCGCCATACCGCTTCTATCCGGACAAACAAGTTCATGTTCAAGTCACCATTAATCACATGAAACTTAACGATTCCGTAACAGTCCACGACGCAGTGACTTCCTGGACTGAAAATATCAGTCCCAAAAATTTCACTATATGCGTTATGCAAACTGGGCGAAAGCAGGAGAATTTCAACCCATTTGCAACTGTCGACTGGATCGCGTACCAAGGAGCTCCACCAGAGGGCTTGACCGGAAAGATTCAGCTGCAAAAGTGGTGGTCTGGGACAAACTGTGCAGATGTAACTTTTCCCAAGGTAGGATTTAAGAAAACAACATTAAAAATGCCAAAACTTAACTCAAGGTAACTCTGATATACAATCAGCAATTATCTCAGCTGAATCATGCCACAGTTTCGTTCTCTGTACGTAGAACAACTAAACAAGTAGTTTGGAATTGAAATATATAATATAGATATATTCGTTGGATGTTCATTCTGCCATGAATCTCAGGAAACAGTCCAAAACATTTAAAAATACTTGCTAACCAACTTATTTTCGCAATTTTCAACTACTTCTTTTCTTGGAATTTTTTAGGACAAGTTTACTGAAGTGCCTGTGGTTCTTGTGACGTCAGAACATTTAAGGACAGGGAATGAGTATGATGCCGCTCTCATTTGGCTCGAAGACACTACAAAGAATTCTTTTAAAGCATGCCTTAGAGAAATGCAGAATTTTGATGGAAAGCATGAGGATATTACCGTGGTATGTTCTTAACTATGGGTGTTTTGTACAAAGCTACTGCCATAAATGTTCAATCCCCTGGTTGGTTGAAGTTATTGTCGTTTGAGCAATTTGTTAGGCAAGGTGAAATTTGCACGAATGCTACACCGTGCTATCAATTTCTTTTTAATGAAACAAGAAGCCCTAACAAATATATCATTATTTTGCTGGAAATTTAGGTTCTTTAGTTTTGAAAAAGTTGTGATATTCGGCATTTTCTTACGCGTTTCTGAGTACTTTGTGAAAGGATTGATCATGACTTCGAGATTCAAGCCGAAAATCTGTACAGTTCGGTTTTCAAAAAGAGGCTATTTTACCACGTTATCTAGCCGAAGTAAAAAAGCATACTTAATTGATAAAACACTTTTCCTGGCAAGACCTTCTCTAAATTAACTTGGCTTCCGAGTATGCCTGCGTCACTGACTAAATAATACACTCACTTTCAATAACACGTCTCGCGGATTTGGCAGTGGCTTCTCACATTTATTGGCTGGTATTTAGTTGTTCCATTTAAGACTGATATTTCTCTTGACAGAACTGGTTCGCGTTCGCCAAACTCCACAAACCGCTGTTTAACGAGCACGGGGTGATCAGTTTTCCAAACACAAACCCACCAACGGACGAAAACAACAACGCTTACTGTCAGGTAAGGAAAACTTGACTAGATCTAGAAAGCTACGGTGTTTAAAGTTAGAACAAGTTTCCGCGACCAATTTCCCAAAGGACTTCTATGGGGTAGTTTGCATGGAACCCTTTTGCGGTATATGCGGGCTTACGATCTAATGTCAAACCATGCAAGTATATGGAGGACTGTGAAAGACACTCTGCAAAATTAAGTGTCGTGTTACGACATTTACGAATGGAGTCCTACATGGCATTTGAAAAAGAGCTTGGATTCGTATTTCCTATGGCAGAGTACACACATTCACCGTAAGTTCCTACATAGAGTTCACTTTCATATCGGGGAATGATGTACTCCTGTTACGTGATGTTAACGCTAGCCGCCGGCAGATGGGATACAGTGGAAGCTTAGCGTGCCATGGTATATTAAGAACACTGTCATGGAGCCTTGTTTAATAAGATCTGCTTTTCCTACGTAAACAACGAGAAGAACCACTTAAATATAATTTTGGAAAGAAAAAAAGAAAGGAAAACACGATATATCTCTGTAAGAGATCTGGTGAGAATGAAAATAGGATAGAAAGACACTTAGTTTTACACTCAGAGATAAAACTGCATGATAAGTCGTGGAATGTATAAATAAATAAACAAAAAAATATCAATAAATGAATAGTAGTATTAACGTTTCTTTTGGTTTGCAGTTTGTTTCATTTACAAGAGCTTATAACTCAACGCCAACGATTTTAATATCCGCTAATCACAGCACGACGGCAAGTGGAAACTCGGCTCCTGAGCACAACGGCATCACAGCCTGGATAGAGGTAAAGCTTTTTTTATAGAAGCTTGTGAATAAGATATAACAAAACTCTAACTATACCAATAATGGAAAATAACTTTTCTAAGGAATGAAAGAGAAACTTTGAGATATATTTTTCAACTTGTTGAGGGTTTTTTCCTTTTCTTTATTAAAAATATTGTCTTTTAATTTTTTTTTTTTTTTGTTAGTCTAGCAACGCAATTTCAGCGACAAAACCTGCGAGTTTGAAAATGGTGAAAAAATTCAACAACGTTGGGTTGCGTGAATCGTCCTTTCTAATAAAAAACTACGGCATTATAGGTTTTGAATTTCATGTTTCAGCCTCTCATCCATTAGCAATGAAATATATAAAGTATTCAAATATTTGGGAAACACTTTTAACCTCTAACTAAAGTAGCAAGTGAGCATTAATTAAAGTTTACCTCTGCAGAACATGAATTCCTCTGGATTCAGAGTCTGTGTCAAGGAATTGTACCAGACCAGATATGATCCGCTGTCAGTGAGTTATGCGGTGCTTACAGGTCAGTTTATACTTGGCCCTTGCCTGGTAATTTCAACTTAATGACGCGAATAAGGCATCGTAACATCAAAATATAATACTGTAAGATCATACGCAGAACGCCGGATAAGAAGTGAAATCTGTGAGATCAGGATCGCTCAGCAGAAACTCTGAAGCAAACGAGAGCCACGTTATGGCACTTTGGTTTTCAATAAAGTGTCATCTTTGGGCCAATCCATGGTCAACCAATTTTTCCTTAATTGTATTTATTAATACCCTTTGACATCGATCTCTCATCAGCCTTATTAAGCACAACATCACAACATCATCTTACTCGAAATGATAACTGTTGAAACATTTTGATTACCAAGGCGCCAACAGTCAGAGAGAGAGAGAGAGAGAGAGAGAGAGAGAGAGAGAGAGAGAGAGAGAGAGAGAGAGAGAGAGAGAGAGAGAGAGAGAGAGAGAGAGAGAGAGAGAGAGAGAGAGAGAGAGAGAGAGAGAGAGAGAGAGAGAGAGAGAGGAAACTTCTGGAAACCGAGACAGAGATTGCCTAAATAGTGTGTAAACAGTCTCTAAGTCCATTAAAGACATTCCGCTAAGACTGTACATGTATTTTCAACACGTCACACATCTGCAAATATATTGGCGTCATCTATTTAAATTGAGGTGGTGTCATAATTTAGTTATATTAACTTGGGATTAAAAATATACGTTTTCAGTTTTTTATGCTTTTAATAAGATGGGTAAAGCATTTATAAATTTTTTCTTATTTACTTATTTTAATTTTCTTCATATATTTCATTTTCAATTTCATCTTTATGGTTACTCAATACTTAAATTTGTTTCCTTGATTGTTTTTTGTAAGTTAAGTTACTCCTTTCAATTGTCATACCTTTTACACATGAGCCTCTGGCTCGGATATAGAGAGCAACCTCATCCCAGGCATTGATATCAATAAATTGATTGATTGATCTT
This sequence comes from Pavona decussata, assembly GCF_977016875.1. Lineage (NCBI taxonomy): Eukaryota > Metazoa > Cnidaria > Anthozoa > Scleractinia > Agariciidae > Pavona > Pavona decussata. The sequence goes on from NW_028145449.1 coordinate 3,848,195, forward strand.
ACTGAATCATGACTGATTTCAAAATATCAATTCATTAATCAACATTGATTAATATTTGCTGATAGGAAAATTATTGATTATCAATTTTATTCTTTGGTTATAACAGTTCTGAATTGTAAAATCTCTTATTGTCTAATTGCAGACATCTGTGATCCTGACTGGAGCTATTTCAATGGATTTTGTTACTATACAAGTGAAACATGCACAAACTGGACCACAGCGCTGAACAAATGCCGTCAAGAAAACTCAGTCCTTGTTGATATAAACAACAACGAAGAAAACGTGTTTTTGCAGCATCGTCATAATGGCGAAAAATCCTGGCTGGGATTGAATGACATCTCCACAGAGGGTAGCTTCACTTGGGCGGATCGTGGAGCTGGAAACTTCACAGCTTGGGCTAAAAATCAACCAAATGATTTTAGAGAAGAAGACTGCGTGCACGCACTTGGCGTGGATCACAACTACAAATGGAATGACGTGAAATGCAGTGACTGCCATCAGTATACTTGTAAGAAAGGTAGGCTGATTACAAGTGAGGCTGGTGAAGAATGATCAATAGACCCCCGTGAGCAAAAAAAATGTACTGAGATTTAAGAGCGGCTTCCCACAAATATCGACCGAAATCAACTTTTGGTGGCACAAGTCAAAAAATCGATTTCGCTCATATTTTGCTCATAGGTAGGCCCTATTAAGAAACAAAACGGGCTGTAGTTAGTTTTTTCAAATACGGCTTCCTTACGCGTAAACACGCGAAAAACGATTTTCAACTCAGTTGAGCCAAAATCCGCTTCCCGCCGGACGGAATTTTCCTTAACTTTGGCCGGCCGCGTATCAATCCACAGTCTGTCACGGATCTTGAAATAACATCTACTGTTTTACTAGGTCTTCTACTTCTGTTCCACAGAAAAACATTCAAAACATACGTTACTTTTATGCCCGAAACTGATCGAGAACAACATGCTATAAATGCAAATTTTTAACAACCAAATTTTCGAACTTAAATACCGGCAATTTTACCCATGGGCGATAACTTAGATTATCATAAAATGACTTTCTATGGCTTCACTGTGTACTTATCAATCATAATATCAAAACAAAGGTTTGGGTAAATTATTTTAAGTGACTCGCAGGGCTTCGAATTTATCACCTACCCTGTCGAAAATCTGGCATTCGCATTGTAAACAACGGCGTGGCATAGCCGGTGACCGCGAACTACGAAAGCCAAAAGAGATTCAAAAACGTGCATTATTTTGAGACATAAAGGTAGGGAAACTAAGCTGATACCTTAATCAACAATCTAACATAAGATTTGGGCATCTTCTTCATCTATTCGTGCTCGATACAAGCATAATTAGTGTGTCGACGAGTTCATTTTTAGTATTTCATGATCATTTCATGCACGTTTTAACAAGAATTTAGCATCGAATTCTTCATTAACCCGCACTGGGTTTATTTCTGTACTCTTACCCTCTGAATCAAGGGAACTTTGACAAAACAATCCAGTTTACGAATTAATAAACATTTCTATATTTTTCTAATAAACAACTCGCAAGCTACACTGTTGCGTGACAACCATGAACCGGAAGTGTCACCATAAAGATTTCTATGTTTCGATGTCTTCTTCTGCCATGATGATTTAAAATTGGGGATAAAGACCATTTTAAGCGACTAGTTTTCCTAACTAATGTCCGTTTGCTTCCATACTTCGCACGAAAAATAAATACTCAGAAACGAGCACATTATATTCGAAGTCCAACAAAGCATTTTAAATGCCGTCAAATGTTAATTGTCCCCCTTAACTCATCCACAACTGATAAAGAGGAAACGACTTCTTTCTGGAGAGAAACGAAAAATAACTAAAACAGAACATTGTGTCAATGTCACGAAGTAGCAATAAGGACATGCCACGGCTCCTATACATATTGTATTTCTGGGCGTTTTCCATTTACCAAGACACTCCAGAAATTCCGATTGGGTTGTAAATGGAACATGCTTTTTTTTCCACTGAAAAATTTCCGGAAAGAATGGAACTTGTAAAAAGGTAGTCCCGTTTTCCCGTTGGAAACTTTTCCGATGGAACTGCGTGTTCCATTTATGAGTTTCACAAGGTTTGACCAGTTCCAGGCTGTTCACGACCATATCTTCGGTAAGGAAATATGGCGGCTTCTTCTACTCCCTCGGTGATTTTCCTATCCTCGAGTAGTACTTTATACGAATGCTCGGTGTGTCATGGCTTGGCTCCAGATTTTCAAACGTTAATTTATCACAACTGTGCCATGTATGTCAATGGTAAGTAGTATTTATCGAAGAAAACATTACATCTCACCCTCGGGTTCTTTGAGTGTTCCGATTATTTCCCGCCTTGAAGCATAAAATTTTGCATCTGTAATTAAACAAGGTCTTTTGTCATTCACCCTTTCACAGCAGCTGTTTCAAGTGCGTGTCGTTGAGCAGCTCTTCCTTTGGCTTGTACTTCTCTGCATAGAGCTTCAATGGTCCCTCAAATCATCCTGGAGTGGCTTTTAAATTCATCAATCGTATAAGCTTATCTATATCGCGGCAAAATATTTTCATAAAAACCTTGATTTTGGTGAAGATCGCGTCTCATATAGGTTGCAATCGTCGCCAGGATAGCAATGTCATCATAATTTTTTGAATTCACGAGACTCTCTTCTTCCAAAGACCGACACTACAATTTCGTTTAACCACAAAAATTGTGCCGACATTTTGTATTTTTTGTGCGGAATACATCGGACGGAGAAGGAAATGGATGGAACATGTGTTAAATGGAACACGTTCTTCACCGATAAACATTTCCCACCGAAATTCTCGGAATTTTCCGGAATCTTTTGGTAAATGGAAAACGCCCGCTGTGTCTACCTTCTCTCGTATTTATCCAGGAATACCGTAAACTGCCTCTTATAAGCCCTGGGGCCCGTTTCTCGAAAGTCCCAGTAACTTACTGGGGCCGATAAGTGTCTTTTGTGATAAATGTTTCTCAACAGATAAGCCCAAATCGTCATCGTCTTGATGTTTCCTGGCGTTGAAAACGTGGCCGAATGGGCAAGAATAAGCTGAACCTCGTTCCACATCTTAAAAACCATAACATGCCTTGTGCTGGTCAATATTCTTTGAAAAGGACAGCAGGGTACTATCTCTCTGGACCTTGTTCTGTCTGCGATCAAACGAACATTGCCCACCAACTATCAACGTAAACGAACAGCAAACATCCATGCTCGCCGTTTAGTTTGCAGTTCCTTACTGTTTCTCTGGTGTAATAATAATTCAATTTATTCATACGTCCAACAAAGCAATGAGGACGTTCAAAAATCTAATTAGTTAATTACGTTGATCTTCACATAAAGAATATTTCAGGATCAAAAAGCGCAGCAAAATAACATTACTAATAACACGAGTATTGACCACTATCTTGGTTTCATTAAATTTGTTACGGCCTTTATTGTTATTACTTTTTCCCTTAGAAACGTTCAGAATTCTGTTTTTTTTTTTTTTTGTATTTTTTTTGGTTGTTGTTATTGTCGTTGAGTGTGCGTGTGCTTTCTTTTGCAAATTTAATTAATAAACTAAATCACGCAGTTTTTGCATCTATAATTCACTAATCACGAGCTCTCATTTTTAGATGTATGATGATTGGAAAACTCTATAGACAATGTTTTTAAAAACGGAGATGGACCCTTTATGCTATTTCTCTTCCCTTTCTTTATTTACAGAGATCTAAAAAACTCGCTCATGATCAACGGACGAGGGAAACAAACATTACTTCGAACGTATATTTCACGCAAACGATGCAGTAATTAACATAACAGTCGAAACTTTTAATCAGGTTAATGTCGTTCAAATCTGCTGCGTTTTACCTATTTCTAGTTTAATTTATTCATGGCAGTGATAAAGAAAGAGGAAAAAAAATTTTCCAAATATTACACAATAACGAACTGGACTCCGCATCAGAGCGAACGGATACTCTGAAATTTCCAGTTATGAAACGCAGCCGAAATATATATTTGTCCGTAACGCTACCGAGCTTTCGATCCAAAGATTTTTCTACTGCGAATGAAAAATGCTTCCTTTTAAATGTCGCTTCATTTTTTTTTGCTAAAAGGAAAAAATATTTGTACCCGTGACAGCGTGTCACGCCATCTTTTTTACGCTTCGATCGCCAAATCTCAAGAAAATGCTGACAAATCTGAAGCCTAGCGGGTCATTTATTTTCATTTACCCAGAGTTTTGTTTTTATATTATGGTCAATAGGTATACAGTGAAGCCATAGAAAGTCATTATAGGGAAATCTAAGTTATCGCCCGTGGGTAAAATTGGCAATGTTTTAGTGCTAAAATGTGGTTGCTGAAAATTTGCATTTATAGCATGCTTTTCTAAACCTATTTCGGACGTAAAAGTAACTTAGGTTTTAAACGTTTTTCCGTGAAACAGAAGAAGAAGACCTAATAGAGCAATAAATGCCATTTGCAGGTTAGTAACAGTCTGTGGATTGATACGCAACCCGTCGAAAGTTAAGGAAAATTCCATCCCGCCGAAAGCGGACTTTGAGCTCAAATGAGACAAAATCGTTTTTCGCATAATTACGCGAGAGGAAGCGGTATTTGGAAAAACTAACTACAGCTCAGTTTGTTTCTCACTAGGGACTACCTATGAGCAAAATATGAACAAAATCGATTTTTTGACCTGTGCCGCCACTTGGTCGATATTTGTGGAAAGTCGCTCTTAAAGCGTGACACATGAGAAAAAAAAATTTTGCCAACAGGGGCTTTTATCATTTACAACAGGATAATTCACCTTTTTGATTAAATAGAGTGAGGTACCGAAGATGACAGTTCCGAGCACGTTCAAATGATAGTTGGTTTAGAGATTGTGTGAGTCCCTGCAAAACAGTTGTTTTCTAACAAGATAGTATGTGGAAGAGTATTCCGAGAAGAAAACCTACTTTTTATTTAATGGAATGGTTCTGGAAGGAAATAAAGAACTCGAGTACTGGCGAAGGTAGAAAGAGTTAGTCTGTTTAACAATGGGCCTTCGTGTTCTTAAACACGAGTTCAAATACACAACTGCTGTTACTGCTGTTTTTGAATAAATAAGTAACAGTAATAGATTGCTTAAATTCTATTACTTTAGTTTTAATATTTGAAGTTATTTTTCAGATCTTAATGAATGCACCAAAGAGACATCCTACTGTCATCAGTTCGCCACCTGTACAAACAAACGTGGATCCTATTCCTGCAAGTGTAACAGTGGATTTCTCGGAAATGGCTTTGATTGCTATAGTTATGCCGGCGGTAAGTATTCTAACATTGTGGCCGATAAATGGATCTTCTTAAATAAGGTGAAACTTATATGGTATAAAAGATATTTAGGTAGTTTTGTTAGCAAATAGCCCGCGCAGAACTCAAAGGATAGTCCAGCCCGCTAACACATTTTCCCCTTCCCCCACTTCCCGTATCAAAGTGGCTATCTATTTAAGTCTCCTAGCTATTCAGGCATCCTACGTGAAGTAGCAAGATTTAAACGCCGGTTGAAACTTGTATAAAATCAAATGAACAACAAAATGTTAAAATGTGGTCCTTAAACTGAAGGAGGTTTGAAAATATGAAATATGATCTCAAATATCAATATCATAAAATTCAGTGAACTTTTTCTTTGAATTCCTCTCAAAATTATTAATGGTTGAAGTTATAGCGCCAGTTTTTTTTTTTTTTACCGCCTTCGAAGGTTTTTTGAAATCGAATCACCCAGTCTTTCTCGTGAACGCTATATTGCTTAAAATATGTATATCGTTTATGTTTGCCTGTCATACTGTCATTTTTATAATTTTTCAATTGAAGGCTTAGGACTTTCATCCATTCTGCAAAACAACGATAATAACCTGGGTACTTTAAGCAACTGGCTCAAACCTGTCGTCCAAAGCAAATCTTCTTACTGGAAGCGATGTTGGCGTGCGTCTGTTGATGGCTGGGCTGCATCTACCTTTCACTCCAGGTGCGATAACAAGGGTCCTACTGTGACGATACTAAAGGTCAGCCAGTATGTATTTGGAGGATACACCAGTGTCTCATGGGGTAAGTGACTTTATTTCCCTTTAGTTACCGTATATCAAGTTAGTATTAACGCGCAGTAGTTTTTTTCAGGGGTAACTCTTAAAAACATCATTTTAAGCCTGAACTGTCAGTTAACCCTATTTATGGAGTAGAATATCTCAAAGCTAATTACCGGGTTGCGTCGTAAAGTAGAGAGAAAATAAATCGTAAATCAGAGAGAATAGATCAGATGTAACAGGTGAAAGTATTTTACTCCATCCGTGTTAGACCTCTTAGGCTGATTGTTCAAACAGAGGTTAAGTTAGACGTTGTTTAAGACAAAATCAGGCTTTGACGACTACTCCAAAAACCATGGATAAGCTTCACCTAAATCCACGACTTAACCTCGTTTAAATAACCGAAATCTTGGGCAAGGCGGTGGTATTTAGACAACAAATTTGCCACGCCCAGTTTTAACTTCGTTTAAATAATAGGTCCTTACTTTGGATACTAAGACTTTCTTTTTTAAGCTTAATTGAACGGTCCTAAATTCCAAAACCAGCCCATAAAAAGAATAAGCACATGACAAACATGTATAGATATTTGGAGTTTATATCAGCTTCGCTGGCTGATTTCATCGCATACTGGTCTCACTTTACAAAATCAGTTGTTCGTATCTTCTATAAAGCGTTTTCATTCACGTGACTACCGGCCATATTGGTTTACTGAAACAAAAGAAAGTATTGGCATAAAAATAGAGTTCAATTCCCAGAAGTTTAGTTTAAGACACCAACATGGCCGCCATTTCTTTGTTTTGGGACACCAACATGGCCGCCGCGACGTCATGTGAAAACACTCTATAAGCCAGATCGTTTGCTGTCCTTGTTCAACCTATTAGAACAACCATCACTACTACTTCTCGTAAATCCGATGAATATGTGTTGAAATTCTATTTTTTGTCGTTTTTCCATACCCAAAAGTACAAAGAAACGGGCCCAAAGTGTCCATATACAATGAAACCTTGAGGTGTGTCAGTCATTATAGCTAAAACTTGACTCTTTTTTGCTTCTCTAGTGATAACTAAACTTCATGAATTTCTCATTAAACTGTTAAGTTCATTACATCAAAGGAGTGTGTAGAATCTTAAAGAAATATCTTTAGATAGTTGCATTGTTTTAACTCTCCCTTTCCCCTCCACCAACGTTTACAATTTTCAAAGGGTTCACTTGTGCAAACGCGCTACGGGTTTTTTTAATTATCCAATGGCAAGGAATGCAAACCCGAAAAAATATATCAGTGCTCCAATGATTAGTGACCAGCTTGTTGTTAGCCTTGAATTAATCCCTGACAGAAGCACCAGTTGTGAACAATGAGATGCGTCTTTGTTTGCAAGCTTTTTCGTTAACTAGAGGTACTGGGTGATTCTTTGTGACAACTGCAAATAGTTAGTGGGTTGGATTTTTGATCGGTTGATCGAAGGGTCAGTGTTTCGAGGCTAAGCTGATCCTTATATTGTCGCGTAGTTTCGTCAGAGAGTAGCCTTAACACCGCATTGTCTCACTATCTTCCTTAGTGTATAAGTGAGTACCGGCAAAGGACTGTCTGGGTTCGTCCTGTGATGGACGCATTACTACTCAGTGGGGAGGGGATGTAGGTCGGCTGGAGTAGTACTCCTAGTTGTTTCATACTAAGGTGATCAGGTTAATCTCCGAACCGCTGAGTGGGCCACTTAGACCTGAAGTGCGACTCTACCTTTATCCCATGCGGTAATCATCTGAAGCATAAGTCAGTTTTTTTTTTTTAATTGTATATTTTCTTGTTAGTTTCCAGTTGTGGTTATCGATATGATTCGAAAGCTTTCCTGTTTTCATTGGTAAACAAGCCAGGATGGGCGCCGGTGAAACTGACTCAAACAGGACAATATAGTTATAACAGGCTTTGGTCCACATCCAGCTGCTCCTCTTATGGACCTACGTTCGGGGCTGGTCATGATATCTACGTATCTGACTACGCATCATCAAATACAAACTCCTACACTAACCTTGGTCACGATTACGCCCCCCCGAGTGGGTACAGCCATGGCAGCACCTTCACACAAACATTCCTGGCGGGAGGAAGTAACAAATACTTCCAACCGGATGAAATAGAAACTTTCTACGAAACAACTTAAAAAAATACAAACCGACGTTGAGGTTTATAAACCCCAGCTTACAGTCTTTAATATCACAAATATGAATTATTATGTTTCTATACTGAAAGGCCGTAAGCTGAGACACAAAAAATTATTTTCCTAAAACTCAAGTAGCAGAATGATATGTTATTACAAGAACATTTAATTAACATATCATTTCATAGCAGTAACTATTCCTGTTCTGTTTAGTACTGACAGTCAAGTGCGCATAAACATATTTTAAAAGAGGATTTGCTTTGTGGATAGGCCTTACTTGCGTTATTTTAGCTTTTTGTTTTAACTTTGATTTGATGTTCTTTTTTTATTGGAGGGAGCGGGGGGGGGGGGGGGGGGGTTGGTGGGGAGTTTTTTGATAGTTTGTTTATCTCGAGTTATCTATCGTCGATTGCTAGCCTCCCTCCCCCCACTGATTTTAAAAGGGACTTTTGTCACGTTGTAGTGTGACCAGCACTGAGTTAGCTCCTTACCTGCTTTAAGAAAAATGATGATAATCAAGGAATCAGTCACTAAAGATAGAGGATGCAATTGAAAACAAAAGGGGACAGAAATATTCAAAGCACTGTTCTCTGTAAGGCGATAAGGTAACATGTAAAGGTATTACGAGACGACGGAAGAAACTCTAGCATTGCACGGAGCGGCGAATGCTGTATTAGATAAGTATTTCTCAAACTCATTTAAAATAATTCACCAAGAGAAAACAAAGAAAATCACTACCGTGACCGTGGTTTGGATAAGTGATCCTAATTACCATAAAAGTTTGCCAACTTTAGCCTTGAATTTCTCCAAGAATTATTGATCTTGTGAGAAGCGATATCAAACACTCGAAAGTGTGTTTCATCAGATATCCAAACTCCTCAAAGTCATTTAAAAAAACTCGGCTACGCGTCGTTTTTTTAACCTACTTCTCAGTGTTTGGATATCTGATGAAACACTCTTCCTCGTGTTTGATATATTACACCAAACACTGTTCAGACACGTGTTTGGTCTTACAATGAACTTGAACCAAACAGCTAATACCCTGCCTCTGCCTTTTTCACACGGAATTAATTTATGACGTCAAGTTGTTTACACGATGTCGATGTATCTCAAGCTTCACACTAAATTGAGCGTAAATTATAAGAGCAGCTTTCCAGCCGAGAGATGAACAGTTTTTTCCTCAACCAAATAACTCGGGCCTTTTTCAAGTGTATTCCTTGGGCTAACGTAATAGTTAAAGTTAACTTGTGCAATCTTACAGTGTTATCGTAGCTGATCTCCAACAATAGATTTTCTCTTCACACTAAGTGAAAACGATTATTAAAAGTCCATCGACATTACAGCTTACAGGCTCCTAAAAGATTACTTCACTTGTTAACATTGAGGTACAATGACATAGATTATATTAAGGAGCTTCGCAAAAGGTGTCCTAAATGTTACTTTTATTCAATGTTAATTGTGCAAACAACTATATATCCATGTATTTTAGACAGAGCTGTTATTTTTAAATTGGATTCAGACTCCGCAATTTCCTGCAGGAGTCTTTCTGGAGCCAGAAATCCCGTTTAAATGGTCTGGCAGTCATAGGAATATTACAGATGATCGGTTCACGATCAATGAATAGCTTTCTTTCTGGCGATCAGTAGTAGTTGAGTGTGAACACTTCCAAAAACTTTAAAACAGTACCACGACGCAATGGAAAGGAAGCATAGCATTCTTTTTTATAATTTGAAGTCGTTGATTGAGTCCCATCTGGAATCCATTTGTTTTAGATATATGGATCAAATCATAAAAGTCTCTAGGTGATCCTCTCTTGGAGAGAAGTAATTGCCTTTAGCAAGGCGATAAGGCAAGGGATATGGAGTAGCCTCTTAAAGGACAAAGTCAGCATTTAAGATCATGAATCACTTGAATGTCGTCCATAAGATTGAACATTAGTTTATATTTGTAAGAACTTTATCTTATAACCATTGGGCAACATGATTTATGATTGCAATTCAATGTCCAGTTTTGTTAATTTGATCGCTGTCTATCATGGCATCAGTACAATTCTGTTGATTAAAGAAAACTGATTTCGGAAAATGATGTTTAAATGACTGTAGGATAAACTAACTGGTAGAGCCAGGCAAATTTAAAATTTTGTTTGGCTGCAGATTATCCCTTACCAAAAGAACCTAATCAACTAGTATAAAAGAATTCATCAGGGTTTAAAGAATTTTGCTTGAAAGTTATCTGAATTAAGTTACAGTTGTGGTGTACCAATTTTAAAACTTTTGAACTTGTAATCATGTAGTGACTTTACTGTTGTATAAGGTATTCGCTGAGAACAAGTTTCGAATTTAATTTTTGAGTAAGGTTTTCATTCAAGCAATTAAAAATATAGCTAATTTTTTTGTTAGCCACTGAAAAGCAACGGGATAATTAAGTCATATTTTAAGCATATATAATAATTATCATAATCAAAATTATTGATCATTTTCATTTGGTGTTGGGTGTTTAATGAACTTCGCATATATTATTAAACGCGACATTGTAAACGTGTGAAGTTATAAATAAAGATAAGAGTTACCTCTACAATGTTTCTAAGCTTTACATGCGTAATTGTCGTCCAAAATGAAATTCAGTGAAGTGATCCACAACACTAATGTAGTAATACTGAGTCAAGGGCTGAACTATCCTGCCGTTATTTTACTTCTATCATCACTGGGAGAGCCGTCAAACTGCTCCACCCCTGTAGCTTGACACCTTAACGGACTTCTCGCCTCACTTCCTCCCCCCTCTTCCTCTCTACCATTTCATCCCTCTTCCCTCTCTTATCCAAGTGAAGAATGAAAGGAAGTTTAAGACGCTCTTTAAATAAAGGCCCGTAGCAAGGCTAAAACAACTGGGGGGCCAAGCAAATTGGTTAAACAAAACGCGGTTATAGTTTCCTGTATCAGAGGACGTTTTCTGATATTTCGGAGCTCCAAGCTTGATTTCATGTGGTATGTCATTGACTTTACTCAGTGTGAAAGAAAGTTCTTCATGTCCATAGTACTGGGCTAACTCTTTCAGCTGCTCTGCAAGCCCGACTGCCTGTGGTACTGTCTTGACAGCTGGTTCCTTGAGTTTCGGGTCGTAATATTCATCAAGGTCAACTTCTGCGGAATAATCCTGTCTTTCGCTCCTCTTGGGGGCTAGATGCAGTTCATCATCTTCGTCATCAAGTAGATCGCTCTGGACCTCCTCCCTCGAATTCAGTTGGGTTTTGAGTCATCGATGTATCCCTGACTTACTTTGACTTATTCCCTGCTACTCCCAGTGGATCATAGGTCCATGGAAACTGCAGCCCGCCATCTCGATCTGTTTTGGGCTAGCTTTTCAAGCTCCCTCCAGGTATAGCCTGCCTTGCCCACCTCATCGTCTACTGTTCTCCTCCAGCTGTTTCTGGGGCGACCTCGACTTCTCTTACCCTGTGGGTTCCATCTCAGTGCATGCCTGGTTATATTGCTTGTTGGTTTTCTGAGCGTGTGCCCGATCCAACCCCACTTGCGCCTACTTATCTGGGTGTCGATTCTCTCCTGTCCAGCTCTTTCCCACAGTTCTTCGTTCCTTATCACCTCTGGCCAGTGGATGCCCATGATGGACCTCAGGCATCTGTTGACAAAGGACTGCAGTTTTCTGGAGGTTTCTTTGGTTGCCCACCATGTCTCTGAACCATACAGAAGGACAGACTTCACGTTGGTGTTGAATATCCTTAACTTGGTCCTTCTGGATATCACCTTTGCTCTCCATACAGGCCTCAGTATTGCAAAAGCAGTTCTTGCCTTCCCAATCCTTGCCACTATGTCCCGATCAGACCCACCATCCTTGCTGATGTTGCTACCAAGGTATGTGAAGTCCTCCACTTCATCGATTGCTTCCCCGTCCAGCTTGATGTTATCTACGTTCCTGGTCTTAACCCTCATTACCTTTGTCTTGGATTTGCTGATCCTAAGGCCCGTCTTCGCTGAGATCTTTGCAAGCCGCGTTACCTTAGCTTGCATGCCCTGATGGTTATGGCAGAGGAGGGCAATGTCATCGGCGAAGTCCAGATCTTCCAGACGGTTTGTGAGGGTCCACTGTAGGCCATCACGATTTGCCTCTGTCGTGCACCGCATTATCCAGTCGATGGACAGCAGAAACAAAAAGGGCGACAATAGACATCCCTGGCGCACTCCTGTCAGCATTTCAAAAAGCTCAGAAAGTACCCCATTGTGGATAACTCTACAGGTGCATTTCTCATAGCTCTTCTGTATGAGAAGGATATATTTCTCAGGGATGCCATAGTGACGTAACAGTTTCCACAATACAACCCTATCAATGCTGTCAAAGGCCTTCTCATAATCCACAAAGGTCACAAATACGGGAGAGTTCCACTCGAGAGATTGTTCTGCAATGATCCTCAGGGTGGCTATGTGATCCGTACATGACCTTTCCTTCCGGAACCCAGCCTGTTTTTCTCGCAGACGGTCATCCACCTCTGCTTTCAGTCTCTCCAGGATTATCCTGTTCAACACTTTTCCAGCAGTTGATAACAACATGATGCCTCTCCAGTTCTTGCACTCCTTCAGATCTCCCTTCTTTGGGAGCTTGATCAAATAGCCTTCTTTCCAGTCATCTGGTATCTCATTTGTTTCCCAGATCTTACCAAAGAGGTTGTATAACATCTCAGCCGAGGTTTCCAGGTCTGTCTTGATGGCTTCTGGTGGTATGCCATCTGGACCAGCTGCCTTTCCATTCTTCAGATGTCTGATGGCTCTCTTGACCTCCTCTTTACTTGGTCTGCTCTCATCAACCTCCAAAAGTGTGTCGGCAGGTGCTATGTCTGGAATCTCGCTCGGCGCTGGTCTCTTCAGGAGTTCCCTGAAGTGGTCTGCCCACCTTTTACGCTGCTCCTCTTGGTCAGTGAGCAATTCGCCACTCTTGGTTCTGACAGGTCTGTCCGGGATCTTTTTAGCACCTGCCAATGTTCTTGTGATGGAATAGAGCTCTTTCATGTCGCTCTTGCTTGCTGCTTCCTCCGCCTGTTTTGCGAGACTGTCTACAAAGTTCCGTCTGTCTTTTCTAATGCTTCGTTTGACCTCCTTGTTGGCTTCGGAGTATTTGGCCTGAGCGTCTGCTTTCCTGGCTCTCGTCTTGCTATGATTCAACACCTCCTTCGCCTTTTTTCTTACTTCAATCTTGTTCAGTGTATCCACACTTGCATAGGCCCTTTGCTGTTTGGACTTCCTTCCCAGAGTCTCCTCACATGTCTCCCTCCATGCGTCTTTTATGCCCTGCCACAATTTGTTAACTACTGTTTGGTCCTTCCCCTCGCTCAGGTGTTCCTCGTTTTCCTGCACACTTGCTAGCACCTGGTACTTGTTGGAGACGGTGAGCTGGAACCTCTTCTTTGTCTCCTCCACCTTCAGCATCTCGATGTTGTATTTGCAACTTGTCTTTTTTCGGCCGGTGTTGAAGTTCTTCAGTTTCAACCGGCATCTGCTCATGAGAAGGTGATGGTCTGAAGCTACGTCTGCCCCTCTCTCTACTCTGACATCCAACAGCGATCTTCTGAACCTGGATGACACACAGATGTGGTCAATCTGGTTCTCAGTCCTGTTGTCTGGAGAAACCCAAGTCGCCTTGTGGACCTTTTTGTGTGGGAAGACACTTCCTCCGATAACAAGCCTCTTAAAGGAACAAAAGTCAGCAAACAGCTCTCCGTTGTCACTCATTTCACTAAGACCATGCTTCCCCATGACTGTCTCAAAGCCTGTATTGTTGCTCCCCACCTTAACATTGAAATCTCCAAGGAGCAGTATCAGGTCCTTCCTGGCTACTCCATCTATAACCCCCTGTAGCCTCTCATAGAACTCCGACTTTACTTCGTCCTCCGCATCGTTGGTTGGGGCATAGCACTGGATAAAGGTGGCTTTGCCGACCTTAGTGTAGAACCTAGCTGTGATAATCCTGGATGATATTGGGTTCCAACCTATAAGAGACTTGGCAGCTTGTGGCGTCAGCATAAATCCAACTCCCTCTGTATGGGAAGCATTTGCACTGTCATGGCCAGAGTAGAGGACGGTCTGTCCAGTCGACAGTTGTATGCAACCAGACTCGAGTCACCTTGTCTCGCAGAGGCCCAAGATTGACAGGTTGTATGCGGTCATCTCGGCAGCAATCTGTGCACTCTTGCCTGCTTCGTACATAGTCCTGACGTTCCATGTACCGAACAGTGTGGTTGCCTTGGGAGTAAGTAGGGGGGTCGGCATCACGGCTTCCTTTCGGCTTTCCCTGTGATGCGTCATACGGGTCCCCGAGGAGACCCCTTCTCCTCCCAAGACAGATTTGACTTTGCGCGTGTTTCCTATGGTTTCTGTAATCGCTTTGTATCCACTTAGTGGGTGATTGGCCCACCAAGCTTCACCAGAGCCCCGTTAGCCAGGCTTTTCAGGGTTCTGAGCAGGCCTTCATGGCTACCGTAGCCGTCCGGAGGGACTAGTCCCCCGCCATACTTCACCCTGCACAGCAATCCCCCACTTACCTGTTCCCAGCTACCACGACGTGGATGAGGAGTTGGACTTTGGTGGCCGATGTATCCCTGGTATACATCAATCTGGTCTTCTGACAAAATGATGTCAGGGCATCGCACGTGGAGTCGATCTCGTGTACCAGCTGTTTTAGGGAAGGCAATTCACCTTTTCGGCGCTAGATTTCACGCGTAGTGTCACGTGACGTCTGATGTAACTATCTGCCGCAAGCATGTGCTCGACGTAGGCGATGACATGTATAAGTAGTTGTGTTTAGTACTAATATTTGTATTTTTGTAAGACCCCTGCCTTGGTTGCTGCCATTTAACGAGCTGATGAATGAAGCTTGTCATTATTCGTTAATCGTAACCCAATCTCGTGGCCGTTATATACAGGTAGAAGATAATGAAATAGCGCTGTGCACTATTACTAAAAATAGATTTTGTCCCATGAGATCCCATGAGACCCCCCCTGCACAGACTGAGACAAACATTGGGATTTGATAAAGGCAAATTTATGAGCGAGTACTGTCGTAGCAATACCAAAAAGCGAAAAACTTGGTGAAATCGCGCAGTTAGCGTCCAAGAAGGACCGAAATGGTAACCACCAAACACTGCTGTTGGGAAGAATGCAAAACAGACGTGAGGTATCCTGATAAGTGGCCCGAAATCCCTCAAAAAGGTTGAGCAATCAGGGAAGAAAGTATTCATATGCATTCCATTTCTGAAACCAACACAAGATACCGCGAAGTACGCGCAAGAATTGGCTAGCTGCTTGTTCGCGGGATTTCTTTACGGAGAAAAACATAACCAGTGTAAAAAGGAAAGTAGATAGGCCTGCGCGACTCCCACTCGCGTGTTTTAGCCATGTTCAGTCATAGTTTCGCTATAACGAGTACGTCTTTTAAGGAACGCCCTCTCTTGTATGAGCGGCGCTACCTGTAAATTTTCTTTTAGCGCTGTATTTTCCTCTTATTAATGATTTGGAGGATTTGCGCGATAGTAACCGAACAAAGCCACGTGCTTAAGAGCAACTCTCCAGGAAAGTGAAACAAAGTTGGAAATGAAAATTTCTAACCCCCCTTCATTTTTTGTGTGGAGGTAGGTTACCTGATGGGATGAACAAAAACAGCCATATTTGGATCGGCAGGTGCGTCGTTGCCATGGAAACAGCACTTGATCACGTCGGCCTGAGGTCTATGTTTTGACCGAAAAATTCACTCTCAAATAATAAAAATAAACGAGTCTGGTTCTCGAGTACATGTGAACCAATTCAAATGAAATTCATACAAATGGTAGAACCACTCTCCCAGTTTATAAAATTTGCCGTTAGAGTATTTTGGGTTCTACAATCAAGAAGACAATGTTCGTATTACTATGTTGCCTGTCAGCCATTTTGACAAGAAGGAAAAACAAGCACAACCATATTCGTTATTTCTCCGAAAGTACTCTTCCCACATAAACCAAATTAGCAGCAGAGCTTACATAGATATTGAAGTTTATAAATATTATAAAATCTATTTGGGGAAAATTATATTCTGGCCTTGGGTGTTGAAGACATCCGAGATAAGTTGCAAAAAATTGCAAAATTGGAAATGTTGAGGTCTCCAGTATTTGGTTCAAACAGGCTTTAGATAGAGAATATCAGCTTCAGAGGTTTTTTTCATTCATCTTATCTGTTATCTACATTTGATTGATTAGGTTTTGGCCAACGAATTTGATGAAATATAAATTAAAGCAAAGCCTACCTTGCAACTTTTGGGAATTTCTTCAGGATGCTTTTGTCGTATAGGATGGGTCTCTCCTCAGTTCGCTCGCTCCATTTTCTTGACCAAATCTTGCACAGACTCTAGCGGAAAGGACAAATCTAACTGGCTAGCCTCACCGAACATCTACTTTTAGACCAAAGATGATGATGCATTAACCCGAATAAAGAACAGTTGAACTGGTCGAACACAGTCGTGTGTCGAGTATCGAAATAATTCATCAATACAATCCATCCAGGAAGTTAAAAAGATGCATCAAGATCACAGCTGAGCAAATGCATGTCTGCGACGATTCTGAATAAATTCTTTGGCTAAATCAAGCCGTACATTCCGTGGTGCATGGTTGAGAAGCGAAGAAATCGTTGTTTACGACCTGTTTACGACCAAACGTATGTAGACCGGAAATGCGAGTAGCAAAACTGCTGACCGGATGTAGCTTTAAATGCGATATACGCGCTTTTTGTTTTTTCGTTTTTGTAGCTTCGGTTAATTGTCGCAATGGCATTATCTCTTCTTTAGATATTTTTGGTACAATATATCATTGATAGAGGGATAAAAAGACGACGTTTATTCCGCTTTTATGACTGTTTTACACTGGTGAATAAAAAGGACAGAATAAAAGCGCTTCACTAGTCGTTTTACGCAACCATATAAGCCGCCCATGTTTCCTGGGTTTGTTTGTTTGTTTTCTTAATTCATTGCTTATTGGATGTTAAGGATGGCCTGCCTGCAAGATACGTCGCTGATCTGGGGTATTAGCGTACACTTTAGAAGTTACCAAGTTGGAATTTTTGACCCACCTCTCCTCCAGAAATAAATAAGTCCTCTCCAAGCCGATAAATTTTCACATTCAGTACCTAATACCTGCCCAAATTTTGGCATTCTTTCTGTTTATTTATTTATTTATCTATTTATTTTTTGCTGTTGTTTTTTTTTTTTTGGTGGGGGGAGGGGTGACAGGACGTAAATTTGTGCCACTGTAAGGGAAATTTGCATATCGTCGTGCGAAGGAAAATATCCGGCTGGTCGGGACAATGGAAAGTTGGTCTCTTTCAAATCCTGAAAGGGACGTTTCGGTTTGTGAGTGCAGTGGAAACAATATAAAACTCAGTCAATGTCAAAGGGATACGTCCAGGCACGGGGAAGCCTACGGACTTAGTATAAACCGTGATGAAATCGGTGACGAAATGGATCTTATTCTTTGCCGTGCAGGTAAATAAATGTAACATTTCACGGGCGAATTTTTCATTCTCTTGTCACGAATAGTTTATCATTACTGAATTTGTAATTGCATTTTCACAGTCTAAAGAGCAATCTTTTTTTTTTGGGTGCGGCTATTATGATCATGCGTTCAATTTTCACCCTTTGTTTTTATTTTCATTCGGTTGTTCTGTTTTCTTTCTGTTTTCTGTTTTTGCTTTTTTTTGGCTTTCTTCACCATTGCCATTGTGAAACAACCCCGTTACAAGAGGATATCATTACACATACATCCGGTGTTACATCCCGTTACATTGTGTTACATCCGGTCAGCAGTCGTGCTTCTCGGACTTCCGGCCTATGCGTTCAGTTTATTTACCATTCTTGGCTTGTCGACTATCGCAATATCTGACTCGATTTTAGCCAAAGCCGTTACTTTGGATTGTTCAAAGGCATGCATTTGCTTTGTACATCGATCTCGACACATTTACTTTACCTCCTGGCTGAATAGTATTGATGAATTTAGGTGCTCGACGGCAGAAATCGCAAGCATTACGACCATGTTTTGGACTTTGTCAACTATTCTTTGTCAAGTGTATGCCGGCTACTTGTATCATCATCCCTGGTCTGAAACACAGCAAACTGGATATTCGATGGGAGTAACTGTTAGTCTGCGCTAGATTTGGTCAAAAAGACGGAACGTGCGAAGGAGAGACACTGGAGAGAACCACGCGACGAAAGCATCCTGAAGAAATTCCAAAAACCCTCAAGGTAGGTTTTGAATCAATTTATATTTCATCAAATTTGTTGGCCAAACCTTATTTACTAAATGTAGGTAGCAGACAAGATGATAAAAGATACTTTTGAAGCTGATTTTCTCTCTCTAAAGCCTGTTTGAGCTAAATACTAGAGCTCTCAAAATTACCAATTTTGCATTTTTTTGCAATTTGTCCCAGGTGTCTTCAGCACCCATGGCCAGAGTATAGTTTTCCCCAAATTGATTTTATAATATTTAGAAACGTCAATATCTATGTAATCTCTGCTGCTAATTTGGTTGAAGTGGAAAGAGTACTTTCGGAGAAATAACGAATATGGCTGTGCTTGTTTTTCCTGCTTGTCTAAATGGCTGATAAGAAACATAGTACGACGAGCATTTTCTTCTTGTATATAAAACCTAAATTATTGTAACGGCAAATTGTATAAACTGGGAGAGTGGTTCTACCATCTGTATGAATTTTATTTGAATTGGTTCACATGCACCCGAGAACCAGACTCGTTTACTTTTACTTTTTGAGAGTGGAACTTTTGCTCAAAACATGGTCCCAAGGCCGACGTCATATAGTGCAGTTACCATGGCAACGATACATCTGCCGATCCAAATATGGTTGTTTTTGTCTATCCCCCAAGGTAACCTACCTACACACAAAAACTGAAGAGGGGACAAAATTTTTCATTTCCAACTTTGCTTCACTTTCCTGGAGAATTGCTCTTAAATGTGGCATGTTTTGTATTTTTATCTCAAAGGTCATGTCTTTACGTTTTGTGTTCTATCTAATTGCCCTCTTGCTGTTTTTTGTGTAGCGACTGTCGTTCTTATGCCGTTTGTGGCATTTGGTTCAAATCCTATTCTTACAAAGATAAAAAGAGAGGCAATAATGCCGCAAGATACTGATTTCAGTGCGTCTTGCGGCAGTATAGCCTCTCTTTTTGTCTTTGTAAGGATAGGATTTGAACCGTGTAATAATCATTATCTTGCAGCTTTTGTATTGCCGGGCCCGGCTATTTGCTTTTGTGGCAAGATGTTGTGTTTCTTATCACGGTCATTTTTCTCTTGATCCTTTCTTAAGCATTGTAGCTTCTTTAAAAGCTCTACAATGTGTTAATTTGAGGGCTAAAGGCCGCTTCAGTTACGGCTGTGTTTTTGTTCTCGCTCCGCTGCGCTCTGTAACTGTGAGGTTTGTGTTTATGTTGCGGGAGCTTAGTATTCTCACCTTAACTAGACTGATTACTGAGGCAATTCTTCTGTGTTGCTTTGGCCAGGGGCGGCTACGAGTTCTTCAGCCGTTAGTAAATTCTATGGCATTTTAGGCAATGGTCAGGCAAGACCGCGGTTTCGACCCTAATCTTGTGGATCTCTTCAGTTGCCGATTCCTGAAAAATAATTGAGTTGCGTTCTCGCGTTTACCGCTTAATTTCAAGCCCCTGCAATTTAACCACCGTTTTGGTTGCTCCGACTGTGTATTCCTCTGGTTCTCTTTCGAACTTAGAGCCAGGAACGTCGTCTTCGTCGATTAAAACCGTTAAAGATCGAAGCGAACTGCTCGCCATTCACATATTCGACTTTGTTTGTCTGAGTCTCGACGGGGTGTGAAATCTCGTGACGTCATTAGCGCACAGCGCTATTGTGGATTCAGGAAGTCTAAAGGGTGAACGCGTCCGTTATATACAGGTGACCGCTATATGCAGGTCAACTAAACAGTAAATATAAGGGACGATTTTTGGGAAGTTGTTCAGTGACCGTTATACACAGGATGACCGCTATATACAGGGCCGTTATGTACAGGTTTGACAACTGTAATGTTAAAGATACCACAATTTTTTTTTTTTCGAAATACCATTCACCACCCTTTCCATATAACACTGGTGGCCATGTTGCAGGCATGTTTAACAAGAATCATGATTTAAAGCATCAAACTAATTTTTAGCACCTCTTTCTATACTGGTACACAAAAGAGAGGAGAAAGGGCTCTACAAACTTATCTGCTTGGTGTTTGTCACATTGAGCTAATATTCAATCTCCACTGTAATCTAGCTTGAATCAGGGGGTTCCTTTTCCAAGATCCAAATAGGGAACGTTTATTTCTTTAGTTGACTTTATATGCGTTGCATGTTCCTTCTTCTCGTGCTGTCGAGCACTATGTTTTTCCACGCGGTAGGAGTGCTGTTTCAAAGTATTGAAAACACTGTTTGGCAGTTTGATATCAAGCTCTGAAATGCCCAGATCTTTACCATGAGCCTTAAGCTCGGGAGATTGTGCAAGCATCCCTCGTGTTATTGGCAATAAATAAATTACTTTCTATGGTGACCAGATTACCTTATCAACTCTGTTGATAAAACCAAACATTTGAGATGAGTGTGCCAGTACCTTAGCTATTGTGATGTCCACATTGTTTTTATGATACTCAGCTAATGCCTTTCAGGTGGGTGCAAGCTTACGGCAATGGCTGCACCTGTCAAAGGTGGAAAAAAAGGGGGGCTTATGCGGTGCTGATGGTTTGAGAAAAAACACAACGTTAAATGTGGACATGTGATTTCTCTCGCAAATTAGCTACTTACCATGGGGCATAGAATTTTATAAAGTGTAGACCCATTTCCATATGTTTGTCAAAGTTCTCTGACGTCAGTGTGTACAGGCCATTTTCTGGTTCAGTCGTTTCTGCTAAATCTTCCCCTTTTTCCTGTACATATAGCTGTCACGTGTGATTAGCTAGCAACATTGGTTCAGTTCATTTTCTATACGTGCCCCCAGCTTTGGAATGCCCTTCCACTGGAGCTAAGGATGTGCGATTCTATAGGTAGCTTTAAGAAAGGCCTGAAGACATTTCTTTCTAGAAAGGCTTATTGTTAAGATTAATTAGGAAACGTTTTATTTATTTTAGTTATACAGTCGAAGCTCTCGTAAGTGGACACCCCCGGAACGCGAAAAAAGTGTTCGTAACTTGAGCTGGCCGCTTACGAGAATGGTTCTGGTAAGAGGCCACTAGAGGTGTTGGGGAATGATGGCCGCTTACGGGAGCTTGTCCAGCTAACAATAAATACAGTACTGTATTGGAAATACAAAAAGAAATGACATTTTTGTTTTATTGCGCCCTATACTGTACAACCCTACGACATAGTGACGATAACTGAACAGTATTACAGTGTATACTGCAGTACTAGGACTTTCCCTTCATGATTTTTTAAAAACAACAAATTACAATAAACACAATTACACCATAAACAAGAATAATGAAATACTCGGACACATTCCTTTGAGGATGTCGGTGCTTGCTAGCAACTTTTTTTCCAGGGAACAAACAAAGGAAAGACTGTTGTAAGGGGAAAGCGAGTGAACAGAGGAGCCAGATACAGCTTAGAAATTCCTTGCCAGTGTATTTTTTTATGGGGACACTTAAATGTTTTTACCTTGGCTAAAATCGAAACTGGAGTGCGTTGGCTACAGTGTTGTGCTGACAACGTTGTAATTCCAGTCACAAGGGCATATGCATGAAAGTGGTGTTTGGAAATGTAACCGGACGTGGATGACGACAAAACAAACACTAAAATACGGTACTGAAATTACTTTCAAATCATTGTAACGAACGGCGATGTGAAGTTGATTGATAAAAACAAGAGACAAAGGTTGTCAATGGGATTTTCTTTGGGGTGTCCGCTTACGGGAGCTTAAAACAAAGAAAAAGTTTATGTCATAATCTCTGAAAGTGTCCGCGGCCGCTTACGGGAATGTCCGCTTACGAGAATGTAAAAATACAGAGTTTGTATGGGAGTTAAAATGGGGATTCAAACAAGGCGGTCATAAGTAGAGCTGTGCGCTCTACTTAGTTATTATTATAAGTATATACCAAACAAGTGAATAGTGCTTTTCGCGCGCGCTGATTGGCTAGCTCGGAGGTGATTAGCCAAGTACTATTCGCCTCCGAGCAGCCAAAAAAGAAACAAGATGGCTTCCCGTTTCGCCACGGTCACTTAAGAGGAAAATATTTTGATATAAGAGACAGCTATTACAAAAATCAAAAAATGGCAACAAAGTTTGATATGACGGCATTACATGAAAAGTTGTTTAATCTTTCAAACCTCATATTCTAAGGCGAAGAATAAAAGTACAATGCATTGTTTACGAAAACTGTCGAGCACTATAATTAAAATGTAAACAATGAAACATCTAATGTTTTGCGGTATGGTTTCAAAAACGAACAAATTTCACACAACAATCGAAAAAAAAGACACGTGGTAGCAACTAAACAAGTGCTTCCAGAAGTTTTATTTGTTCCAAGAAAAGCGAGACGGAACTTTCTACAATAAGAAATTGCTTTAATACCGCGAGGCGCGTGAGACTTTAAAATTTCCCACCATTTGTCGGTATACTGTTCAAAATAAAGTAATTTTTGGTCCACTTCTTATTCAGCTTGTGTGGTATATACTAAAACAATTATTCACCTCAAAGTTATTATTAATGGTACATATTTTCCAACTATATATAGTTTTGTATTATCCAAGGCTTTAAGTCACATGGAAAACTACTAACGTTGGATATGCACGGATATTTTGTTTAGCACAAAACATAGTTTAGTACAGTCAAGTCCAACCTCGTTCCCAAGGCCTTTCTCTCCCTCCCTCGAGAAAGGACCCTGGTTGCCTCTGGTCACGTGGCACCCAAAATCTGGGTGCTTGACAAAATTTGTCGTTAGGAAGGGGTAGTAAAGTATGCAGTTGTCGCTTTATCAGAAGGACGGAGAAGCCAGCTGCGAACTTTACGACAACAGGTGGTTTTACAACAAAGCATTTCTACCTCACACACTCACTTGAGACCTGGAAGAGGTTCACGTTTCTTCCACTTAGGTAGAGTGTTGTTAATCCAAATACGTGACTCGCAAAACCTTGCGAAGCTAGGGCTGGATGGAAAGCCCTCTTTACTCGTATTGTAGCTTCAAATGAGGATATTAAAAGGTTTCTGAACATAGCAGCTATTTTGGTAATGGGCTCCTGCATACACCTAATTTCCATCTTAAGAAGTTCCCAAAACATTCGTTTATCTTGAATATATGTATACTTTTCTCGGAAATTCCTGTTGCATTTACCGGATTTGTTCTGTATACTTATCATCTTTCAGTAAAGCGTTGTTAAACTTCCAGAAACCAGGGCCCCGTAGGGTTTCTTTAATCCAGTGCAACGATACGTAGACTGTCCTATGATCGGGTGCTATCGAAGGTTGAATTTTGAACGTATTTGGTTAAATTTTTAGCTAAAAGAAAAAATCTATTCTTGAGCTCATTTTTAGGGCTTTTGATTCATAAGAGTGTTTGTTTATATTCGGATGTTTAACCCGTTTTATGTCTACAAGATCAAAAAGATCCATTGTATTTAAGAGCAAATTTCAGAAGCAAGGCACTGAGCCACGTTACTAATCTTTTTTTGTTAGAATACAATTCCAGTCACTTCCTATAATGGGTGTCGTTAATTCAGACTTTTCTATCAGGTAGTTGTTAAGCTCTTCAATGAATCGCAACTGATCAGCATGATCATTGGACGCATGTATATTACAAAGTGATAATTCCATACAATTGTGTCTTTGATAGATGGATTTGAATATGCAAGCTCCTTTACTGTAGCGAGTGCTATGAAAAAATAAGATTTCACTCCCTATTCATTTTTCCAGAATGACTCATCCCACGATTCGGAATATGTTTCCTGTAGAAAATAAAAGGTAGCGTTTTGATCTCTAAGATATGTAAAAATGCTACTCCTCTTTATCGAATTTCTAATACCTCGAACATTTAGGGAGATGATTTTACATATCTGTTTGTTAGACATCACATTCAATACAAAAATAGGCTTTAATAAATACACTAAAAAATATGACGAAAAATAAATTAATAAAACGAAAGTTTAGAACACAGAACACTTAAGAGAGAATGTCTGTGAAGACCGCGTGGTATCAGTAAAATGTGGCACATGCTTCAAAAATTCAAAATCTTCATATTTCGCTCAGAGATACCCTATGATAAGCCAACAAACGTGATATATTTTTTTTGTTCAAAGCTGGCTGTATTTTCAAGAAAATTCTCAAAAACTGTAACGGGCGCCGACCGTAATAAAATGGCGGAAATTAGTGCGTCGAGTAACAACACAAGAACTTCGCTCGTGTAAAGCGCAAAAGGAAGCACGGTTTTTTCAAATTGGTATAGTTGTGTAAGAGACATTGGCAAATGATTCAGGTCTAAAACCAGGATTGTTTACCTAACTGGGAATGCATGGCAATAGTTTAAAAATCACCAATATTTCATTGTTTAAAAATCTCATTTTG
Organism: Pavona decussata; assembly: GCF_977016875.1. NCBI lineage: Eukaryota > Metazoa > Cnidaria > Anthozoa > Scleractinia > Agariciidae > Pavona > Pavona decussata. The sequence continues at coordinate 3,872,988 of NW_028145449.1, forward strand.
GAGCAGTTTTTCAATAAACGTTTTTCCCATGCGGTATAACTCAGAAGCGCTTGAGATTATGATTGTGATTAGTGGAAATAGTCTTCTTTTCAAGGATATAAACATTAGTCTGGGGCTTTTAACTTCTGCACGGAAAAAACACGCTCTATGTCGAGAAAAATCACAAACTCCACTTGTCAACAAACACAAATAATCGAATTAGAGTCTGTTATCGAAGCCAATATTCCAAGCAAATCTTAGTGCTTAGCACCGTATTTGATTTAAAAGTCAACATTACAAGTTTACCTTGCAAAACTTGTGGCTGTAGATTGCTTTTCATCGCCACTCTCCCTTCAAAATTGTTATCTTCCCTTCGACCATGTTTACCAAAGCACAGGTAATCAACAACCATACGTATGACTCCTGCATGAAACATTACAGTTCCTGACAGATTCAACCATATTTGAGTCTCCACACAGCTATAGCAAATAAGGTAACTCAATTGTACGATTAAGAACGATGATGCGATTATCTATAGTCCCAGAAGAAGAAATTTTGCAGCCCGAAGACGCACACAAGAGGAATCGTCTGTACAATGAGACGATCATGTTTGTCACGCAATGAGACCGAGCGCGCAGGACACCCAACAAAATTAACAACCAGATTATATTTTTTCCGCGGCAGTTTGTCTGCGTCAGACTTCAAGCTTTAAATCCCCTAGCTGGCATGGTACTAAATCTGTTACCAGCTTTTTATCTTTTAGGATGGGATTTTTTAGCACAAATGTTTTACAAGCAGATGCTTTGTAGATCGTGCACGTGCAGTGGACAGAATGGTACCACTCGGGCTGGTGTCAAATGGGCACACCATATCCAGGTTAATAGCCCGGCCTTGCCTGACTTTATCGACGAGACTGAAACAACAAAAGAGAACCGCATTTAAAGACAATTACAATTACTTCTTTACGATAAGAAAGTTCGCGCTTTATGTAAGCTACGCTCAAATAAATCAACCATTTATTAAAATCATCTTTTACATTATTCAGATGTACACTACCCGCGTTTAGCGAAAGCTATTCAAGGCGGGTCGTGTAACACGGGCCGGTGGTGTAAGTGTCGCCTGAAGGTTAGCCTAACAGTGGTATAAATGCCACCAATGCTTTTAGCACTCAGCTTGTAAGGCCAATGAAGAACATACTTAAAGCAAAAAGCAGATAGAGCCCGGAAAACGATTCTTATTGCTGGCAGATGCAGCCTGGACAAAGTGACTGAATCTTTTTCATGTAAGGCTGTTTGCGATGAGCTGATGTGTCAGTGACATGCTAAAAGACAAACAAATGTCCTTTAGAAGGACAACATTTTCAATGCCCTTTGTAACATCAGCTAGGCTTAGCTTGAGCTACACAGTTCCATATGGCCGATGAATCCGGATTAATTGCAATTTATAGTCACGGCATGTTCCTACCCAAAGCAACGATAATAATTAGGATAACTGTGCTCCTGAAAATAAAAAAAAAAAAAAAGTTCCTAGAATAATATTAAGCACCGCAGGGTTCTAACCACGGCCGCACCCATACTCATGGTCGGAAATATTTAGAGAAGAAGGTTAGACCCTCAAATGGTTCGGATGGCCACGTTGAAATTTTTATGGCGGCCCCGTCTCCAATTTGGAGATGTAAAATAACCACTGTAATGAGCCCTGGATATGACCACTCTCAGTACCAGGGATTAGTCTGAAGGGCTTCTGAGGGAATATAATGAGACTACAAAATTGTTTGACTGTCAGAGTTCAGTTTATTTGAGAGAACTTAACGGAGTTCTTCACAGATTAGTAGCTACGGCTATAAAAAGTATCCATAATAATAATAATAATAATAATAATAATAATAATAATAATAATAATAATAATAATAAAAGCAAAAGCGTTGCATTTATAGTTGGGTGTCCAGGAAAATAAGCATGTTGGTTTCATTTACGGAAAAAATTTAAGTTCGTGATAAACATAATTAAATTATCGCACACCAAAAACAGGCTAGTTATTAAAAATGCGAGCTTCTTGTTGCAAGTATATGTTAATTTTTTTTCCGACTTACGGCTTTTCGCTCAGTTTGAAAATAAGACACAACTTTTAAATTTCATATTGACCTTCCCCTAACATGAATTAGCAAAACTACGTTGCCTTACGGGAAAATTTGTACCTGTTGGCTCTGGTACGTCTTAGATAGTCTCTGAAAGCGCCTTGTTAATGCACCTATCAATGTTTTCCCCGACCCGGGGGAGGGCGGGCATACCCACGGGCATTTGACATTTTCATTTTTTTCCTGTCAAAAGCCCCTACCGTTGGGCGCAACTTTGTGGTCAAATCTCCCCACCCCTGGGTTTGGGCAGTGGTAAATGTATTTGAGCAAACTAAGGCGCTCTTGTTTAATGCGCATTTTATTGCTGTCATATCTCCTGTACAAACATGAAGTTGAAATATAATGCTCCTGTTTGGTTTTAATAGAAACTATGAGATCCTCACTCTAGAAATACATGTACAATTCAACTTTGGCCTTTGTGTGATAAACATATTAATAAAGCTAGCAATCTGAATCTTTGAACTCTCCCGCAGAGAGAATAACAAAGTGTTGCATTTTATCTCTTGTACAAACATGAACTTGAAAGACCAGTAGATATATTTTTTTAATAAAGTCTTCAAGTCTTCAGCTTCTACGCTCGCACTCCTGAGATCAACTTAATTAAGTAAACAAATTTGTAATTACCGCTTTGTGACGTGACGGTGGGTAAACCGTTCCTTGTTTTCCATATTTCTGTAAAGGTAAGGCTTCTTGTTCTTTTGTGATTGTTGTTTTGGTGGAAGGAGTTTTGCGCAGACAAGGGAGGGATTTTTCCTTCCTGTAGGCTACAATCGGTTCGTTTTAAATATTTTTGTGAAGCCGAGCTGGTTTTGAATAAGGTGCCAGCGATTCATTAGAATCTTTTTTTAGATTTGGTAAAGCCGGATTGTAAGTAGTGACGAATGGTAAACACTCATTCTTTTTCTTTGGTTTTGTCCGAAGAGTCTCATTTCTGTTCGAGAATTGAACTTCATTGAGAACATTTCCAATAAGTGATTCGGTATAGCCTCTGTTGTAGAGTGTAGTTTAAAGTCTCGTTTGCTGAAAATTCTCTTGGACTGAGTTAGTCCGTAGGAGGCGAAGTGCTTCTCCTTTAATAAACCCTTTTTTGTGTGTTTAAAGGGTGGCAGGAGGAGAAGTGAGTCTATTGGAACATTTCGGTTGGTTTAAAATGAGTGTGTACAGCTAATATTTAAGAGTTGAAAATCGTGGGCCTTTGAAGACCTTGGTGTTAAGGAAAACAGCATTTGTAGATGACAGCTCATATGTAAATTTTAATGTGGGATCAGGATGTGGGATGGAAAGAGTTAGCGAAGTCAACGAGATCTCAGATTTCTCTAGACGGCATGTCCCACAAACTGACGACGTCATCTAATTTTCCATACAGAGGGTTTGAAAGGACTAGCAGATAGGAGTCGTTCTTCTTGACCCGCCATGAAAATGACGGAGAAGGCGACGGCCATTTTAGTTCCCATTCCGATGCCGTGAATTTGTACGTAATGTCTTTCAGTAAATTTGAAAGAATTCTATTCTAAAATGAGTCGTATTAATTCCCTTAATTGGCTTACGGGAATTGGAGGTTCTGGCCCATAGTGTATTTCGTATTGTAGGCAAACAACGTCCATTCCCTCAGAATGAGGGATGTTTGTGTAAAGAGAACTAACGTCAAGTGTAGCTAGCAATGTGTTGTCTGTTATAGGCGTGTTTTTAATGAAATTTATGAAATCGGTAGTGTCTTCCAAAATATGATCCTTGACTTATAACTGCAATCGGTTGTAAAAGTGAATCGACAAAGCTAGAAATACACCCGGTTGGGCAACTGCTGCCGGAGACTATTGGTCGACCGACTGGTGCTTTCTTGCGTATTTTAGTCAGCGTGTATCTTATCCTGAACATCATTCAAGCATTTGGAGCTCATTGAATCGATGTGTCCCGAACAGTATAAGTTGAGAACAACTTGTTTGACTTTTCGGGCTGTCTCTACCACAATAGGTGAGGGACAAGTTTATAAAACTTATCGTCTGATAGTTGTTGTAAACCTTCCTCGATTTTGTATGCGGTATTCAGAATGACCAGGGCCATCCCTGTTGCTTTTAAGCGCGTTTATGGTGATTTTTTCATCCGGTGTAATATTGTCAGGTTGAGGACTGAAAAAAAAAAAAAAAAAAAAGGTTGAGGACTGAAAACCATAGAAGCTATTTCTAGCTATTTCTGCATCCCAGTCTGTCGAGTCCGCCATGTCACGGTTCCACACCAGCAGCTCGGTTCTTCTCACTTCGGTTCTCAACCGATAAAAACTTTCGATCGCAGACGAATAAAACAACAAGATTAACATGGAATCTCAACAATGTACCATCTGCGTCACAAAAAGCTGCATACAAACATATATATTGCGACGCGGTAAATCTTCCATCGAGCGATCGGCACTTTCCTATAACAGATTGGAGACTGGTAACCAGTAAATGTCAAATCGCCCGACCCTGGGGGCTCCGTGATGTCAAATAAAATCAAAATCCCTACCCACGAGATGAGACCTCGAGTCAAATGCCCGTGTATGCCCGCCCTCCCCCGGGTCGGGGAAAACATTGATAGGTGCATAATACCGCGGTCAGCCTTGCGCGATTTCCCTTTGGCGTAGCTCGATAAGGTATCGTTGGGAACCTCTCCACCACCCAATGCCCAAAGAGGAGGGATGAACTGGACAGATGGTCATGCCCGAAATGTCACAAGGTGCAGTGAAAATTGAAGCCCGTGCAAAAATTAAGTTGATCTCCGACTCAACATCACTTACGCCGACAGACTGTGTGTGTGCTGAGATGCTTTTTCCACATGAAAGCAACGGGAGGATAAGGGCACTTTTTTCTTTTGCTCGTCTTCGTTTATCTTGGGAACACTGTCCCCCAGCTAACCTCTGAAAAGAGCAACTGATATCCATTTCATGTGTTATCTGGAAGGACAACGTGGCTGCGCGATCATCTGTTTGTTTCAAAATTTTGAATGACGCGATGGTCATTATATCATTAGGATTGGTTCACCTTATTAAATTTGGTTTTCTTTACTGTTGAGCGCTCCCGCTTTTCCCTTCCCATTATTTTATTACTACTTTCCTTCTTCTAAATTTTACATTTGTTTATTTCCTTCATTTCTTCCTTTGTTTGCTTACAAGTTCGTTTTCTTTCTTTCTTTTTTTCTTTCTATCGTTCGGGCTGCTTGTTTGTCGGTCGGTGGTTCTTTCTTCCTTAACCCTGATCTCGTTCTTTTTGGCGTTTTTTCCATCTGTTTTACGAATTTTAGATCACAGAGCGTCTTTTATAACAAACCAAAATTATTTCCTTATCCGCAAAACTTGTGTAACACCTGAAGCTAGGAATATTGGTAACCAAGCCTTCCTTGTAAGGAGTGTGATATGTCATTGCGTGACATACAAATGAAGTGCATGGATTGAAGAAGTCAAAACGACAGTGTCGCTCAGTAAAAGAAAATCTCGCTCAATGGTCATTTTTTTTACGATGAAACAAGCTCAGTTGTATGTTAGAGAAAGATAGCAGATATGGTGTATTTGAAACTGCGAAGAATAGCGCCGATGTTTGAACAAGAGCCACCCAGGTATCGTTCAGATAGTTGTTGATTTCGTAAACTCGCTGTCAGAGGGAAGATGGTAATTTTGAAGAGAAAGTAGGAATGAAAACCAATCTACAGCCACTGTTTTAGCAAGGTAAACTTGTAATGTTGACCTTCTAATCAAATAGGTGCTAAGCACTAAGATTTGCTTGGAATATTGGCTCCGATCACAGAGACTAATTCGATTATTTGTGTTTGTTGACAAGTGGAGTTTGTGATTTTCTCGACAGGGCATGGTTTTTTCGTGCAGAAGTTAAAAGCCCCAGACTAATTTTTATATCCTTGAAAAGAAGACTATTTCCACTAATCACAACCTTAATCTCAAGCGCTTCTGAGTGATACCGCATGGGAAAAACGTTTATTGAAAAACTGCTCCAAAATGAGATTTTTAAACAGTGAAATATTGGTGATTTTCAAACTTGTGCCGTGCATTCCCAGTTAACAAGTAAACAATCCTGGTTTTAGACTTGAATCATTTTCCGAGTTCTCTTACACAAATATACCAATTTGAAAAAACCGTGCTTCCTTTTGCGCTTTACACGAGCGAAGTTCTTGTGTTGTTACTCGACGCACTAATTTCCGCCATTTTGTGACGGTCGGCGCCCGTTACAGTTATTGGTAATTTTTCTGGAAAACAAAAGCAGAGCTGAACATAAGAAATACACCACGTTTATTAACTCATCATAGAGTATGTCTGAGCAAAATATGAGGGTAGTCAATTTTTGAACCCTGTGCCATCACTCACTCGGTCATGAAAAAAAGGCGCTCTTAAAGTCCGAATTGGGTACTAACCTTCGTAAATGCTCCCACCCATATTTCCCTCCTCTCTGAGTTAATCAACAAGCTAATAAGATTATTTGTAACGATTACAGTAACTGTAATTTTTCCTCTGTCAATTCAAACATTTTTTTGTCGAGTAAAACAACTTGTCCGCTCACAGGTTGTCGAAATCATAGTCGCTGAAGATTCGAACAGGATCGCCACTCGGCGATGTTTTGACAAAGATTTTGCCATCGATTGTCCAAAAACTCGTCAAAAGCCCATCTTTTTTCATTATGCTTTCTCTCGATACAAGTCCTCGTCTATAATTCGTCAGGTTTTCGTCGAGAAAGATTCGAGGTTTTTCAGCCCTTACTGCATTGGAATAACCCGCGGGAAACACATCCAACACTTAAACATTCCTTAACTTAACTCTTTCCTTATATAAACTCGTTTTAACCTTGTGGCTAATAAATTTGACAATAACTGGACTCGAATTATTGCCACGTCGTTTGAGTTTTTGTGTTATCTCAATGTCACTCGGATTAACATTAACATTTAACGCGGTTTCCAATTTTAATACTACCTCTTCCGTCGTTGAATAGTAATCTTCTGGCATCCCATGAATTTCTAGGCTATTTTCCCTGGTATACTGCTCCAAATCATCGAGCGCCGTGTACAGATTGTCCGTCTCTTCCACTTGCTTCTGGAGTTTACCTTTGACTTGTTGAAGTTCGGTCTTCAGAGTTTCATTAGTTTTTGACACCTCTTCAAATGATGTTTTTAAAACGCTGACTTCTCTTTCTTTTGACTGAAGGGACAATTTTAACTGTTTTATGTCCTCTCTCAAAGTTGAGTTCTCTTTTAAGATGCTTGTGACCGACTTTTGAAGTTCCGCTAACATGTCACGTATCTCATAAAGCGTTGGTTCTTCCTCCGAAGCTGCATGATCAGATTCTTTACGGACTCTTTACGGTCCGCCATGTTTTTGTTATCTTCTTCGTGAGCGTTTGGTTTTGTTATTTGGCCGTTTAGCGACATTCGTCTCTTCCTCTGTCGAACTGCGGTCCCCACGTTTGTTTTTCTTGCGAGTAATAGGACCATTAACCAAAGATTTTTCACCGAAAGAGAGGAGGGAAGACACTGCTCAAAACTCACGTCCGCTCCACACGAGCTCCACGCATGATGTCATTTTTTTTTTTTTTCAGAGCAGCCATCAGTTTAATTTTGCTCCCAGGCTCCTCTCTCTTCCTCCCTTGAGAAAGAACCCCAGTCTTGGCTGGCCACATGGAACCCAAAATCTGGCTGCTTTTCTTTGAATAAGTGCTCTTTGCATCTTTGTCAACATGATCAGTACAAAGTTTGGAACCAGCAGAATTAAAAACATAGGTTATTTAAAATCAGCCAACTAAATCATTGTGGCATAGCAACTCAAAACCCAAATCACACATCAAGGCTGTAAATAGGGCTGGGGACCAGGGATGTGCCGTTGGATAGGGTATGATGTTTGACCCCCTCTGCCCTGAACAGTATATATAAAATGAAACTAAAATAAAAATAAGCGCTCCCTTCAGATAAGCGCCCCCAGAAAATTATTAAGCAGCCCGGGCGCTAATAAGAGTATTTACGGTAAACGGACAATAGGAAGGGGTCACCAAGCATTCATGGGATTTACACAGGAACCCCGCCGTCTTTTTCTGCCATTCTCTTGCAATAATTGTCCTATCTACAGTTAGTACAGACGTTAATGCATGAAAGAGGAACTTCATTTTCAATTGCACAGCTTTGTTTCCAGTGTTATTTTAGGCCAAGGAAACCACTTATGTCAAGAAATGCACCTTATCTTTAATTTGGGTACCTTATGTAAGACAGATCTTTTTGTCATTTTTATAGGACTTCATGTTTGACAGAATTATTTGTGTTTTAGTAAGAATTTAGGGTAGGGGACACCTTGTGATGTCTATCATACGGTTCATGCATCTCCTTAGCGTGCATTTCTGGTCATACCTCAAGGAAAGTCAAACTTAGTGTAAGATACAAAATAGACTGCAAAACAGTCGTATTTTTTGCGAACGCGAGCGACGGTCAATATTATAACGAAAAGGCTGGCGTGCGTTTCTCAAAACTCCCGTAAACTTTTCGGGCCCGAAGAGCTCCCCGTAAAGCCCCCGAAAACGGTTTCTGGTGTTTCTCAAAGCGCTCGAACTTTTCGGGCCCGAGAAAAGTCGCGTCATTTTCCCCCGATAATTTTCGGGTGCTAGAAAGCTCCCGAAATGCGTTTTCGGGGAATGGTTTTTTTCAGTTAAATGGTTGTATTGCGCTACTATTATCAAGGAAAAAGTTATCCAAAACGAGAGTTTGAGTTAATTGACAGATACTGGGCTAGACTCAAATCAGTTATTTTCAGTTGAACTTTTAAAGAATGACGAATGACGAAGGCAAAAGAAGTGAAATTTGTACTTAAAAAACTTCAATTTTGAGAGACTATGGACCAAATAAAGACAGTTTGATAGTTTTCTCAGCGGTTCGCACATTGCCGAGTTTGATAGTGTGGTTAAATTTTATAAGTGTATAACGGACAATTAATTCTGTTTCTTTTAACGCAAATCGGTTGAGAAGAAGCTCAACTTGTGCTTTAACTGAAAGTTATAAAAGCTAAACTTAAGCTTATTTTATTGTAAAATAGACATGAGCTTTCACTAAGGATATAAGTCTTCATACAGTGGACAACGTTGGCCTTAGTTTTGTGTTGACTTAGAACATCTTGATCGCTTTAATCACGAACCGCAACCGAGGGCGTCATTCAAATACGTATTGCCACTCTCCGTTTCTGCATGGTAAGTAAGACACATATTACGTTTTCGATGTCTTTGACAGGCTACTGAAATTTATCCTCAGTGACTTAAATCTAGACTTAGGTATCTCCTAATTTATCATTTCATCCTCATTTAATCTAGAAAAAGTATTCGCCAAACAGGTTGTACAGCAACTTCGTAAAAGAAAATCAAAAACAAGAACTAAAAAAACATGAAAGATACCCACCTCGTCTGATTCTGGAAAACTTTCATCGGCAATGCTAAGCTACAAATGTGATAAGCCATTTTCTTGCAGTACTACTTATTTCTTATATAATTATCAGCCTCCACTACGAAATTTCGAGTTCATAGTAATGCAGTGTCCGTGGACACTAAAACTTGTTCAAAACCACATCATCCCTTGACTTGTTTTTATTTTGGGGGGATTTGCGAGCAACGTTTTCAGTTCATTCAAACGAGTAGCCAATAGTATCATGGAAACTTTGACAGGTCTTGACAGGTTTGACAGATATATGGAAACATTGATGACGAAACAACAACGGTGATTTCAAAAGGTCAAGATTAAAATAGAAACAAAACAGTCTTCACGTTGTGAACCAGTTAGCTCAGTAGTATTTTCGTTGAAATCTGTTTTTAAGAACGGCATTTACACGTAAATTTATTTTACAAGTACAGTTAGTGTTTTCAGCTGGAAAAACTAAAAGTTGTAATAAAGCCGTGATCTAAAATAATTTTTCCTGCTCAAGTCGAATTATCGTAGCCGGTAACACAAAGAGATTCCCGAAAATATCGGGAGACAATATATTGATTCGGGACACTTTCGGGTGTTCTGAGAAACACTTTTCGGGACCCGAGTAAAACACCCGAAAAGCGCCCCGTAATGTTTTCGGGCCCGAAAAGGTTTCGGGAGTTTTGAGAAGTGTACGCCTGGACCGAGTCTAAAAACAGCGAGGGAGAATGGGCGTGTGAGACTCGAGCGCTTCACACGCGAGGATCACGCTTACGGCGCTTGGCGCCTTCCGAAAAGGACTGTTTTGCAGTCTAGATACAAAACTATTGTTAGGATTACTAGGGAACTAAAGAATTGTTTGTGTTTTAGTAAGAATTTAGTGTAGGGGACACCTTGTGATGTCTATCACACGGTTCATGCATCTCATTAGCGTGCGTTAAACTTAGTGTGAGATACAAAATCATTGTTACGATTACTAGGGAACTTAAGCACAGACGTTTCTGAACCACGGACGGAAACCGAAATTAAATTATTTTCCTTTTTGGAGCGTTTTCACGCCATCGCGTTTGTAACGTCAAGCCACACTCATCAACAAGAGCTTTTCCTGCCCTTGGTAAGGAGCAAAACCACGTCACGCCGGTTGCCGTCCGTGGCTTACGAACGTCTGTGCCTAAGCTCCCTACTGTGGCTCTCCTGAATTTGCCTTATTGGTTTTTCACGCCATCGCGTTTGTAACGTCAAGCTACACTCATCAACAAGAGCTTTTCCTGTCCGTGGCAAGGAGGCACTCCGAGGAGGCACGTGAAATGTCCGTCAGAGGAATGGGGAATAAAACACCTTACGAATTCAAATGATTACTTCTTTAACAAGAGACCGTGACAATGCAGAATTAATGAGAGGACCTATAACTTCTTGTCCGCACACAATAAAGGCTTACAGAGAGCGATTTGAAGCAGTCTGCAGCAAATGCACAAATGTAGGTGTTTCTGGCCCATGTTTTTTTTATCACCCCGGGCTCAATTCTTTCTTAGTCACATTTTAGCAACCTTCACTGACTCGGAAGGATTGCCATTTTTTTTTTTTTTTTTTTTTTTTTGGATACTTATCTCCAAACGCATTATCATTTTGTCATATTAATCGAGTAGAACCTATCAGTCTCAAATATAATTAACCTTTTAAGCCCTAACAGTGATCAGAATCAAATTTCTCCTGTAATATCAATGCTTATTCAACACCTAAGGACACAAAATTTAAGGACATGATCACGCGAAGTGAATTTTTTTTAACATTTAAATAACTTCTCCCCAGTACTTTGGTAAGAAAAGTATGGGAATGAGATAGGAGAATTTGTTCTTTGATATTAGGGAATGAGTCCAACGATAATATAATCTATTACTTCAAAAAATACCAAGGATACATCTTACCTTAGGAAAGCTTTAATAGTGAGTCTAGAACCAGGCTTTCCTAATAATATTTTATTCTTAACAGTGAAAGAAGCGAGCCACAATCGTGAATTAAACCGTGTTGTAGTGAACAATATTTTTGTCAAACGTCTCATTTTTGTCTGGATTTGAAATGCAAAGATATAATTAGGACTTCAACATTGGAACGTATGTTGCAGAAAAGCAGACAACAGACAGATTTAAAATCACATTCACGGTAGACAACGAACAACAAGAATGACCATGTGACAATGTTTACCCCGCGTCAGCCGCTCGTTGTTTTTGGTTTCTCACTAAAATTGGTTCTTTTCAGGACCTGGTTGTTCAAAAGCCGATGAACGCTAATCCATGATTAACAGTAATTCATCTCGCTCATTCACAATATTTTTAAAAGCTAATTTTAAGATAATGGAAAAAAAATCTAAGTTAAAACTGGAGGAACAAAAATCTTTGAAAGAATCCTTATTGATCAGTAATTAAACTCGAATCAAAGTTCACGTTAACCCAGAACTAGCTTAATCGGGCTTTGAGCAACTGCGCCCTGTTTAATATTATCAAAGGTCAGAATAATTATTTTGTTTCCTTTTTTTCCCATCTTTGTACTCACTTTTTCAAGAAAACGTCAACGCAAATTTTCACGTTTGCCGTAACGCGACTCTAAATCGTTAATGGCACAAAGATGTTAACAAAATAGCATTGCTTAACAGCTGAAAGTAAACATAAATAACACTGATAGATTTGAAAAAAGATGTTTCCAGCATCAGACCCAGTGAATATATTCCGTATCATGTAGGGAGTCCGATACTAATGTGAACTTCCAGGATACAGACACAAAAATATTTCCGCTTACACATAAATTACTCATAACTCGTGTAAGTCCTTCAGGGCCTTGAAATTTGAACTAAGAATTTAAGACAGGCTGTCAACAAAGAAACTGGGTCCAGGTAGGTTAAAAAGCAAAATATTAAGACCAGCCTCAACTGGAGAACAGGGGTTGAAGCGAGAACATGGCAACAGATTGCAGGGATGTTAACAAAAAGTAGATCAGGAGCATTTGAAAGCGAGATTTCCATATTGACCCAGCCCCTCTCCCACCCCCCTCCCCCATCCCTCCCCTAGCTAATCAGACCGTGGCGAAAATGGTTTTAGATTTATGTTTAAAGGAAAAGATGCTTTATTTCACATCTCCAGACCGCTTTTCCTGTTTCAGTGGACAGTCTTTCTTTTAGCAAACCACTGAGAGTCAACTGAATTAACCAGAGTTCAGTGTAGCAACAACAATTTCCGCAACGATTTCGCACCAATTCAATAATAACCATCCGCAAGGAAGGTCAACACATCTGCCTTTTTATGTCACTTGCAATTGAAAAGTAACCTTGACTACAGACTACAAACAAGCTGATAAATCAACAGTTCTGCTTTTTCGGCTAGATATGAAATCTATTTAATCGTAACTTGAAAAATGTTTAAGAAACAATTTTCAACACGTTAAAGTATTGAAGAAGTGTTCGATTGATTTCAGGAACCCTTCCGTGCGAAGAGGATATTTTCTACTTAACCAAGTTCTTAAGAGAATGACAGCTTAATTTCGATTATAAAGTAATACCGTTGGAGATACAATAACATTAACAAAGAAAGTTCTTGTTTCGTTTCGTGCGGCACTGTTTTTATTTTGGTTGACCTCTGTGTTCAAGTACTGAAAAAAAAACTAAAGTAGCTTGTGAAAGTTTTGGCTTGCTAATGTTATACGTGATGGCAGTGCTCTAACTTGCGACGTCGCCATAATTCAGTTACTTAAATAGCCAATGGCGAGAGGCTTTTTTGTAATTCAGTTGAAAAGTGAAAGTGACAGTTGACAAAACGGTCGATTGACATTTTACCTACAATCGTCGAAAACAATCTTGGGAAGATTCCAAAGTTCTACCTTGATTTGACTTTTCTCTTTTCCCCAATTTCAATGTGGAGCTGGAAAAAAGAATATTTACACGTATAGTATGGATTGTGGGGAATCCAACATTGAACAGGGGAAGGGGGTGGGTGGGGGTTGGGGGGAAGGGGAGACGACAAACAAAGGCGATGTCATAAATTGAGACCCACTTTTCGTTGCCGTGTTGAGTAACCTTCCCAAGAAAATTTGCCGATGATTGTAGCTTTGATTTTACTTTACGGTGACAAGAATAACTTTCAGTACAACAACAATACTCGTGTCAATTAATCTGTTGCCCTTAATTGATACAAAATAAACAAACAATATAATATAGTAAAATACCGTTGTCCTCTAGAACAAAGGTTTAGCACATGCCTAATTATTAAAATAACGAAATGAAGTGTACTGTCATCCACTGTCACTCACAATAAAGGCACCGCTGTCATGCTGGCTTTTCTTTCCTCTTTCCTTCTGACCCCGAACAAAGTCAAACAGATTTTCTTAGAATGCAGAGGAACTTATGTTTTGCTGAAGCTAAACTTATCAAAAGAAAATATCTGTCGCTTTATTTCTGTTTTAAGGGTCTCTGCAGCTGATTAACAGTATTTGTAAGGAAATTTTCTTTGAAGTGAGATAGTAATGTGAACTTTAAGAAATGGTTAGTCATTTAAAAGAAATGTATCCAAAATGAAAATATGTCCACGTAGACATTATTTAGTTGGAATCATGATAAGTGCTGGCCATTTAGCGAGTTGACTTTTTCTATTACACATTAAAAGAACTTTCATGAGACTAAATTTAATAAACGTCACGGCGAAGGGCACATTCATAAAGGTTTACTTTTAGCGGAGAACAGGGGGCGGGAACTCAGAGGAGAAAGGAAGGAAACTCGACTGAGGAAGGAAAAGCGTACACAAGAAACGAAACATCAAAAGTGACGTAGATACGCATATGTGACAAGCCATAATCAATACTTTGCAACAGCAAAAATAGAGAAAATGGGACTTGAACCATCGAGGAAAAAGAGGGAACTGAAAATACAAGGGGAAGGGGAAAATTTATGACTCCCAAGGGACAGGCGGAAGTGAGTGATTGTCGGCAAATGAATCTCGCGTGATTCATTGTGATGATCTAGTCTCATCACATTAAGCTGCTTAGTTATCAAATCATAGATTTATTAGCTGTTATGATTAAGTGGTATTTAAATTGCGCTGAAACAACTTCAGTTTCAGCGCTATTTTTATAAGCAGACATCGTCCGAAATGCCTTGTGCTCTTTTAAATAAAGGGGGGAAAACTTCTTTGTCTGCTTTTATCTTGCGCTTTTTCTTACAAGTTCATTTCCTTTAGAATGGCCAATGCTTTGATTAGTAAAATAAGTAAACTTGCTAAATACTATAAATAATGAAATTTTTTTTTTTTTTAATTCGGACCATAAATTCATATTATTTATCCCTCCAAATAAAGCTCATGTGTTCAAACTTGCGTTGTCTCAGAATGTCACAGGTGAGGTGTCTTTGCTAAGATTTAATTGCGTAATTAGTTTATTTGTTTAAATGCCATCATTGTTTTAGAGGAATTGATACACCCTTGCTAAGGTATGAGAAATCACGTGGGTTGTCAAACAGGGGTTATAAAACAGCTGCGTGTAGGTCCAAGTCAAGGATTGCTCCTTTGGATTTCCCAAGATTGCTTCAAGATGAATCATTGGAAAATATCAGCATTGGTGTTTCTCTTATACCTGGAGAATTTTGTTTCTACCGTGAAAGGTAAGGTAGAGTATTATAACCTAACACATTAATAAAATTGTTAGGAATATCTATTCATGTACATTCTCCTTTTATTGTAGACATCGAAGTGTTCTAAGCCAGTTGCGAAACTTTTTCAAAACGTAATTCATATTTCGTAAGTTTCATTTCAAGGAACAGTTAAGTAAGTAAAAAGTAAGTAAGTAAGTTTATTAACGTGACTAAACACTTAGCTAACCAGCTACTTTACAGGAATAGTCACAAAATAAAATAGTAATAATAATAATGAAAGGAAAAAGTAATGAAAATGATAAATGAAAATACTGAAAAAGATGAGAAAGATACTATTTACAATGTTTCTAAGATTATTGAATATATAGTATAAAATTGTATAAAATGTTTTAAAATATATCAGCATTTGATTACAACATGTAGCGGGCGGCCAAATCCGTATCTAATATATCTGTTTCTTGAACAGTTTGTAAGAGTCCGCTTTTCGGTATTCATTTGGTAATTTATTCCACAGGTTGGCTCCTTCGTATCTGAGTGATTTAAAGGCCGAGTTTCACGGTCAAGCGCATGCGCGAGCAGACCGGCTCTAAAATAAATTGTACGGGTCGACACTAAATTCGATGCGAGCTTGTGATGGAACAATCTGTTGAAATCGCGCCCGAATTTGGATCATCCGCTCTTCGTTCTTCACTTTTTATAATATTTGTTTCCTGTTGTAAATATAAGTTCGATTTTTGGTAGGTTAAAAGTGTTTTAGCATCCGAAAACGACATTTTTGTCAATGGATCGGAAAGGAGACGTCGCGGTCGACCGGCGACGGAACGTTCTGTGGCCAAATTTTGCGAGCACTTTTAAGCACAGAAGTTAAAGCGGACAGACAGGAGTGGATGTAGAAATCCTGTGTGGTTAACACGATACGTCCACCAAACGTGGAAAATTGGTAAAGAGATAAGTCTGTTTAAAAGAGACAACGATTTCGCGGCATATCTGCTTTCGCCGGAAATGGCAAAGGTCATCAACTGGCTTTGGATATTTTCTAGATTTCAATCGTACTGTTTGTTCATATGGAAGTCAACTATCAAAAACGGAGAATTCGACGGGCAAACAGCATCAAACATCAGTGTTTTGCTTTGGATGGAAAAAATTGTACAACACTGAGACGCGAAGCGAATAAATATGAGATCAAATCTGCGAGTTTGTTGTAGTCGTCTATTAGCGGGCTCGAATAGCGGGCAGTAGAAAAAAAATCCAAAAGATTTGCGGCAAACTACAAAATCTATTGTAAGGTATTCATTTATCTATAAAATTATGGTCATTGCGAATGGCAAACGCAGTTTTGATTTGCCACCATGACAGAGTTTTCTCAAATGCATTCCAGCATCTCGGAAGGACGCTCAGTGTTGTTGTTACTAAACGGTCGCATCGCTTCTTGAAGCTTGCGGATTTCTCGTTCTTCGCCTTCTCGCTGGTCTAATAAAATCAGGCTATCGAGCGTACACACTATAGTAAGTTTATCACTGAACGCTGATGAAATACTGGATTTAAGTACGTAAGTTTGAGGGAGCTTCTCGGCTTTTCGAACCGCTCGTAATAAAAAAAGGTCGGTGCCGCGAGATATCGACATTGTACTAAAATAAAACCGTACACGTTCGCAAAAGTTCTGGCATTACTTGAATGTCATGGGACATTCACGAAGCGGCGCTGCAAAAATCCCCATGTGTTTTACATGGACAGCCTTTTTGTTTCTTTCTGAAACGTGACCGAAACACTGGCCGGTCAGTTTTACTTTTATGCCAGCAAGTTATAAGACTTGCCCGCCGTATCCCGCCGGGGTTGTGTACTCGCTTCTGATTGGTCCAAAAACAATTGGCTTGACAGCGCTTACGTTATCGCTCGCACATGCGCCGAACCGTGAAACTCTCCCTTTAAGTCCGTACTTAGTCGTATTTACTTTTGGTAATGTCAAGATTTTGTCTCCTCGAGTTAAACATGGATTTAAATTATTCTTTTGTGACTTCAGTTTCTGTTTTTGGTTGATAATTTGAGGGTATATTAGAAATTGCACTAAGTAAATGGAAATCAAGGGCACGCCCCCTGCAGGAAGATACCAAATGTTCTTACATTGCTGCGAAAACGAAACAAAAAGATAAAAAGCAATGAAATTTAGTTCTTTGAATACTATTTATGTCTTCTCCTAGAAATACTCATGAAACAAAAACTTTTCGTGCCATTTTATAAAAGAGTACCGAACATTTCCGGGTTGTACAGCCTTACACTGCCCTTGGAGAATTCCAGCTTACGTAAGATCGAACAACATTGATACCGAACTCTTTTATTTGTTTCGTGTGGTTTTAATTTTGCAAAGGTTACTAACCTCTTAGTTCAAATAATACAACTAAAATTGAAGTTGCGCAGACAAGCACGTTTTTGCAGTACTTGGCAGCACAACAACTCTTGATCCCAACATAAATCAGCTATTGAAGTTGACAACGATGACACCTTAAAAACAGAGTTGTTTAGACCAAACTTGCATTTAAGGTCTTCATTTCAGCTAACCTTCTTGAAGCATTAATTTCAGCACAAAAACCATCTCTCAGCAGATAACCTTCTCCCCGTCTCGAGTACAAAATGAATAGTGGATATTTACTGTTATCAAAAGACTGTACACACCTCCCTTTAGAATTTAATAGTCGTTCCACTAAATCAGGTTCAGCGATGAATTTCAACAGCGCCGAATTAAATTATTTTGGTGAGAATATACTATGCAATTTTGCTAAACGGTTTCAGGATGTTATGGTCAACTAACTAAGTCTTTTCTTCTTTAATCTATTTTGGGTTTATTTTCGTGAATAGTGTGGGTTAGAATATTGTGCTATTCATCAAATACCTTGAAAATGTAAAAAAGCGCTTCTAAAGATTCTCAAAATCGTCACATTGAGAATGGAAACGTTTTAACAGTAAAATCTCAAAGTTCGTGACTTGTTTGTGCAGCCTTATCGATCTAAGAATTTTACGACCTTTGGATCTTAAACAATGAATGGTATTTCCTGCTGGGCTGGAGCAAGCCCTTACTTGCAGAAGGGTTTTGATCTATTTCGGGTCCATTGTTACATCAGTACCTCGACAGATTGCAAAACATATGGTGCCTGATTACTTTCGTGTTCTGTAACTTTAGAAGACATCGATCTCAGCTGATTCTTCCTAATAGGGTGTTTACTTATTTTACATCTGTGATGCACTATTTATTCCATTAAATTAATATTTTTTAAATTTCTTCTCCGAGTAATGCACCCTTACTCCACTTACAGCACCCCACCCCCTTCCCTCTATTCTCTTCTTAAACACAACATCTTCAAACCGGATTATCTTTTAAATCTTTAGGTGTCACCATGCAGAGAGGAAGAACAAATTCAACTGAGATACCACAGGGATGGAACTGCAACAGCCGCTGTGATGTACCTGATCGCTGTACATTGCCACGTTGCACCAATGTGGTATTCCCTCAGACGTTCAGTGGATCGGGAACGGTAAGTTTATAACTCTAAGAATGACAATGAGCTTCATGGTGATTCCAGGGGATCTTGCTTTTTATCACATCCTTTGGGAAGTTAATTTTCTTTCTGTCAACCCCAGGGATATTTAATGCGAGCGGCTTCCCCTACTGAAATATACCGTGTCCAACAACTAGAAAGGAATCTGGTGTTTTTTATGCTGCAGAAAATCTTGTTTCCTATAATTTTGATGCTGCGTTGCATGTTGTTTCGCAGATTAACTTTTCGCTTGATTCTGACAAACATAAGTTTGTCTTAACATCGGATGAGCGATAGAATTGTATGAAAAAGGTAAAATTTAATGGCCATCAATGCTGTGTAACAGTTGTCAATTGAACCTCAAACAAATGAATGAAATATTCTAAAATTCTTTCCTTATTTGCTACGTGGGCGACTAATGATAACATCCGTGTGTGTATAAAGTATACAAAAAGAGGATTGCCTACAATAGAACTGTGATCGTGTACCAATTATTAGTCTACATTTCTTTGTATGTATTTTCAAACCATAAGGCTCCAGAAGAATTAAGTTGCTAGGGCTTTTAAAAGGTTCCAAGTTATTTTATTTTGGGTGACGTAAATCCAAGGAAAATAAGAAAAAAAAAGACAAAAGTGGCATGAACAAGCTTTTCCGAATAGAGCATGGGAGGGATCGTGAGTGGCTAAAGGGAAACAAAACAACTCCTAATCCCTCCCCCCCCCCCCCCACCCCCTCCACCACAAAAATAAAATATAATAATAATAATAATAATAATAATAATAATAATAATAACAACAACAACAACAACAACAACAACAATAATAATAATAATAATAATAATAATAATAATAAAAATAATAATAATAATAATAGTAATTAACAAAAAAAAAAAACGTTTCCAATAAATGATGACAGGTGACCGTGATGGGTGATGATGACATATCGAATATATCTACTGGGTCCTGTAATATTCCTCTGTTATTTAACTGAGCTCCTTGGGAACGTAAAATAAAAAGATTGATTGTTCTCCAATCATTCATGCTTTATTATAGTTATATTTTTAAGACGTGGGAAAAATTGTTGTTATTATTTTGAGACTGAAGATTTTGGAAAGAGGGGGAAATTAGTGTTTTTAGCTCTACTTGATTGGTAATGTTCTTGAATTTGTGAAATACAAACAAACCAATCATGTTTATTCATAAGATGTTACTCTCCTGCTTAATGATCTTGTACTTTTCTACCTTTTAACTTTTAGGTTCGAGTGTTTGTGTCACTGAGTCATGAGGATTCCTCTATTGTTCATTCACCGTCAGCCTATTGGACAACCGAGATAAATACTTCAGGATTTCAGCTATGTCAGCGTGCAACAGGCTCCACAAATGGCACAGGAACAATAAACTGGGTGGCCTTCCAAGACAAACCAGGGATATCACATGGTAGCGTAACTTTCAGTGGAATATGGACAACAGAAACCAAGTGTGATAAAGTCACCTTTTCTCAGGTTAGACAATAGAAGTGACGTTAGAGCTAACGATATATTAACTCTTCAATTTTCACGTTGCCCGTTTGACGCTCAAAAGCAACAGGTCCGCCTGCCCTGAAAAGTTAGATCAAGCAAAAAGGGTGTTCCGTTGGGTGTCAAGTCTTGCCATTTTGAATTTCCTTACCGTGTTCCCTTTTATATCAGCCAACAACCAAGAAGAAACGGCTATCGAATCTTACAGAACCAATTTTTCAATGCCATCAAAGAAACTTCCTCAGCAGTTCTCTTGTGTGCATGCTCTGTGACTTCCCATTCTAGTGCACACTAAACAACAATGCTGATTATCTCTTCAGCTCAGCAAAGTACGTTATTTGATGGCAATAGATATCACTTGAATGGTGAAATTCTTATGCAGACTCTCCAAAACATGGATTTGATCTCAATGATTGAGAAAAGCAGCACCGAGAAAAATACAAAACAATAAATTTCATTAAGTTCCAAAACGTAAACATTTAATTCAGAGATTGAAAGTGAGATTATATGCAGCTTAGTAAACAGAACTATAGGAGAACGCTGATAAAAAGACGTACTGAGCATTTACCCAACACAAACTGAAAAGTAAAAGGCATCTTCTGCCGCACAGAAAATTACTACCATAATCACAGGAAAAAAAGAACTTGGACCGTTATACTCCCGAAGCTTTTTAGGGAATGGAAATTTAGAATGAAAAAGCGCAAAACAGTGAAACATAATTTAATCAGGAAATCAGCACAAGTGAAAACTACTTCTCAATTCTACCTTTAGGGCGTACTTCTTCTGAGTCAAAGTTTAGAGAACTGAACTTTTTAGGGCAGCATTATTGGCACCAGGAATACCGTAATAAAGTACGCCAGAAGCTATCGACAGCCTCAAAAATTGACCAGATTTATTCAGCAAAACAAGCAGCACCACTGTACACTTAACACTTGAATAATTCCACACTTGTACTACACCTGAAAACTGGACACTTGCACTTGAATATTTCTTCGTGCATCGAAATATTCCGGAAATGTTTTCTGCCTAGTAGCGTTCATTTGAAAGGTCATGTCGTAGGATTTTGTCATATCCACAAATTCAAAAGGTAGAACCACCCAAAGGCCATTCATAAACAAGACAATGGAGAACTTCGTCTGATGCATAGACTCAAAAGCTAGAACCACCTTGCGCCGTTTATACTCAAGGGTCAGAATGAACTTCAACGGCGTAGTATCAATTACCATTAGTAAAAGTGCTCAAGGATATTTTATTTATAAACTTAACATTTGAATACTTCCACACTTGTACTACACCTAAAAACTGGACACTTGCACTTGAATATTTCTTCGTTCATCGAAATATACCGGAAATATTGTTTGCTTAAGCAGCTTTCATTTGAAAGGTCATGTCGTAGGATTTCGTCCTATCCACTAACTCAAAGATAGAACCACACTTAGGTCATTCATAAATAAAACTATGAAGAACTTCGTCTGATGCATAGACTCAAAAGCTAGAATCACCTTGCGCCGTTTATACTCAAGGGTCAGAATGAACTTCAACAGCGTAGTGTCATTTGCCATTCAGTAGAAATTCTCAAGGATATTTTATTTATATAATGCTGTACCTTGACTAGTTTTCAACATCACCTAAATTTAATTATCAATAACGAAAACAGTTAATCTCTATTGAGGAAAGGTTATGGACCTATAGAACGAATTTTAAAATTCTCGCATTTAACCCAAGCTAAATGTTTTTCTTTTTATCAAAAATTGAAATAGCCATAAGAGATTTTCTCCAGAGATAAACCCTATTTGCGTTTTAGAATTTAAAAAAGTGGTTTTTTAAACGATTATCAAGGATTGACCTCTAACTCGAATTTTATGCTTTGATGATCTTCTTTGAGTTCACTGACAAATCTGTCATGATATTGTTATTCCTCAAAGCTCCTTAGTGTTTTTAGGATTAAGCTAAAGTTCTCAATGTTAATTGCATGACCTAAAAGTTAAACGGTTATTAAATAAAAATACAGTATATTTTGTTTGGCTTTTCAATATTTTATGACTGTAACACAACTTTTGGCCATCATAACTTAATTTCCTGCAATTGTGTTTCATTGATCCAAGTATTGCGTGTGTGTTGGATGAATGTTCACTCGGTCAAAGGTTCTTAAAGGTAAATAGACGCACTTTAGTCTTGGCATGCTTCATTGGAGGAGTACGTGACAAGTCTCTTTTAGCATAAAGGGAGGGGGAGGGGGGGGGGGGGGGGCGTAGGAGTTCTCATGGCCCACATTTTAATCTTATTTTGCTTTGTTTTACATTTGACTACACCCCTACCCATCCCAACTTTTCTTTTTATCTTATTTTTATTTATTTATTTATTTATTTATTTATTTATTTATTAAATTATTTATTTATTTATTTTTCTGCCCGAGAAAAACGGCCGAAGCAATCCTTTATCGGGATAGTTTTTTTGTGAGCAGGTTCTTCACTGCCTGTTCTGAACTCGCGTTCGACTTCTCCACTCTTCTTTGAATATTTTGGACTATTTCTGGTGTTTGATTCTCCACTCCTTGGCAATGTGTGAGAATCCTGTATTATCAAACTGGGGACCATTATCGTTCAATGTGTGGTTGTCAGGTCATCCCTCGTAGCAGTGCACTTTGATTTCCAGCTGCAGACTGGATCCTCCTCTTGTGCTTCCATGACTGCCTGCAGTGTTGTGTTGAGCCAAGCAGTGAAGATATCGCACTTCCGACATGCGCAATCATTTCTTTATCATAGATTGTCGACTGGAACATTTGATCTCGAGATCGCATCGGCTTTGTACATCTTCTTTCTAGAAACACGATTAATTTCCTTGAAGAAGTATCTTATTAGTCGCATTTTGAATCGCTGGCTCTATGGCAGAACTTGATCCAGTGTGTGACTACTTAAATGCAGAACCAGGGGGTTTGTGGTCCGTTTCCAAAACCATTGACGTAACCACGATGTATTCCGATGACTCCTCGCACGCCTCTGTCAGAGCTAGAACTTCCTTGTATATCTGCGTGTATTTGGTTTCGGTGGGTGGCATCGCTCTGACATGAACGATAGTGGCCTCGATCCAGGAGTTGTCTGTTTCGAGCTAAAGAATGACCATGACTAAACCTTGTTCAGGTCACATAAGGCTAGTACCGGGACTTGTGCAAGGTCGGCTTTGGTTTGCTTGAACGCGTTCTGCCGATCACTTCTCCAGATTCACTGGCTCTCTTTAGGAAGCAGTTCTCTGATGCTCTTCGTCTTGTCAGCAACATGTTCTGAGAACTTGCTTAATTGGTTCATGCCAAGAAATGTACTCCCTTTTTGCCAAATTCTGTGGTGGCGGTGGGTCTGCAATTGTTTGAAGCTTTACAGGATCATCCTCGATGGCACTGGAGGTTATGACGTGACAGGGTTAGCGCTGA
Organism: Pavona decussata; assembly: GCF_977016875.1. Classification (NCBI taxonomy): domain Eukaryota; kingdom Metazoa; phylum Cnidaria; class Anthozoa; order Scleractinia; family Agariciidae; genus Pavona; species Pavona decussata. Next base: position 3,896,610 of record NW_028145449.1, read on the forward strand.
ACTTGCACTTTGCATGGTGGAGTGTCACGCCGGCTTCTAACGACGCATAAGAGCAGCTTCTAGCCTCTCATCGTGTTCGTCCCGGTTTCTGCCGTGGAGCAAGGCGTCATCTATGTTGTATTTGTCGCCCGTTATTCCCTCCAGCATCTGACTCATGTTGGAATTTCTTTGACCCACAACTGATTCGTTTGTGTTGACGAGTTATGGACTGTTTTTGAGACCAAATTCCTAGAGATAGCAGATCGTCATGTCCCGCTCATTCAGAATAAAGTTCGTGGTATGGACGATGGTCCATGGATCACCGGCAACATAAAGAAAGACATTCACCAACGCGACTATCTGTTAAAGAAGGCGCGAAGAACATCGCTCGACGAAGACTGGCTTGCAAACAAATCTATGCGAAATCGTGTGTTCAATTCTGTCAAGAAGGTTAAACAAACTTAAAAACAAGAAGCTAATTGAGAATCACCAGAGCCTTTTGGACGACAATGAAAACATTCCCCTCCCCCCCCCCCCCCCCCTCCCAGGGAAAAGAAGTCAACTTTTTCCAAAACTATTGATATCAATGGAGACCTTTGTAGTGACGAAAACAAAATCGCAAACAGTTTCAAACTGTTTTTCACCACAGCCGTTACACGCATGAAGCAAACTCTTGGAATTGTAAACTCTCCAAATAGGCAGCAAACTCGACACGAAATCAATCCATCGCGTCCAAGTTTAAAATTTGAAAAGGTGAGCGAAACATTTGTCCTTAAAATCATCAAACAAAAAAAAGCAGGCAAGGCCAGTGGACTTGACAACATTTCTCCACGGTTGCTAAAAGACTCTGCTGAAGCCACTGCCCTCTTACCCGCATAATTAACGCCTCGCTATCACAGGGAGCTGTGCCACGTGACTGGAAGCTCGCTAAAGTTACTCCCCTTTTCAAGAAGGGCGTGGCTATAGACATGGACAACTATCGACCTATTTTCGTATTATCCGCAGTGTCCAAGGAAGCGTCCACCATTTTAATGTTTGTAATCTTTTTAATATTTGTAGAATTTTTAACATTGTAATTAGGGCTTCCGTTGATAACAGTAATTTTGTTTTTATAATTACTGAAGGAATTACGCTATTTTAAATAAAAGTATCTTCTTCTTCTTCTTCTTCTTCTTCTTCTTCTTCTTATTCTTCTTCTTCTTCTTCTTCTTCTTCTTCTTCTTCTTCTTCTTCTTCAAGCAGAAACGTCCCAATATAATGCGAAACGTTGCTAATGGTCTTGATTCCCTGGCTAGCTTGTCCGGGAGACAACACCTTCATCGAAATCTCTGACCCCCCCCCCCCCCCCCCCTCCCCCTCTCCTCCACATTACTAGTTCCAGGGTATAAACTATGTATAAAAATTACACTTTACCTTTAAGAAACAATTGCGTATCTTTTAACTAATAGTCACTGTGTATGATTTGAATCATCATTTTCCTGATGAAGTGTTCAAAAACTTGCTTTGCAGAGCTTTGGTGGAAGACCTACTGTGTTTGTAACCGCTAAATATTCTCGTAGTACAAAACCGAATGATGCCGTCTATGTTTGGTTGGAAAATCTAGAAAATCGGGGATTTGAAGTCTGTATCCGTGAATTCTTGCCTTTTGACGGAAAACACCAGGATACAATTGTGGTAAGCCACTAACCGTTGAAAATAAGTTAAAGGTGACTCAACTAAGTTTAAACTTCGTGAAAATGATTACTAATCGAAGGCGTTTTAGTAAATGGTGGTTTCGCTGTTTAAACGTTTTATCAAAGGCTTGAACAAATAAATCTCGCAATAAATTAATCCAAAGCGCTTACTTAATTCAACACAAAATTGTTTTATAGGAAAAGCTGCTATGGCTAGGCGTTAAAGATAGTCTGTTTGTATTCCCTGTTCATCTAACCCGACGACACTTTTTCCTACGGAATCTCCATGAAAAACATTTTTAGACGCTTCTGCATGCGTTGCAAGTACTCAATCGGTCCTTTTACCGACTGCCGTGCTATGAATTGAGGACATGGAATGTTTTTACCAAGTGCCAATGGTTTTATCACGTGTCAGGATTCTGCGGTCCTTCACGTGCTTCTTCTCGTGTGTAACATGTTGCTGGTTTACACGCGGTTACCAAACGTGGCTGTAAGAATAGCTATGTTTTATAAAGAATTAAAACAAAACACAACTCGCTTCTCTGACTACTACCCTGTACTTGGCGATAACATAAGAAACAATTTTTAATTTTAATTTTGCCTCAGATGGAAAGACCAGTAATAAAAGTTGAAATTTTTCTTTTTATAGGACTGGTTCGCTTTCCTCGGCAATGGCTCTCATCTCAATTTTACGATCACTGAAGAAGCAGTTTTTCCCAACAAAGGCAAACCGTCAGCTAACGAGAACTATGGATTCTGTCAGGTAAGTGACAGCTATCAGTCACCTCGCTTTATTATGAAGCAAATCAGAGCTTGCCTTTTTGTTATACTTTCAAAACTTACCTCACTCAAAGTAAAATTACCACTTGTGGTTAATATTTCTATTCTCTTAACACTATCAATACATTACCAAGCAGGCAAGAATTGAGAATAAACAAAACAATCATCTCAAAATATTCCATTGCAGAGCACTATGAAAATGTACAGCTCTTTTAAATAAAGTATTAAAAAAACTTTAGAAAGAAAAATGACCATTAATGAAACAAATATAAATAAATAGAACAATAAATAAAACAATATGAAAATAAACATATAGTAACTAAAAAGGTTCCTAAATAAACTTTCTTTCCTAATGATTGTTTGAGCTACTTCACCGTTAGATAAGATTAATTAGAACTTTGTATTGATTTATAAATCTAATTTGTTGTTTGTTTATTCATTGATTTACCGTTTTCAGGAAGTGCCTTTTAACACCACGTTCTATGAGTCACCAGTGGTCCTTGTTTCCGTTCACCACCAATATGACCGTCAAGCGAAAAGCTTCGTTCCTCCAGAAAACAACATCATTACGGCCTGGGTGGAGGTATGATATTACCAGCTGTCCTATTTTCGCTTTATAAGACGTGGACTTTGCCCTGTAAGAAGGGACCCTAAGAAACGCACTTTGTTCCAAATGGGGTTCAACGGTTGCAAAAGACAAGTAAAACAATCCTCCTATGGGAAGACGATCTGAGCGCACTTTGTTTCAAATGGGATTGAACGGATGAACTTGACAAGTTAAATAATCCTCCTTTAAATGAAGACCCTGGGATAGAAAACAAAACGCACTTTGCTCCTAAAGGGCAACACTGGGAAAATAATTGAAACGCACTTTGTTCTAAATGGGATTGAACAGCTGAACTAGACAAGTTAAACAATCTTCCCGAGGGAAGGGACCCTGGGAAAAGAATCAGAATCCACGATGTTTCAAATAGGGTTGAAAGGCTGAACTAAAAATGTGAAACAATCCTCCTTTGGGAAGAGACCCTGAGAAAAGAATCAGAACGCACTTTGTTCCCAACTAGGTTGAAGGGCTGAACTAGACAATTGAAACAGTACTCCTTTGGGGAGGCATCCTGAGAAGAGAATCATAACGCACTTTGTTCCAAATTTGGTTGAAAGGCTGAACTAGACAAGGGAAAAAATCCTCCTGGGGGAAGGGACCCTGAGAAAAGAATCAGAACGCACTTTGTTCGAAATTGGGTTCAAAGGCTGAACTAGACAAGTGAAACAATCCTCCTGAGGGAAGGGACCTTGAGAAAAGAAACAGAACGCACTTTCTTCCAAATGGGGTGGAGCGGATGAATTAGACAAGGCAAACAATCTTGTTGTGAGAAGGGACCCTCAGAAAACAATCAGAACTCACTTTGTTCCAAATGGGGTTGAACTGCTGAACTAGATAAGTGAAACAATCCTCCTTTGGGAAGGGACCCGGAGAAAAGAAACAGAACGGACTTTTTTTCCAAATGCGGTGGAGCGGATGAACTAGACAAGGCAAACAATCTTGTTGTGGGAAGGGACCCTCAGAAAAGAATCAGAACGCACTTTGTTCCAATTGGTTTGAACTGCTGAACTAGACAAGTGAAACAATCCTCCTGTGGAAAGGGATCCCGGGATAAACATCAGAACGCACTTTATTCCAACTGGAGTCGAACTGTCGAACTAGACAAGTAAAAGAATCAGAAAGCATGCTGTTCGAAACGGGGTTGAACTACAGAACTGGACAAATATAACAATCTTCCTGTGGGAAAGAACCCTTAGAAAAGATTCAAAACGCTCTTTGTTCTAAGTGAGGTTAAACGACTCAGCTAGACAAATTAAACAATCCTCCTGTGGGAGGAGAACCGGAAAAGAATCAGAACGCACTTTGTTCTAAATGGGGTCGAACGCCTGAACTAGACAAGCTAGACAATCCTCTCGTGGGAACAGACCCTGGGAGAAGAATCAAAACGCACTTTGTTCTAAATGGGGTTGAACGGCTGAACTAGACAACTTAAACAATCCTCCCGGGGGAAGGGTCCCTGAGAAAAGAATCAAAATCCACGTTGCTTCAAATTGGGTTAAAAGGCTGAACTAAAAAAGTGAAACAATTCTCCTTTGGGAAGAGACCCTGATTAAAGAATTAGAACGCACTTTGTTCCCAATTAGGTTGAAGGGCTGAACTAGACAATTGAAACAGTCCTCCTTTGGAAAAGCACCCTAAGAAGAGAATCATAACGCACTTTGTTCCAAATTTTGGTTGAAAGGCTGAAATAGACAAGGGAAAAAATTCTCCTGGGGGAAGGGACCCTGAGAAAAGAATCGGAACGCAACTTTGTTCCAAATGGGGTTAAACTACTGAACTAGACAAGTGAAACAATTCCCCTGTGGGAAGGGACCCTGAAAAAAGAAACAACGCACTTTCTTCCAAATGGGGTGGAGCGGATGAACTAGACAAGGCAAACAATCTTGCTGTTGGAAGGGACCCTCAGAAAAGAATCAAAACTCACTTTGTTCCAAATGGGGTTGAACTGCTGAACTAGACAAGTGAAACAATCCTCCTGTGGGAAGGGATCCCGGGATAAGCATCAGAACGCAGTTTGTTCCAAACGGGGTTGAACTGCAGAACTAGGCAAATAAAACAATCTTCCTTTGAGAAAGAACCCTTAGAAAAGATTCAAAAAGCACTTTGTTCTAAGTGAGGTTAAACGACTGAACTGGACAAATTAAACAATCCTCCTGTGGGAAGAGAACCATGAGAGAAGAATCAAAACGCACTTTGTTCTACATGGGGTCGAACGGCTGAACTAGACAAGCTAGACAATCCTCTCGTGGGAACAGACCCTAGGAGAAGAATCAGAACGCACTTTGTTCCAAATGGGGTTGAACGGTTGAACTAGACAAGGGAAATAATCCTCCTTTGGGAAGGAACCCTGAAAAAAGAATCAGAACGAACTTTGTTCCAAATGGTGTTGAACGCACTTTTTTCGAAATGGGTTTGAACTGCTGAACTAGACAGGTTAAACAATCCTTCTGTGGGAAGGGACCCTGGGATAAAAATCAGAACACACTTTGTTCCAAATGGTGTTGAACTGCTGAACTAGACAGGTAAAAAAAAATCCTCCTGTGGGAAGGGACCCTGAGAAAAGAATCAGAAAGCACTTAGTTCCAAATTGTGTTTAAGTTCCTAAATAATAGACAAGTGAAACAATCCTGGGATAAGAATCATAACGCACTTAGTTTCAAATGGGGAACACTGGGAAAACAATTATAATGCACTTTGTTGCAAATGTGGTTGGACGGATGATCTAGGCAATTTAAACGATCCTTCTCTGGGAGGGAACTCTAAGAAAAGAATCAGTACCCAGTTTGTTCCAAATGGAGCTGAACTGCTGAACTGGACAAGTTAAACAATCCTCTTGTGAAAAGGGACCCAAGGACAAGATTCAGAACGTACTTCCAAATGGATGAACGGCTGAACTAGACACGTTCAATATTCCTTTTGTGGGATTGGGGCCTGGAAGGACGTTGGTAAAAAATTCAAAATATTTTTTAAAGTTATTAATTATGAAGAGCTGGCTTTTTACCTAAACATGGCAAGGGGAGTATGTGTTTTCAAAATTGCATTATTTTTTCAGGAAGTTGGCCTTAAGGGTATGAAGATTTGCGTTAAAGACTTACAGGGATCAGGAAGTGGTCACGACCCTTTAACAGTCAGCTTTGCTGTGATTGGAGGTTGGTTTTTCATATATTATATTAAGGTATTTTTTGTGTTTTAATTAACTTTTTAATTAATTTATTTATTTCTATTCATTTATTACACTTTTACCAAAATGAATAATCTTTACATACAATGCCAAAAAGCAAGACATTCAAAAACTGTCTCATTTTGAACGCAAGAAAATATTTAGCTATTTTTAATTGTCGTTTTTTTGTCACAGATTTCAATCCCTGCCTTAATGTGCATTGTCCACGGTTTGGAGTGTGCAAGACGTACAGTGCGCATGACGCCCGTTGTGAGTGTTTTGAGCAATGTCCCTCCTATCAGGATCCAGTGTGCACTGCGAATGGAACAACATACGACAACAAATGCTGGCATGAGTTAAGTTACTGTAGAGGACTGGAAAATAACCTGGTGTACCATCCAGGAAGTTGTGAAGGTAAGAGAGATACTCTATAAGAAATACCTCGCATAAAAGCTCTACAGAAGACCTTATTATTCAGTTGTACAGTCTTCTTTGGTGACACGAGAAACTTGTATTCTGCAAAGAACTCACTCGGCTATCTGCAGAATATTCAAAAGACAGCTAACAACAAAAGCAGCAGCGTAATAACCATAAAAACAAGATCTCATGTGCCAGACCACAAGTTAATCGGGTACGTGGGACCTGCCAAACTGGAGAGGGGTTAACACGGAACTATTAGTAAAAACACAAATGCCATTTTAATCAACACAACTGTCACTGTAGCAACTTGATCACATTGCGAAAGGTACTGCAGATTAAATACCAACCAAGGAGTGAGTTATCAGTTTGACCAACTAACGTTATACACGTTTCATTGTTTACCAGGTTTTCCAATTGTTCGAGGCCGCGTAGAACTCCTCCATGTTCCAGAATGGTCCGATTCCAACTGCAAAACAGTCGCTTTTCCGCCATACCGCTTCTATCCGGACAAACAAATTCATATTCAAGTCACCGTTAATCACATGAAACTTAACGATTCCGTAACAGTCCACGACGCAGTGACTTCCTGGACTGAAAATATCAGTCCCAAAAATTTCACTGTTTGCGTTATGCAAACAGGGCGAAAGCAGGAGAATTTCAACCCATTTGCCTCTGTCGACTGGATCGCGTACCAAGGAGCTCCACGAGAGAGCTTGACCGGAAAGATTCAGCTGCAAAAGTGGTGGTCTGGGACAAACTGTGCAGATGTAACTTTTCCCAAGGTAGGACTTAATTAAGAAAACAACATTTAATAAAATGCCAAAACTGAACTCAAGGTAACTCTGATATACAATCAGCAATTATCTCAGCTGAATCATCCCACAGTTTCGTTCTGTGTAGAACAACTAAACAAGTAGTTTGTAATTGAAATACATAATATAGATATATTCGTTGGATGTTCATTCTGCCAGGAATCTCAAGAAACAGTCCAAAACATTTAGAAATACTTGCTAACCAACTGATTTTTGCCATTTTCAACTACCTCTTTTCTTGGAATTTTTTAGGACAAGTTTACTGAAGCGCCTGTGGTTCTTGTGACGTCAGAACATTTAAGGACAGGGAATGAGTATGATGCCGCTTTCATTTGGCTCGAAGATACTACAAAGAATTCTTTTAAGGCATGCCTTAGAGAAATGCAGAATTTTGATGGAAAGCATGAGGATATTACCGTGGTATGTTCTTAACTATAGGTATTTTGTACAAAGCTACTACCATAAATGTTCAATCCCCTGGTTGGTTGAAGTTATTGTCGTTTGAGCAATTTTTTAGGCAAGGTGAAATTTGCACGAATGCTACAGCGTGCTATCAATTTTTTTAATAAAACAAGAAGCTCTAACAAATATTAATCATTATTTTGCTGGAAATTTAGGTTCTTTTGTTTTGAAAAAGTTGTGATATTCAGCATTCTTAATGTGTTTCTGAGTACTTTGTGAAAAGAGTGATCATGACTTCGAGATTTAGGCCGAAAACCTACACAGTTCGGTTTTCAAATAGTGACTTTTTTACCAGGTTATCTAGCCGAAGGAAAAAAGCATACTTAATTGATAAAACGCTTTTCGTGGCAAGACCTTCTCTAAATTATAACTTGGCTTCCGAGTATGCCTGCGTCACTGACTAAATAATACATTCACTTTTAACAACACGTTTCGCAGATTTGGCAGTGACTTCTCACATTTATTGGTTGGTATTTAGTGGTTCCATGTAAGACTGTTATTTCTCTTGACAGAACTGGTTCGCGTTCGCCAAACTCCACAAACCGCTGTTTAACGAGCACGGGGTGATCAGTTTTCTAAACACAAACCCACCAACAGACGAAAACAACAACGCTTACTGTGAGGTAAGGAAAACTTGACTAGATCTAGAAAGCAACGGTGTTTAAAATAAGAACGAGTTTCAGCGACCAATTTCCCGAAGGACTTCTGTGGGGTAGTTTGCATGGAACCCTTTTGCGGAATATGCGGGCTTGCGATGTAATGTCAAACTATGCAAGTATATGGAGGACTGTGTAAGAGACTCTGCAAAATCGAGTGTGGTAGTACGACATTTACGAATGGAGTCCTGCGTGACACCTGAAAAAGAATTTGGATTCGTATTTCCTGTGGCAAAGTACACATATTTACCGTAAGCTCCTACATTGAGTCCAGTTTCATATCTGGGAATGATGTACTCCTGTTACGTGATGTTCACGCTAGCCACCGGCACATGGGATGCAGTGGAAGCTTACCGTGCCATGGTATCTTAAGATCACTGTCATCGAGCCTTGTTTAATAAGATCCGCTTTTCCTACGTAAACAACGAGAAGAACCACTTAAAGAGAATTTTGGAAAGAAAAAAGAAAGCAAAACACCTTATATCTTTATAACACATGATATTTTTTTTCCTGTAAGAGATTTGGTGAGAATGAAATTAAGATAGGAAGACGATTATTTTTACACTCAGAGATAAAACTTCATGATGCGGCGTGGAATGCATAAATAGATAAACAAATAAATTAATTATAAATAAATAAATAAATAAATAAATAAATAAATAAATAGATAAATAGTAGTATTAATGTCTCTTTTGTCTTGTAGTTTGTTTCATTTACAAGAGCTTATAACTCAACGCCAACGATTTTAATATCCGCTAATCACAGCACGACGGCAAGTGGAAACTCGGCTCCTGAGAACAACGGAATCACAGCCTGGATAGAGGTAAAGCTTTGTTTTATACAAGCTACTTTTATATAAGTTATAACAAAACTTTAACTCTACCAATGAAAAATAACTTTTCTAAGGAATCCGAGAGAAACTTTGGGATATATTTTCCAAATTGTTAGGGTTTTTTCCTTTCTTTATTAAAAACATTCTCTTTTAATCTTTGTTCTCTTGTTAGTCTAGCGACGCAATGTCAGTTTTCTGTGATTTTGAAAATAGTGAAACAATTCAACAACGTTAGGTTGCATGAATCGTCCTTTCTAATGAAAAGTACGGCATTATAGGTTTCGAGTTTCATGTTTCAGCCACATTCACCGTTAACAATGAAATATATAAAGTATTCAAATATTTGGGAAACACTTTTAACTTCTAACTAAAGTAGCAAGTGAGCATTAACTAAAGTTTACCTCTGCAGAACATGAATTCCTCTGGATTCAGAGTCTGTGTCAAGGAACTGTACCAGACCAGATATGATCCGCTGTCAGTGAGTTATGTGGTGCTTACAGGTCAGTAAATACTTAGCCCTTGCCTGGTATTTTAAACTTAATGAGGCGAATAAAGCATCGTGACATCAAAATTAAATACTGTAAGATCATGCCCAGTACGTCGGATGAGAGGTGAAATCTGAGAGATCGGGATAGCTCAGCAGAAACTCTGAAGCAAACGAGAGGCACAGTACTTTGGGCCAATCGATGGTCAACCAAATTCTGCTTAATTGTATTTATTAATACCTTTTGATATCGATCTGTCATCAGTCTCAACGGTTATAGAGAGAGAGAGAGAGAGAGAGAGAGAGAGAGAGAGAGAGAGAGAGAGAGAGAGAGAGAGAGAGAGAGAGAGAGAGAGAGAGAGAGAGAGAGAGAGAGAGAGAGAGAAAGAGAGAGAGAGAGAACAATACGCATTCACTTATATAACGTACCAGAAATGTCAAGAATCACAACCTGCCAAAAATTGGTTTAACCGGTAATTTCCCGCCTTAAGAACATCACAGTTGGCTCAAAATAGCTTCTGGAAGCTTCTGGCAACCTAGACAGTTCATGATTGCGTAAATAGTGTGTAAACAGTCTCTAGATCCATTAAAGACATTACGCTCAGAGTGTACATATATTTCCAATAACACGTCAGACATCTGCAAAGACATTAGCGTCATCTCTTTAAATTGGGGTGCTATCATAATTTAGTTACATTAACTTGGGATTAAAAATATACGTTTTCAGTTTTTTATGCTGTTAATGGGATGGGTGAAGCATTTATAATCATTTTTTTCTTATTTAATTTTTTTAATATTCTTAATAAATTTTATTTTCATCTTTATTGTTACTCAATACTTAAATTTGTTCCCTTGATTGTTTTTTGTTAGTTAAGTTACTCCTTTCTATTGTCATGCGTTTTACACATGCGCCTCTGGCTCGGATATAGAGAGCAACCTCATCCCAGGCATTGATATTAATAAATTGATTGATTGACCTTACTGAATCATGACTGATTTCAAAATATCAATTCATTAATCAACATTGATTAATATTGGCTGATAGTGACAATTATTGATTATCAATTTTATTCTTTAGTTATAACAGTTCTGAATTGTAAAATCTGTTATCGTTTAATTGTAGACATCTGTGATCCTGACTGGAGCTATTTCAATGGATTTTGTTATTATATAAGTGAAACATGCACAAACTGGACCACAGCGCTGAACAAATGCCGTCAAGAAAACTCAGTCCTTTCTGACATCAATAATAATGAAGAAAACGTGTTTTTGCAGCATCGTCATAACGACGGAAAATCCTGGCTGGGATTGAATGACATCTCCACAGAGGGTAGCTTCACTTGGGCGGATCGTGGAGCTGGAAATTTCACAGCTTGGGCTAAAAATCAACCAAATAATTTTAGAGAAGAAGATTGCGTTCACGCACTTGGCGTGGAGCACAACTACAAATGGAATGACGTCAAGTGCAGTGACTGCCATCAGTATACTTGTAAGAAAGGTAGGCTGATTGCAAGTTAAACTGGTGAAGTATGATTAATGGACACATGTGACTGTTTGCCACAAGATGTAATTCGTAGATTTCAAGGAGAGATTAATATACTAAGGGATATGACTTTAAGTTTGACATCAGTAATTGTGCTGCTCACATTGGAAGGAATCTTGGACACCCGTAGCTACATTCATTAGAGTACACATTACAGGATGAGTAGTCTGTTTTGTTGTTTAGTTCGACCCTCGATCGCACATTGAAACGTCTGGTGGGAACTGCTAACGCTGACAACGATAAAGCCGCTGTTGCGTACAAAGTTTAATGTATTTTTCATTTTATTGATTAGATTTAAACGAATGCTCAAGGCAGCGAAACTACTGTCATGAGTTCGCCACCTGTTCCAACACCCGGGGTTCATACTCCTGCAAGTGTAACCAAGGTTACTTTGGAGACGGATTTGGATGCTATAATTACGCAGGTAAGAATTGCAATAGACCATTTCCGAGTTGCTTTGAACCTCATTATGAAAGCGAGTCTAAGTGCAAAGTTTTTGTTACGAAAATTAGTTTTCATTCATATGCAAACAAAACTAATTTTCACATGAAAAGTTTTGCACTTAGCCTCGCTCTCATAGTGAAGTTCACAGCAACTCGGAAATAGTCTATTGTTTAATAACAAATATTAACGGTGCTTAGTTTGTTTCTTCTTCTTAGTTAGTTTCTTCAATCATTTTTCATTTCCTTTTCTGATTAATTTCGGATATTTGCTGTTGTAATGAGTTTGCAAAAGTAAAGACGTTGAATGTTTATTTTCGTAGGTCAGAGTTAATGAGTGAAATGTCTTTAGTTCAGTTCTTAGAGTTCCGACGTGACATCTTTAACGTTTTCTGAAACTTTAACAGCTCCACTCTTCCCGAAATTCTCGCACTGTCAAGGAAATGACTTCAATATTTCTGAGCTGATTTTCCTGAGGGTGGCCGAAGAAATTAAACTTTTTAATAACTTTCCTTATAATATTCATTTCATTTCTAATTCCAAAGAAAAGCCCATCTTTTCTCTTGCCGATAGCATTCTCTGACCTTACTTTCTTGTGATGAACCGTAACTGAAGTCTTGTTAACGACTAACATATTCCTTCAGCCTAGAAAGTCACAAAATGTGCTCAATTTATATAGCCACCTTTTGAAAAATCAGGTCAGATTTACAACGTCATTAATTGTGCAGCTCATATTAGAAAGAACCTATGACATGCCCAGCGATTTAAAAAAGCTCCATGTCAACTAAAAAGGGCTCCTAGAAATGAATGAGAAAATTCCTGGAATAAAAGAAAAAATTTCGACACTTCGACACTTTTTACATAAACGATTAAGGATGACACTGTTTACGCCCACGTGCTATAGACATGACACAAGGTATTATAAACTTGACAAGATAAAAAGTTGTCCGGCATCTGCTTTTCAAATTCATGTCATGTTTGCAAAGTTTAAAGTAAAATTTTCTTGTAGATCATTAGTATCTCAGATTTATCACTGCCACTGCTAATATTTAGTGACTGTTGGTTTTCTGAATTACAACTTCCCGGTTAATAAAACAAATCCACTGAAAAGTCTGCTCATAAAACATGAAAATGTGTTTCTCGGAATGTTTGGGTAATGAAACTAGGAAATACACGACCAAATTTCCTCGACTTAATGTCATAATGATAACTAGCATCTCAAAGCGACCAAGTATTAGTCAAACCCGGAACCTGGTTAGCTTTAGCGGGGCTCTGATTTTAATTTTCGATAGACGGCTCGCCCTGAGTGCACGTGTGCGAAGAATTCCCCAACCTCACAAACAAACCAGCTAGAAAGAAACAATTCAATTTCTGTGTTAACTAGATTTGTCAGCGAGTTATGTTGAAAATATTAGGTGGCTTTCTTTTCTTTCATATCTGCTTAATGGTTGGCAACTGTCAGGCAATATGAACTTCACCAAAAGCTCAAATAAAAGTTTTAACACGAATTGTCCAGGAACTCCTTTCAAAACCCATTATAGATCTCAACTTATGTGATTAGTGAATCGTCGCTCTACATCATGTATATTTATATTTTTTTGTTTTAGCTGGTTTAGCAAGTTCAGCCATCCTAAGAAAGAACAACAAATACCTGACTGCATTGAACACCTGGCTAAAGCCCGTTGTGCAAAGCAAGTCATCTGCCTGGAAGCGATGTTGGCGCGCGTCCGTTGATGGTTGGGCTGCATCTACCTTTCACTCCGGGTGCGATAACAAGGGTCCTACTGTGACGATAATAAAGGTCGGCCAGTATATATTTGGAGGATACGCCAGTCTCTCATGGAGTAAGTGACTTGATTTATAATTGCCTTTCGTTATATTTAGCTACAATTAACGCGCAGCAATTTTGAAGGGGTTATACTAACTCTGTGAAGTGGATTTAACTACTGGTGGTGTCCTTGCCTTATTTGCAGTGATTATATCTCCGAAAGAATTGTTTTTCAATCCTGTATTTGAGTTTTGTATCCTCGATAGATGGCAGGAACTGCATTTGAGCCATGTGATTGTGGAATGGACTTAATTTCTAATCAAGATTAAACTTACTTAAGTTAAAATACGGTATTTCTAAAAAAGATAATTTTAAGCCTTAACTGCCAGTAACTTAATTTTTGGAGTAGAGTATCTCAAAATTAATCACCGTGTTGCGTCATAACCTAGAGAGGAAAAAAATCATAAATCAGAAAGAATAAATCGCATGTTACAGGTGTTAGTATTTTACTCCATCCGCGTTAGACATCTTAGGCCGAATGTTTAAACGGAGGTTAAGATGGACATTGTTTAAGACAAAATCAGGCTTTGATGATTACTCCAAAAAACACGGGTAAGCTTAATCTAAATCCACGACTAAACCTTGTTCAAATAACCGGAATCTTGGGCAAAGCGGTGGTATTTAGATTACGACTTTGTTAATCCCGGTTTTAACTTCGTTTAAATAATCGGTCCCTTAGTTCGCATACTAAGACTTTCTGTTTCAAGCTTATTTTAACGGCCCTAAATTCGAAAACCAGCCAACAAAGAATAAGCACATGACAAACATGTATAGATATTTGCAGTTTATATCAGATTCACTGCCAGATTTCATCGCATACTGGTTTCACTAGCTTCACAAAACCATTTGTTTGTATCTTCGATAAGCCAAATCGTTTACCGTCGTTGTTCAACTAAAGAAAACTGTTAATTGCTCTCAATATCCCTACATTCTTTTGAAATTTTGACGCTTTTCATTTGTGTAGCTTAACTGTGGATACTGCTCGAGACACCCTAGTTTCCATTGACTATTTTTATGGCGCGATTTTGGTTTAAATATTTAATGTGTCAGGATTTCAGAGTGAAACTCACCGAACATTAATTTAACCGTCACTCAGATGATCAAGTGAATAAAAAAAAAAAACACTTCCGTATTTCATTGTTTGCTTTCTCTTACTACAACAACTATCATTAGTACTTTTTCTCGTAAATCCGATGAATACGTGTTAATTTCTAAAGGACAATTTTTTGTGGGTTTTTTTTTTGTATGCAAAAGTGCTAGGAAACGGGCCCATAGTGTCACTATGCAATGAAACCTTGCGGTGCGTCAGTCGTTATCGCTAATATATGTATTTAGCCAAGCCTAAAAGCGGAGCTCCAATTTTTTTTCATAGCATTTATAAAATTCTGCTTAGTGTATGAACGTAATAACCTTACCGGTTCCTCATCCTTTCTGCAGTTATATTTTTAGTGCAAATGCAGCAAACTGCCCAGACAATAATAATGCAATGCAGAGGGCAAATTTTTTTTGAATGCTGACTTGTTACAATGGAGGCTGGCTGAACACGCCAGTTCAACATTCCGTTGGTTTCTTAATTTTGTGTCCAAAAACAACGACTTCTTTCAAGTTCTTTGGAGTTCGACTGTTTAAGCCGGGTTGTTTGTACCACAAATACATGGAAATCAAGTGCTGCAGCTAGAAAGGGAATTCCTAAACGTTAGTTTTCGTGTTTCTTACAGGAATCAGCAAAAGCCGGATTATTTGTGTCAAAGCTAAAAACTTCCATAGGATTGACATTTGTTCAGTTGAGAAACTGAAATCAGTCATGGCGACCATGCAAGTGCTTTCAACTCGCTACTTCCTCTTACAATTAGCAATTATCCTGCGAAATCGCGCGGAACAAGTATCGCCTGATACTTAGCCGACGAGGCCGTAGGCCGAGTTGGCTAAAATCAGGCGATATTCCGCAAGATTGAGCAGGATAATTGTTTTTTTATTCAACACATTGATGACAAAGCACAGATTTATAGCTACAGATTAAAAGCTGAACTTTATTTGTCAAAAAAAAAAAAAAAAAGACACTTGTAACATTTTCCCGCGCGCGGACCGGCATGAATGAAAGTGGCAGCTTTGTTCAAGTTTGAATGAAATCGAGAGCGTTTTGCATCAAGCTCAGTAAAAAATTGAGTACTCGTCTTGTGCGCCAATCGCTGCGGCAAGATTTGCTACAAATTTCTAGCACCAAAAGCTAAAGCCAAGCAGTATTTTGAAGCTGCGAAGGATTTGTTGTGTCAGCTGGGCCGAGCTGAAAGACTGGAAATGCTTTTCAACGATTTCTCGGGTGAGTGTTTCTTTGTTTACAACGCAAGCAATTTCACGATCTTTCCTCAGTGTTTTGACAAACGCATCTAGTGCCTTGTTGCTTGCAAGAACTCTGGATCTTTTATGAAACTAAACGGTTTTTCAAGCGGCTCTAGATCTGATGTTTCTGAGAACAATTACTTTGTACGAGTTCCGTCTATCTTTTTGTCTGCCAGATAGCTAAAATTTCTCGAGGCACTTCAGTGCGAGCTCGGATTTTCTCAGGTGGTTTTCCCCATCTCTTTAAGACGAGTCGAGATCTCTGTTTAACGGTTGCGAGAACCAATCTAAGGAAATACATGTACTGGAAGAAAGAATTTTCGTTTACAAATGATTTGTAAACGGCCGTCGAATTACACATCATGATAATATTTTTTTGTGTAAGAGCAAGTTACCGGCCCGGGGGAAAATGTTTGGAAATTCAAAACTGTGTCAATTCTGCTCCTATAGTAATAATTCTAGTCTCGTCAACCAAATGGAAAATAAGGGAAAATAGTCTTTGGGGTATGGTAGAATTATTTCAGAGCTTTTAAACTTGTGTCTGTTTACTAACGCATGAGAGCCGTGTGGTGTGAATGAAAAAAACACGGCCACGAAACAATATTGTACAAAAATTAATTTCTAAACGAATATCGATGGTATCGAGAATTTAATAAACAATAAAAGCATCTGCGTAAAGCGTTAAACACATAACATAAATAAAATTATCGATTGTTGCCTGGAAGAAAGCATTTTTGTTTACAAATGATCTGTAAACGGCCGTCGGAATCACGTAAACATGACATTTTCTGCGAGAGCAAGTTAGCTCCCGGGGAAAAATGTTTGGAAATCCAAAACTGTGTCAATTCTGGTCCTATAGTAATAATTCTAGTCTCTAAATAAACGTTAACAAATGGAGAATACGGGAAAATAGTCTTTGGTGTTTGGTAGAATTATTTCAGAGCTTTTAAACTTATGTGTGTTTACAAACACATGAATGCCGTAAGGTGCGAATGAAAAAAACACGGCCACGAAACAAAATGTTCAAAAATTAATTTCGACACGAATATCGATGGTATCGAGAATTAAATAAACGATTTAAATATCTGTGTAAAGCTTCAAATACGTAACATAAAGGAAAGTTATCGATTTTTCTCCGGGAAGAAACCTTTTTGGTTTGCAAATGATTTGTTGAAACGGCCGTCGTAATCACGTAAACATGGTATTTTTTGCGAGAGCAAGTAAGCTCCCCGCGAAAAATTATTGGATATTAAAAACTGTGTCAATTCTGCTCTTAATTAGTAATAATTCTAGTCTCTAAGTTTAAGAAAAGGAGAATACCGAAACGTACTCTTTGGTGTTTAGATAGAATTATTTCAGAGCTTTGAAACTTGTGTTTGTTTACAAACACATTTATAAGCTTAAGGGCCGTGCGCTGCGAACGAAAAAACACACGGCCACGAAACAAATTTTTCAAAATTAACTTCTCGAATATTGCTGGTATCGAAAGCGATTAAAGTGTCTATGTAAAGCTATTTTAGAGTTCTAAAAGTTACCATAACTGATCACGAATGGGTGATATAGGCAAATGTGAGGTTTCTTTAAACTTAAGCTTACTTTTCTTTTCCGGTCGGCCTGCTCTTACTTCCTATCCGTCGCTCTCTTCCACGTTCAACTTTGCTTGATCG
Source organism: Pavona decussata (assembly GCF_977016875.1). Classification (NCBI taxonomy): domain Eukaryota; kingdom Metazoa; phylum Cnidaria; class Anthozoa; order Scleractinia; family Agariciidae; genus Pavona; species Pavona decussata. The sequence continues at coordinate 3,914,290 of NW_028145449.1, forward strand.
TCTCCGCTTTTTTTGTTTTCTTTTTCTCCCTCTTTCTCTTCTTTCCACGTTTGTCAACATATCCAACAAATGCGTATAAATTGTCTTTGTGTTTTTTGTTCTTTAGCATTTCTGTTGTAAACGCATCTTGCCAAACTATCTCGCCATGCAACTTCCCGCCAAACAAACACGGGTGCATTAGCATTGTGGAATTGCGTACGGACGGTCGGACGGATAGAAATGACGTCATATCCAAACCAAAATTTCTCGCATTCACGGGTTACCAAATTCTCTTAGCTATGGGGCTCCGCTGCGCGCGCCTGCGGCGCGCGCGAGAGCTCCGCTAAAACTTGACTCTTTTTTGCTTCTCTAGCGATAACTAAACTTGAAGATTTTCTCATTAAACTGTTAAGTTCATTACACCAAACGAGTACGTACAATCTTGAACAGAGGTCTTAAGATGGTTGCATTGTTTTAACTCTCCCTTCCCCCTCCACCAACGTTTACAATTTTGAAAGCGTTCACTTGTGCAAACGCGCTACGGGTTTTTATAACTATCCAAGGGCAAGGAATGCAAACCCGAAAAAATATATCAGTGCTCCAACGATTAGTGACCACCTTGTTGTTAGCCTTGAATCAATCCCTAACTGAAGCACCAGCTGTGAGCAATGACGCGCGTCTTTGTTTGCAAGCTTTTTCGTTAGAGGTACTAGGTGATTCTTTGTCACAACTGGAGGTTGGATTTTTAATCGGTTAATCAAAGGGTCAGTGTTTTGAGGCTAAGCTGATCTCTATATTGTCGCGTAGATTCGTCAGAGAGTAGCCTTAACACCGCATTGTCTCACTATCTTCCTTAGTGTATAAGTGAGTACCGACAAAAGGCTGCCTGGGTTAGTCAAGTGATGGACACATTTACTACTAAGGGGGGAGGGGGTATAGGTGGGTTGGAGTAGTACTCGTAGTTGTTTCATACTAAGGTGATCAGGTTCCACCCTCTGTGTGGGCCACCAAGACCTGAGGTGTGACTTTACCTTTATCCCATGCGGTAATCATCAGAAGCATAAGTCAGTTTGTTGTTGTTTTTTTTTTTTTTAATTGTTTATTTTCTTGTTAGTTTCCAGTTGTTCGTGGCGGTATGATTCGAAAGCTTTCCTGTTTTCATTGGTAAACAAGCCAGGATGGGCGCCGGTGAAACTGACTCAAACAGGACAATATAGTTATTACAGGGCTCATTCCACATACAGCTGCTCCTCTGTTGGACCTACTTTCGGGGCTGGTCGTGATATTCACGTATCTGACTACGCATCATCAAATAGAAATTCAGACGCAAACCTTGGTTACACCTACGGGCCCCCGAGTGGGTACAGCTATGGCAGCATATTCGCAGAAACATTCCTGGCGGGAGGAAGTTACTATAACTTCCAACCGGATGAAGTAGAAACTTTCTACGAAACAACTTAAAAAAATACAAACCGGCTTTGAGGTTTAAACCCCAGCTTACAATCTTTAAAATCACAAATATGAATTATTATGTTTCTATACTGAAAGGCCGTAAGCTGAGACACAAAAAATCCTTTTTCTAAAACAAAAGTAGCGGAATGATATGTCATTACGAGAACATTTTATTATATAATTTCATAGCAGTAACTATTCCTGTTCTGTGTAGTGCTGACCATTAGTGCGCATAAACATATTTTAAAAGAGGATATTGTTTTGTGGATAGGCCTTACTTGCGTTATGTTAGTCTTTTTATTTAACTTTGATTTGATGTTCTTTTTTATCGGAGGGAGGAGGGGGAGGGGGCTTTGTGATAGTTGGTTAATCTCGAGTTATCTATCGTCGATTGCTAGCCTCCCTCCCCCTACTGATTTTAAAAGGGACTTTTGTCACGTTGTACTGTGACCAGTCTTGAGTTAGCTCCTTAGCTGGTTTAAGATAAATGATGATAATCAAGGAATCTGTAACTAAAGATAGGGGATGCACTTGAAAACAAAAGGTGACTGAAATATTCAAAGCACTGTTCTCATTAAGGAAATAAGGTAACACGTAACAGGTATAAAGGGACGACAAAGAAACTCTAGAATTGCACGGAGCGGCAAATGTTTTGTTAGATAAGTATTTCAAACTTTGTTCAGACACGTGTTTTGTCTTACAATGAACTTGAAGCAATAGCTATTACACTGCCCCTGTCTTTCTCACACACTCCATGGAGTTAATTTATGACGACAAGTTGTTTGCACGATGTATCTCAAGCTTCACACTAAATTAAGTGTAAATTATGAGAGCCGCTTTCCAGCCGAGAGATGAACAGCTTTTCCTCAACCAAATAACTCGGGCCTTTTTCAAGTGTATTCCTTGGGGTAATGTAATAGTTAAAGTTAATTTGTACAATCTCACAGTGTTATCGTAGCTGATCTCCAACAATAGATTTTCTCTTCACACTAAGTGAAAACGATTATTAAAAGTTCCATCGACATTGCAGGTTACAGGCTCCTAGAAGATACCTTCACTTGTTAACATTGAGGTACAATGACATAGGTTATATTAAGGAGCCCCGAAAAAGGTGTCCTAAATGTTACTTTTATTCAATGTTAATTGTGCAAACAGCGATATATCCATGTATTTTAGACAGAGATGTTATTTTGGATTCAGACTCCGTGATTTCCTGCAGGAGTCTTTCTGGCGCCGGAAATCCCGTTTAAATGGTCTACTAGTCAAAGGAATATTACTGATGATCGGTTCACGGCCAATGGCGATCAGTAGTAGTTGAGTGTGAACACTTCCAAAAACTTTAAAACAGTACCATGACGCAATGGAAGGGAATCATAGCATTCTTTTTATGATTTGAAGTCGTTGATTGAGTTCCATCTGGAATCCATTTGTTTTAGATAGATGGATCAAATCGTAAAAGTCTCTAAGTGATTCTCTCTTGGAGAGAAGTAATTGCCTTTAGTAAGGCGATAAGGCAAGGGATATGGAGTAGACTCTTAAAGGACAAAGTCAGCATTTAAGATCATGAATCACTTGAATGTCGACAATAAGATTGAACATTAGTTTATATTTGAAAGAACTTTATCTTATAACCATTGGGCAACATGATTTATGATTGCAATTCAATGTCCAGTTTTGTTAATTTGATTGCCGTCTGTCATGGCATCAGTACAATTCTGTTGATTAAAGAAAACTGATTTCGAAAAATGATCTTTAAATGACTTTACGATAAACTAACTGGAAGAGCCAGCTAGGCAAATTTAACATTTTGATTGGATGCAGGTTCTCCTAACCGAAAAGAACTTAATCAACTAGTATAAAACAATTCCTCAGGGTTTAATGAATTTTGCTTGAAAGTTATCTGAATTAAGTTACAGTTGTAGTGTACCAATTTTAAAACTTTTGAACCTGTAATCATGTAGTGACATACAATTGTATAAGGTATTCGCTGAGAACAGGCTTCTAATTTAATTTTTGAGTAAGGTTGCAGTTTGGCAAAAGACTTAGAAAATTCCTTCTTTCTAAGGTAAATTGACTCTTTATTGAGCTACACACCTTTTTCTTTTTTTTTTTCTTTCTTTCTTTTTTTTTTTCTTCTTTTAAAAAACAATTAATTGCAAACCGAAATATCGGGCAAAAAATTTTGTTTTTTTAAAAAACAAATATATTTCAGTTATTCTAGCTTTTGTTGTTTGTTCTCTCAAGCTCGTCACCTCCGCCGTTGGGATCAGTCTGCCGTTAATATTTTGCCCAGGGGCAGGCCACGTTGAGATATCGGTCCATTCTCGTCCCCAGAGTCTCCTGTCCCTTCTCGTCCCCAGAGCCTCCTGCCGGCGGGGTCTTCGCTTGGTCCTCATGCCCAACCTCCAGCGGCTAAGAGGACCACGCGGCTCAGCTCTGGGGACGAAAATGGTTTCGGTCGAGGTCTTTATTTTATTTTATTTTATTTTATTTTATTTTATTTTATTTTATTTTTTTCATTTTATTTATTCATTAAACCTGTATTAAACCCTCTTCTCCCCAAGAAGGGATATTTTTGTCCTCTGTTATTCTAATTAAACCAAACTGATTACAGGGCTGACACTACGGCAAAGGGCTTATATATTTAGGCTAATATTTCAACTAGTACCAATGGTCTTCTTCAGGGCCAGAGTTACAATGAGAAAAACTAACGGCTCTTAAAAAGTAAGATGTAAATTTAAACTTACAAGAGGCTATTTGATGAGTGATATGTCTAGTTTCGCTGGTAGAATGAAATACGTAATTACATGTTAAGCATGCAGTTGTCTCCGCATCGAATAGAACCATGGGGAGGGTTGTTTTGTGTGAAATTACGTAGTTTGGCGCTAACCAGTAAATTACTAAGGTTGTTGGTTCGTCAGAAGGCAACAAGAGGTGTGGATTTGAAAACGTTGGCGCAGCTAGGAGATGAAGACAGGATGTTGAGGTGTTTGTGAATCATGGATGATACAGAACGAAGAGCTGGATTGTATGTGATAACAAGGGGGTACTCGTATAGGTTGGTCAGTATCGGAAATGTCTTTGGCGGCTAGTGCGTCGGAACGTGCGATGTGGTTAGCGCGTCTTATTTCTTGGTTGAGGAAAGCAGATTGTATCCGCATTTGCGAGATAACGTTTGAGTTTGTTTGTAAGGAACGTGAAAGTCTCGTCAGCTCGTCAGAAAGAACAAATATGTCGAACTCTGAGAGCTAAGCTGAATGGAATAGCTCTCTTAGGTTGCATTCGATTGACCTATTCCGGAGTAAAAATAAGCGAAATAGCTGTTAGATTTATCTTTTAGGAAAATTTGGAAAGGCATTCCTACAAACTTTCACTGACAAATGGTAATTTAAGCGCGATTTTGTACTCCAGTAACTCCAAAACCCTCTTATGAGCGATTTCTTATAATCATTGTATGTATTCCTATTCCGGAATAGGGTCAATCGAATGCACCCTTAGTGTGTCTAGGATGACATAAAGATTGTACATAACAAGTATTGACGTTTGTCTGTAACATTAGTGTAAAGGTCGGTAGTGATAGTGCCGTTTTATAGAGATACACTAACGTCTAGGAAGAGAAAAGATGTGAACTGGAATTGTTAGATGTAGATTTAATGTTGGGGTGAATGTTATTGACATAAGTGGTGAAGGTCTGGAGGTCGTCAAGAGAGTGTGACCATACCATGAAGATGTCGTCTACGTCTTCATTCATTCATTCCTTCATTCATTCATTCATTCATTCATTCATTCATTCATTCATTCATTCATTCATTCATTCATTCATTCATTCATTCATTCATTCATTCATTCATTCATTCATTCATTCATTCATTCATTCGTTAGTACGTTCGTTCCGGTTCGTTTATTGTTCTTCCTTTCCGGTTTTAAACTAATATAGAATTCCTAAAACGTTGCTTAATCTCTCAAGTGTGCCTTAGTAAATGAATCATGCCTAAAGGGATGTTTTGCATAAATACTTATACCAGTTCATGGCTAACAGAAGATCTTCTTTTTAACTCATGTACTGGGTCTCACGTAGGATAGTGAAAAATTTAGTTATGCATACTGCGAGGCTTCCTTTTTGGGAAATCAGCTGTGTTTGCCTTCTTAAGGATACCCAGTAGAATGGAACAAACAAAGTCCGTGGAGACGTTGAAACTTGTCTAATCAAAAATTCTGGCAATAAATTTCAGAATTAATAGATTACTAAACAAATAGGAATTTGATCATCTTTAGAAACGAAAAAACCAGTGATATAGGTGCATCGTTAAGTTAGTTCAGGTAAAGAGGAAAATGTATTGTAATTATAACCCCGGGAAAGCCTTCTCTGACTTCTTCGTCGTTCTCAAATTCAAACCTCTTTCAATAATAATAATAATAATAATAATAATAATAATGATAATAATAAAGGTTTTTTAGCATTCCAAAAATGAATTGGCTCTTCTATGTTAAAAAAAGTTCCTATTCTACTCCAATCACTACACAAAACATGGTATAATATAATAATTTACAATAATATCATATTTTAATTTAAGAATTAAAATATAAAGAAACTAAAATGCAGATGTAATGAAATTCATCATTAAGTTTTAAGTCCCACGGCACTTCAGTCATGCAGTGGAATGTGAAAAGCTATGTTTCACGCGTAAAAACGCGTTCCACACATAAGAATTCCGAAGATAGCAGTAGTTATATTAGTTCTCTAATTCTACATGTTGTCATCAGCTAACTAATATCCTCCAAATTTTAACACTCGCAAGGATTATACTGAAAAAAATGCGCGATGAATAGCAGCAAGCTACTGAAAAAGACCACGGTTTTTTTGCTTATACTAGTCAAACTCTCTGTTCGCTCGTCCGCTTGAAACAGAAGACTTTTTTTCTTTTGCAGCTCAGTAAAGTAGGCGTTAAGCGGGAGTTTGCACGTAGATGTCACGGCTATACTGATTTTTCATTAAAAAAAAAGAACTTTTTACCTTGGGCTGTGGCAGTTTTTCTATTGTTAAGCACGTGGACGCTAAGATGACATGGTACCTTTTTAAATTAAAAAATAATAATAACCCAAATGGGGCGCAAAAATAACATTTTTTAATACGCAGAAACAAATGGTATATGAATTTGATTTGTTTTGTCTAGATGGCTAAAACAGCCATTTGTAACGTGAGTAATAACATTTTAGCCTACTTTCAATTCAATTCATGTGTTGAAATTAATTTCTCCGTGATTTAAATATTAAGTGCAGCTACAAGACGTGAGCGATTGCTTCCGTTTTACTTCCATCGCTTTTTATTTACAATGAAGTGCCATCGTTCAAATAATGATAGATCTTTTGTGCTTTCCGTGTTGAACATTGCTTCTCGGAACGAATTTTTGCGGGTGATCTTCTCAAAATTGCGAACGTTCTTGTTGTCAGTGAAAGTAAATATACGAAAGAATGACAGGGTAAAGCATGATGGGGGCTTCGTGTTGATTTTGTGTTGAAAGGCTCATTAATATGTCAAAATCAGACAGAATAGATTTGCCGATAATAAAAGTACGTTCTCATTTTTTACCATGATTCCACAGTTATCATCTTAAACCTCTATAATTAGCCATCGCCTAAGCTAGTTGTATGCTAAAAAAATTCTTCCCTAAGTTTTAGTTTAAAAGTGCTAAAACCCTTGCGTCCCAAGAACACCGCAGAGTATATTAAAATATATTTTGCTGCCATTATCGGAATCGTGATCTACGGATAAATGAGAACCAGAAACAACGTACACTTGTGAACTGAAAATAAACAAGTCTTTCTACTTGCCAGCCACCCACCTGGCCAGTTTTGTTAAGAGTCACTTGGGGTACAATTACTTTCCTTCGATAACCAAGAATTATAATTTTAAAATAATTGCAGCCTTTTACACAAGATGGCGGCCTATAAAGTGACACTACATGGACACACTAAATTAGTAACCAGTCCACTTCCTAGATTGTTTCATTAAGTTTGTGTTGCAGCAGAAGACCTATTGAGTTTAAAGGGGCTATGCCATGGTGATTTTTACATTTTTGAGCTCAAATAAGAACAAAGGATCCCTAAGTATTATTGCTTAAAACGAAAATTCCCCTAGTTCAAGATATCAGCTAAGCTATTTTCTCAAATGGGGAAGATGACCCTGATCTGTATTTGGCTATCTTTACCCAGTACAGGAGAATTTGAAAAAGTTGGCCCAATTTTTTCAAGTTGCAATTGTTCCGTTGAACAAATGACCACTTGCCATCTTTACCCCAAGAAGCTTACACCTGTATTTATAATTTTGCTAAATTGGCAAAATCATTTTAAACAAAACTGAATCATTATTTTTGGGTTTTCTTTGCTACAACACCAAAAACTGAAAACAAAGCAAAATCGGTTGGCTAGTATGTGTAGGTCTCCAATGCACATGTAGTGCATTATCTGCACTATGGTCTAATGATTTTCAACAAAGAATAGTCAGTAAAATAATATGCTACAGTATGTAATATACATTTACGTGTATGTTGTTTAATTTTATCCTTGGCTGTTTTCCTTTTTGGGGTTTGTGAAACAACAGAAAACAAAATGGGATAAAATTGAACCATTAAGAAAGATCTTAAACAGTTTGTTGTAAGCTGGGGGTAAAGTATTACATTGCCAGGACATTTTCCTGTACACAATTACGGTATTACTCTGTAAATCATTTAGCTTACACATATTATTTGTTTTCAACATTGTAAACAAATAAAGTAAAAGGTTTCACAATTGCTCTGTATTTCGGTGTCTCAGTTGTTGTTTCGTCTTTTTCATGTTGAAACTGACTATATGAAAGTGAAGTTAATATCAATGGACAGGGGAAAAATGTTTTGGGAGAGAAACAGACTTATCCTAATGGCGTAAAATGAAAAAGCACCATGAAAAAAAATACGAATTCGAAAAATTACATTTAGTATATGAATTGGTAGCAGCAAAAATTTTCTTCAGGCCAAGTTTGTGTGGAAGCGACCTTTCACAAGGTACATGGTATCAAAATGTAATGCGTAACATTACATTGCCTTTATTCCACAGCATAAATCTCTGGCAAGATTTATGCTAGGTAAAAACCTAATTTAAGCTGAACAGCATAAAGTGCAACTTTACAGCATCATTAAGCTGCAGTAGTAAAAGCATAAACTTGGTGGACAAACTTTACGGCAAATTTACATCACCTTTACGCTTAGAAGCGTAAATGTAACTTTATTAACATTTAAGAAGATATAATTTGTCGCATAAAGTTGGATAACCTACTTTAAGGAGATTTAAACCAACATTAATTTGTCGTAAATCTCCTTTTTCGTGCTGTGGTTTTCATTGAAGTAATTGAAAATATAGCGAAATTGTTTGTTAGCCACTGAAAAGCAGCTGGATAATTAAGTCATATTTAGAGCATATATACTAATTATCATAATCAAAATTATTGATCATTTTCATTTGGTGTTGGGTGTTTAATGAACTTCACATATATTATTAAACGCGACATTGTAAACGTATGAAGTTATAAAATAAAGATAAGAGTTACCTCTACAATGGCTCTAAGCTTTATATGCGTAATTGTCGTCCAAAATGAAATTCAGTGAAGACTGATCCACAACACTAATGTACTAATACTAAGTCATGAGCTGAACTATCCTGCCGTTATTTTACTTCTATTATCACTAGGAGAGACGTTAAACTACTCCACCCCTGTAGGTTGACACCTCAACGGACGTCTCGCCTCACCCCCTCCTCCCTCTGTAGTTTGGCATTTCGACAGACTTCTCGCCTCACCCCCTCCTCCTTCTTCCTCTCCACTATCCCCTCCCTCTTCCCTCTCTTATCCAAGTGAGGAATGCAAGGAACTTTAAGACGCTCTTTGAATAAAGGCCCGTAGCAAGGCTAAAACAACTGGGGGGCCACGCAAATTTGTTGAACAAAACTACCGCCCCCCACCCCTTCCTCCCCTCCCGTCACTCAAAACACAGACCGACTGAGGGAGTTTGCGATGCAACGAGAACAGTAGATTTAGTAAGCAAAACAATAACTTTGCACCTGCATCACACTTTTTGGTACATTTCTTTGTCATTTCTTTTACGCAGACTACCACGTTAAATTTCCTAATTTCACGTTGAAGGAGGACGTTAACAAACTACGACAAACTTTTCTTTCTATTTTTACAATTGGATTTAAGCAGTAAGAATCCGACTGTAGGAGAATTTCTTTTCCTATGGCTCCTGAGAGGACATACTTGTGCGACTTTCGACAACGCGCGAACACTAAGGTTGCGTTCGATTGACCGTCTTCCGGAATAAGAACTGAAGCGGAATGGCCGTTAGTTTTCTCTTTGAAGTAATGTTAAAGATGCCACTTTTTTTTTTTTTTTTTGTTTAACAAGAACCATGCAGTGATTTTAAGCATCAAACTAACTTTTGGCACCTCTTTCTATGCTGGTACACAAAAGAGAGAAGAAAGGGCTCTACAAACTTATCTGCTTGGTGTTTGTCACAAGAGCTAATATTCAATCTTAACTGTACTCTAGCTTGAATCAGGGGGTTCCTATTTCAAGATCCAAATAGAGAACGTTTATTTATATAGTTAACCTTACATGTGTTGCATGTTCCTTCTCCTCGTGCAGCCGAGCATTATGTTTTTCCCCACGGTAGGAGTGCTGTTTCAAAGTATTGAAAACACTGTTTCGTAGTTTGAGATCAAGCTCACATCTTTATCATGCCCACATCTTTATCATGAGCCTTTGCCTCGGGAGATTGTGCAGGCACTCCTCATGTTATTGACATTAAATAAATTACTTTCTATGGTGACCAGATTACCTTATCAACTCTGTTGACAAAAACAAACATTTGAGATGATATGTGCCAGTACCTTAGCTATTGTGATGTCCACATTGTCTTTATGATACTCAGCTAATGCCTTCTAGGTGGGTGCAAGTTTACGGCAATGGCAAAGGAGGAAAAAAGGGAGCTTTTGCAGTGCTGATGGTTTGGGAAAAAACAAAACTTTAAATGTGAACATTGGATTTCTCTAGCAGATTAGCTACTTACCATGGGGCATAGAACTTTATAAAGTGCAGACCCATTTCCACTTGTTTGTCAAAGTTCTCTGACGTCAGTGTGCAAAGGTTATTTTCTGGTTCAGTCGTTTCTGCCAAATCTTCCTCCTTTTCCGGTAAATTTTAATAACATATAGCTGTCACGTGTGATTAACTAGCTACATTGGTTCAGGGCAGTTTTTATACGTGCCCCCAGCTTTGGAATGCCCTTTCACTGGAGCTAATAAGGATGTGCGATTCCATAGATAGCTTTAAGAAAGGCCTGAAGACTTTTCTTTCCAGAAAGGCTTATTGTTGAGATTAATTAGGAAAAGTTTTATTTATTTTAGTTATACAGTCGAAGCTCTCGTAAGCGGACACCATCGGAACGCGAAAAAAGTGTTCGTAACTTGAGCTGGCCGCTTACGAGAATGGTTCTGGTAAGAGGCCACTAGAGGTGTAGGAGATAGATGGCCGCTAACGGGAGCTTTCCCAGCTAACAATAGATACAGCACCGCATTGGAAATACAAAAAAATACCGCCGTATTAAATGACATTGGTGTTTTGTTGCGCCCTATACTGTACAACCCTTCGACGTAGTGACGATAACTGAACAGTATTACAGTGTATACTGCAGTACTAGGACTTTTCCCTTTTAAAAACAACAAATTACAATAAGCACAATTACACCATAAACAAGAATAATGAAATACTCGGACACATTCCTTTGAGGATGTCGGTGCTTGTTAGCAACTTTTTTTCCGGGGAACAAACAAAGGAAAGACTGTTGTAAGGGGAAAGCGAGTAACCAGAGGAGCCAGATACGGCTTAGAGATTCCTTGCCAGTATATTTTTTTATGGGGACACTGAAATGTCTCTACCTTGGCTAAAATTCAGTCTTGGCTGGCCACATGGCACCCAAAATCTGGCTGCTTTTCTTTAAATAAGTGCTCTTTGCATCTTTATCAACATGATCAGTACAAAGTCTGGAACCAACAGAATTAAAAACATATAAGTAATTTAAAATCAGCCAACTGACGCATTGTGGCATTAGCAACTCAAAAGCCAAACCACGCATCAAGGCTGTAAATAGGGCAGGGAACCAGGGATTTTCCCCAGCTATTATGAGTTGAAATGCTCAACAACACATTAAATCGTCGGTTAACACAACACTTGAGGGGGTTATTTACATTTAGTTTGTAAATTAAATTGTACCTTGGCTATTGTTACATGTTCACTGTGAGGTAAACAGATTCCATGTCGGCATGAAATTTTTGCAGTGCTCGCACCTGTTGGTGTCAAAGACAAAAATTATTCACTGACGAGGCGGTTCGTCCTATGTAATATAAGCTTTTAAAAGCGTTACCGGCGTGCCAACCTTTTGAGCTTTATATATAAATAAGCTTAATAGGCTTCCCTAAGTGAATTTATTTACCTCTTAAAAGCAGGCTTTTTTTTTTTCGCGTATAACGCAAAACCACCTTTGAAATGCAGTGTAATAGTGACAAACAAAAACAAAAATCGATCACTTGAGATCACAATTTAATCTTCTACAATGCAGTAAAACCCTGACTTGAAAACTACCAAGAACTGCAGAGCTTACGTACTATCTTACACGTTGTAATGCAACTTACCAAGGTCCGTAAAACATTACAAAATGCTTGGATAAGCCAAACACTCTATCATCAAAGTCTACATCTGTGAGCAAAAGCACCTTGTCACTCAGGCTTGGAGAAATAAGGGAGACAAGAACAAAAACAAACACTACTTCTTCTGCAGCCACGTTTTACACAAGGACACGTATTGTTTTGGTGGGAAACCGCAGGCCACCCAAGGGACGACTTCTGCGTGCAGGCTAATCTTCATCTGTAACGTACTGGAAACGGGGAGAAAAACAGAAAAGAGATAAAATAGAACAAAGCAAATTAATACCCTGCGTGACTGGCAATATTGCCATTGCGAAGGTATGAGGCCTCAAAACTAAGACAGACAGAGAGACAGGTCCCAGGGGAGGGGGGTGGTACTCCCCTATATGGCGGGGATGTGTCGTTGGATAGGGTATGGTGTTTGACCCCTCTGTCCTGAGCAGTATATATACAATAGAACTAAAATAAAAATAAGCGCTCCCTTCAAATAAGCGCCCCCCTCTCGACCCAGGAAATTAATTAAGCGCCCCGGGCGCTAATTGGAGCATTTACGGTGAACGGACAATAGAAAGAGGTCACCAAGCATTCAAGAGATTTAAACAGGAACCCCACCATCTTTTTCTGCCATTCTCTTGCAATAATTGTCCTACCTACAGTTAGTACAGACGTGAATGCATGAAAGAGGAACTTGATTTTCAATTACACAGCTTTGTTTCCAGTGTTATTTTAGGCCAAGGAAACCACTTATGTCCAGAAATGCACCTTATCCTTAATTTGGGTACCTTATGTAAGACAGATCTTTTTGTCATTTTTATAGGACTTCATGTTTGACAGAATTATTTTGTGCTTTATTAAGAACTTAGGGTAGGGGACACCTTGTGATGTCTATCATACAGTTCATGCATCCATTAGCTTGCATTTCTGGTCATACCTCAAGGAAAGTTAAACTTAGTGTGAGATACAAACCATTGCTAGGATTACTAGGGAACTTAAACACAGACGTTTCTGAACCACGGACGGCAACCGGAAATTGATTTTTTCCCCTTTTTGGAGCGCTTTCACGCCATCGCGTTTGAAACGTCAAGCCAAACTCATCAACAAGAGCTTTTCCTGTCCGTGGTAAGGAGCAAAACCACGTCAAAAAAAGGAAACATTCGACCTCCGGTTGCCGTCCGTGACTCACGAACGTCTGTGCTTAAGTTCCCTACTGTGGCTCTGCTGCATTTGCCTAAATGGTTTTACACGCCATCGCGTTTGTAACGTTAAGCCACACTCACCAACAAGAGCTTTTCCTGTCCATGGTAAGGAGGCACTTGTAGGAGACACGTGAAATTTCCGTCCGAGGAAGGAAGAATGAAACGCCTTACGACTTTGATTACTTCTTTAACAAGAGACCGTGACAATGTAGAATTAATGAGAGGACCTATAACTTCTTGTCCGCACACAATAAAGGCTTACGAAGAACGATTTGAAGCAGTCTGCAGCAAATGCACAAATGTAGGTGTTTCTAGCCCATGTTTTTTTATCACCCCGGGCTCAATTCTTTCTTAGTCGCATTTTAGAAACATTCACTGACTCGAAAGGATTGCTAGTTTTTGTTTTTTTTTTTTTTTTTGGTTGCTTATCTCAAAACGCATTATCATTTTGCCAAAATGATACAGAGTTTGTCATATTAATCAAGTGGAACGTATCAGTCTCAAATACAATTAACCCTTTTATAACATAGGGGGAAAAATTACTGAATTAGGATTGGTCGAAACAGAGGGCATTTTTAGCTAATTTTGCTTTCAACGAGGGCAAAATTACTTACTCCTGATTGGTCGAGCACCGAAAATACTTGCTCCTGATTGGTTGAGCGCGCCATTTCCACATTTAGTTGGTTTCTTCATTTTGTGCAGCAAGAACAACGACATCTTTCAAGTTCTTTGGAGTTTTAAGCCGGGTTGTTCGTGCCAAAAGACTTGGAAATCAAGTGCTACAGCTAAAAGGAAATACCTGAAAGGCGAACTTTCGTTTCTTAGAAGAAACAGCAAAAGAATATTTGTGTCAAAAGTTAAAACTTGATTGGATTTGTTTGGTTGAAAAACTGAAATCATTCATGGACGAGAGGCCCGCGACCAAGTGCTTTCACCTCGCTACGGCTTCTTCCAACAGAAAAAAACCGAACAATAATAACAGTACCCGGCTCAGTTTTTACGGTAGGAAGAAGCAGGTCAAATTCAGTGGAACAAATTACTCTGCGAGTTCCTTCTTTGGACCCACGGTTTGCTATTTTTACAACCCCTGAGGTCACGAGAATTAACGACATGATCACGCGAAGTGAATTTCCTTGACAATTAAATAACTTCTCCCCAGTACTTTGGAAAGAAAAATATGGGGATAAGATAGGAGAATTTGTTCTTTGATATTAGGGGATAAAGGGTTAAACTTGGGATATATACGCTGTTCTTCAGGGCCAATATTCACAAAGCGTTCCTAAGTTAAGATGTCTCCTGAGTCCAACAATAATCTATTATCAAAACAAAAATACCTAGGATACATCTTACCGTAGGAAAGCTTTAATAGTGAATCTAGCACCAGGCTTTCCTAATAATATTTTATGATTAACAGTGAAAGAAGCGAGCCACAATCGTGAATTAAACCATGTTACAATGAACAATATTTTTGTCAAACGTTTCATTTTTGTCTGGATTTGAAATGTAAAGATATAATTAGGACTTCAACATTGAAACGTAGGTTGCAGAAATGCAGACAACAGACAGATTTAAAATTACATTTACGGTAGATGACGAAAAACAGGAATGACCACGTGACCAGTTTTCCCACATTTGCCGCTCGTTGTTTTTGGTTTCTCAGTAAAATTGGTTAGTTTTCTGGGCCCGGTTGTTCGAAAACCGATTAACGCTAATCCATGATTAAAAGTTATTCATTTCGCTCATTCACAATATTTTTAAAAGCTAATTTTAAGCTAAAGGTAAAGAAAAATCTAAGTCAAAACAGAAGGAACAAAAATCTTTGGAAGAATCTTTATTGATCAGTTATTAAACTCGAATCAAAGTTCACGTTAACCCATGACTAGCTTAATCGGGCTTTGAACAACTGCGCCCTGTTTAATGTAATCAAGGGTCAGAATAATTATTTTGTTTTCCCCCCTTCTATGTAAACGTTTTTTCAAGAAAACGTCAACGCGAATTTTCACGTTTGTCGTTTGCCGTAAACGCGACTCTAAATCTCTAAGGGCACAAAAACAAAATAGCATTGCTTAACAGTTCTGATAAATGGTAACTGCACCGTTCCTCCGTTACAATTTAAAGTAGACATAAATAACACTGATATATTTGAAATAAGATGTTTTCAGCATTAACTAGTGAATATTTTCCCTATCATATAGCGAGTCCGATACTAATGTGAACTTCCAGGATATGGGGACGAAAATATTTCGGCTTGGACACAAATTACTCACAACTCGTGTAAGTCCCTCAGGGCCTTGAAATTTGAAAGATGGATTTAAGACAGGCTGTCAACAAAGAAACTGGGTCCAGGTACGTTAAAAAGCAAAATATTATAATCAGCCTCAATTGAGTATGTGCTAATACTTAAAACGGAGAGCAGGGGTTGAAGCAAGAACCTGGCAACAGATGGCAGGGATGTTAACAAAAGATAGATAAGGGGCATTTGAAATTGACCCATCCCCTCCCCCCACCCTTGTCTCCCATCCCTCTCCTAGCTAATCAGATCGTGGCGGAAATGGTTTCAGATTCCCTAAGGTTTTGATCTCCGTGTTTCAATTAATAATCGTAATTCTAAACCTGTTCTCAGGGAACGCATTCTTTGGTTATTACAAGCTATATGAGTGCGTCAACACCTTATATTGTAGAACTTTAGCTATGGTGGACCTTTCAGACGTTTCAGAGGCCAACTTACTACGTTTTATAACGCAAGAGTAATCAAAGGTTACACCAGTATTTTCGACTCCTCAAATTGTAAAAAAATTTTCGTCTATGGTGGACCTTTTCTTGCTTGTTTTAACTCGACGTTTTTTTTAATGTAATGTTATACTGCTAAAATTAAGATCTTCATGGAATATTCAAAGTTTTGTTCTCCAAATTTTGCCGCAGTTAGCGAAGCTTGGTGCACAGAGCCACCCGCTTATCAAGAAAAAGCCTCCATTGTCAACTTGCACAGGCTACGTCTAGCCAAGTTTATCATGATGCAGTTTCCGTAGAAATATAGAATCAAAATGCACAGACAGAAAATGCAAACAAAACTTATTTAGAATAGACTTATTTTAATTTCTAGTTTTATGTGGAACAACAGTGCCTTGTGATCAAAAACTGTTTCTGATTCCGTTTTCCATCATCGTCGTAAATCGATCCTTTTTAGGGGAGATTCTTCTCTAAGACTGATTGAATTCGAGCGCTGCGTTCGCAGTCATCTCTTAATAATAAGTGGCAAAAGAGAAAATCAAGAGTAAAAGAGAAATTGATCTTTATTTAAGGAAAACGGACTTTTCTTTGTCATAAATTGGAGTTAAATTGGAGTTATTCCAGCTGCCCAATTGTTGCCTTCGTTCTGGCTTGAATTTGCCGCTCTTGTCAGCATAGTTTCGAATTAATTCTTCAGGTTTATAACCGTGCGAAGCCATGTTTCTAGTTGACGGCAATGTAAAAGTAATCTCAGTGATTGCCCAGGACTGAGCATTTACATGGCTTAAAGTGTAAATGACAGATTTTTTTTTTTTTATTTGCTTGATCGAATCTTCATGTCGTTCTCGTATGAAAATCGAAAAAATAAACTAGCTATCGATTTTTCTTCCTTTCGTTTGAGGCGGTCAAAGACGTGAAATTTCACTTCCGGTTGTGTACAAAACCGCGCAAGGCGGGAAACTGGGAATAGTGTGCCTGTGACGTCAATACAAGAACGCTGCTTTCGCGGGTTTCAGTGTTTTTCTTGTGCGAAGGAAGAAAACATGGTGCTGCTTTGTCTTGGGTACGGCTGTGGCGACAAGAAAGACGAGACAAAGGGGATTTACATCCACCAAATTTGCTTCTACTGTGATACAAGATCGGAAGCCGTGAAAAGGAGACGAAAATGGATTTTATTCGTGAATGGAAGTCGAAAGCACTGGACCCCGAGCAAGTATTCGGTGGTGTGCTCGATGCATCGCCAAGAAGATTTCACTCGCACGTATTCTTTCAACCAACAGTGCTATCAGGAGCGACTGAAGCGTGATGAAATTGGTGTTTTGCCCGTTCCTCGATTTTATCGAGCGAAAGTTGAGCAAGAATATTCAACTGGAGATCGTCGTTTGCATTGCCGTTCGGTAAGATTTATCTCACCTCTCATGGATGAGATGTGTGCACTTGATCAAAGTTTATTATAAATGTTCTGCTTTCGATCAACCTTAACTCATGGAAGTTCATTAGTATATGGGTACATTCAAATTCTCACATAAGCGTAAGTTTGACTGTTTTTGCGCGTGGTTTATTACACCTTTGTTATTATTGTTACCCTCATTATTGTAGTGATAATGTCATGTCTGTTGGTAGAACTTCACTTTTGCATAATTTCTCTTTTGTTTTCTTTGTCTTTCTGTACAGCTTGTCATTTGCAATGGATTTTTTTATAACATATGTGAAGAAGCAGCCTTCACACAGTCTTTGAAGGATGAGTAGAGTTTCACGGGTTCACTCTTAGAATGAAGAATTTGTTGGATTTGAAGATAATCAATGATAATGTGATGTCAATTTCAACTACTGGTTGAACACTTACAGAACATTGCAACCGTTTTATTCTTTTAGTAATAAAGACCTAATTCTTTGGTCACTAGAACATCATTATATATAAATTCTTCCTTGCAAATAAATATGCTGTTGTTCAAACCTTTGGAATGCCCATAATTGTATTTTCAGTAAAAGCTATCATTCTTTAGAAACTGGTCAAGAAAATATGTACCTTAAGAGTCCCAGAGAACTTAGGGAGGGAGGAGGAACAAACAAGGTAAATCAGTAACCAGGAATTGCAGATGATGCCAAGTTGTTAGACCCCAAAAAGGCCTAAAGGCTAAATATTGAATTATCATAAAAAGACTGGTTCAGATAAGGGAATGGCATACTGCAACAGCAAATAATTGTTTCGAATGTTGTCATCTTGAAATAATCCTTTTTATTTAAAATACGCTAAGAAAAGCATATTTAACATTATTCCTTGAGCGTGCATTGGATATGAGATGTTGCATAGGCAAGGAGGGGGTAAACTCCCCATTGCCTATAATCATCTCATATCCAACAAGCTCAAGTGGAATAATTGTTTTATTAAAACAATCAAGACATATTGCTACATCTTACTGATTTTGCTTTGCAAGAACAAACAGAAGACAATTTGATGGTCACTATTTCTTGGGCATGGTTTCATGTCTCATGTACCTGCATGGTTGCCAAGCCAGTCAAACACCTGAAATGCCATTATACAAGGATCCTGTTTTTAATAAAAAAGGTAATTTCAAGTAATTTTGTCTAATGGTCAACAAATTTAAAATATCTTATCCAGAAAAAAGGCCTCACACATAAAAAAAGCACGTCTCCATTTTTGCCAAATTAATTCTTAAACATTTACCAAGAAAAAAGGCCTAAAAAGGTCTATCAGGCTAAATCTTGGATTATCGTAAAAAGTGTGGTTCAGATAAGGGAATGGAATGCTTCAAAAGCAACTTGTTTTCAATATTGTCATCTCGCATTTTGTCACGTAGCATTTTAGACAATTTCCTGAATTCTGCCTGGTAAGTGGAGATTCGTTGAGAATGAAAGATACCCCTCGTATGCTCATTGTGTCAAAATATTTATACAAAAAATAACAAAACTAAGCTGGAAAAAAGTTTTATTTCGGTAAGAACTATACCATCATCATCATCAACAGCAGAAACCTAGTTTTGACACAATGAACAAACTCGGAGTATCTTTCAGTCTCTATGTACTGAAATTATCAACAATACCTAATTTTAGGGGGAGATTTTATAGCTTCCTCGATATTCTAGGTTTCAAAAGAGTCTAGCAGGGTTGAAGGTGCAAATTCCATTTGTTTTAGTAAAAAAAAAAGTACACGGGTAAGCAAATTGTACAAGTAAGCAAGTAAATAAAATGGACATGCACATATAATTATTTTTGTCCTGCAAATCCAGTTTCTGCAATATTTTGTCTGTCTTGATTATTTGGGTAGTATACAAGAGTGACAGGCCTGCACGATTCCCAAGCACGTGTTTTAGCCTTTTTTATAATTTGGCTCTCACAAGTATATCTTTGATTGACCACCCTATTTTGTAACATATGAGGGGCAGGTCTTTGTGGATTTCTTCGAGCAATGGCTGTTGCAATGCTTGGCAAGCATGCTGTTCATCGGTGGTGGTGCATTAATTTTAAGTTCCCCAGCAGCAGCATCTTTAATAGGTCTTATCACGGTTTTCGACGCCATTTTGACTAGTAGGCAAACAGGCTTGAAATAACAGTGTTTGTATGGAAATCAGATGTCAAATTACTTTCATAAAACATCGCGTCTGAAAAATTCATGAATTGGAAACTTTAAGCACTAGGAAAAGGATTTTCGGGAAAAAATTGGAGGGATGTAGCTGTACCAGAAAGCGTCCAGTCGTGTTTTGAACTTTCCATACATTTGTCTATAAAGCGAACCAGCCGTGAACTGCTACACTAAAAATAGTTCGCGGGAAAAAAATACAGGAATAAGGCCTATTAAGAAGCGTTGAACTTTCAGCTCCCAGGAACATTTGGTAAATTTCTTCCATATAATTTCTGAAAAAGGAGTAAAATCAAACAAACAAAACATTTAAATTTGGTAAAAAAAACAGAAGTACAGTCTACACATGAATGTTGTGCTGCACAGCACTAATGACACAAATGATGGATCACAACATTGACTCTACAGTGAAAGTTTGATTGCTGAAATAAATTTCAAGCTAAAAAACCCATGAATCTCTACTCATCCTATTTTATTAAGACAGTGGGAAGGCTGTGTATTCACATATGTTATAAAAAAAATCCATTGCAAATGACAAGCTGTACAGAAAGACAAGGGAGAAAAAAAAAAAAAAATTATGCACAGATGAAGCTCATATCACAGAAGTCATATGATCACTACAATAATAATAACAAAGGTGTAATAAACCACGCGCATAAAGTCAAACTAACGCTTATGTGAGAATTAAAATGTACTCATTCATATATACTGAACTTCCATAAGTTGAGGTTAATGGAAAGCAGAACATTTATAATAAACTTTGATCAAGTGCACACATTTCAACTATGAGAGGTGAGATAAATCTTACCGAACGGCGATGCAAACGACGATCTCCAGTTAAATATTCTTGCTCAACTTTTGCTCGATAAAATCGAGGAACGGGCAAAACACCAATTTCATCACGCTTCAGTCGCTCCTAATAGCACTGTTGGTTGAAAGAATACGTGCGAGTGAAATATTCTTTGCGATGCATCGAGCACACCACCGAATACTTGCTCGGGGTCCAGTGTTTTCGACTTCCATTCACGAATAAAATCCATTTTCGTCTCCTTTTCACGGCTTCCGATCTTGTATCACAGTAGAAGGGAATTTGGTGGATGTAAATCCCCTTTTTCTCGTCTTCCTTGTCGCTACGGCCGTACACAAGACAAAGCAGCACCATGTTTTCTTCCTTCGTACAAGAAAAACACTGAAACCCGCGAAAGCTTCAGAGCGGAAAAACGTTCTGCGCAATTTTTCTGAGCATATCCGTTCGCGGGCGCAAGTGACGTTGTGACCAATTTCATCGAAAATACTATAAAATCGGACGGGGCATTTTGCCAACACCGTGTAAGAACAAGAACGAAGACTGGACTTGCGGTACAGGACTATAAACACAGCAAAGGGACACTTCTGGTAACTATATGCTACCCGGCCGAGCTTCATCTCTATTTAATTCTTTATGTTCCTCAGTACAAGACAATTCATATTTGGCCTTAGGACAACTGAAATTGAAATAAAATTCTATTTAAAAAAATTGTAGCTGGTCAACCTCTGTTCACTGGATGCATCTTTTTATCGTTTCTAAAACAAAATTGCGCGACGAGTGAATGATGGTAAGAGTGCGACCATTGAAGGCTTTGTGAACTTTGTGAAACAAATTCAAATTCCCCGCTGAGCACGGTGACAAAAGGGATTATTTGGGAAGTTTTCCTGCCTTCAGTTGACCTGTGCAGATCAATATTGTTACACATCAGTTGTGTAACTGACCTGAGCTGAGCCTACTAAATAGATGTACACAAACCGTGTCAAAACAAACTTTTTTATTGTGCTTATCATGATCAACTTTTAGCTATTTACACTAGACCACAAGTAGCGAGTGCTAATCGAGGCGCGCATAGAAAGACAAAAAGAAATATACAACATCTTGAAGAGACATAAACTAAACTAAAGAAAAAAAGTTAGTAAAATATACTAAGGGTCTACTAAGAGATCGAAAGTAACGCAGCGCACGAAATTGTTCCCTCGACACCGATAATTAGATTCCTGCGAAAAAAAAATTAAAAATCCACTTTGGCAAACAATGATATACTTTGGCAAACTCAGTAATTAACAATTAACTATTTTCCTACCCACGGTTGAACTCTCGACCTTAAATATTCAGGGGTTTGCTTATATAGTCGCTTTTTGTAAAAAGGTCCATGACAATAACAGACCCGTAGAGGCGATTTGTTTACACGCCGCGGGAACAATGAAGGCTTGAAAATCTCTTTTAAAGTTTAAGAAGCCCTATGAAAATTGAACCACAGCATGGTTACATCTGCAGCTATCTTCTTGTGTGGGATAATTATCGCTACTTACCGTGATATTTGCGGTAGCATAGTAAATTTTTAAAAATTAGGAAATAAGAATTGCCGCCATTTTTGAAACTTTTGGTGCCCAGCGCCCACGCAGAGTTCGCGCATGCTTTTTGCGTTTTTCCGCTCTGAACGCGAAAGCAGCGTTCTTGTATTGACGTCACAGGCTCACTATCCCCAGTTTCCCGCCTTGCGCGGTTTTGTACACAACCGGAAGTCAAATTTCACGTCTTTGACCGCCTCAAACGACAGGAAGAAAAATCGATAGCGAATTTATTTTTTCGATTTTCATACGAGAACGACATGAAGATTCGATCAAGAAAATAAAAAAAAATCTGTCATATACACTTCAAACAAAAAGTCGACCCTCCTTGAAAGGTAATCCTATCAAGCCGTCTGGGTTACCCTCCTCCTAGGGTAACCCTACCTATCATGTAAGCGAAACCGAGAAAAACAATACAGGTGGGTTCCCCTTCTAGGAGAGTTAAAGACGCTACACCAGTGTTCAATCTTTTTATCCAAACAACACAAGCGTTCGGAAGGCATGATTCAATTACACAACTGGACTGATTAAAACCTCTGTGGTGTGCTTACAAATTTAAATCTTTTTTTTAAACTATAATTTACATTTTGATGTATGTAATTAATTTATTTTTTATTCCTTTTCTATAAATGTTGTGTGCAAGGCTAACGCAAAGTACAATCGTTGGAACATATAACCGATTATCCTGGATATTGGGCCAGTAACTTATAGTGAGAAAATTCTTCTTAGGTCCTCTTCCGTTTGTCAAAGCGACCAATTTTTATTCGCAATAACAAGCGATACATTTGTATATAAGCGTGCATCTAAAACAACTTAAACAAATTTTAGTCAGAAGCAAGGGTATATCGGTTTGGACTAACGATCGGTACCTGATTAGGAGATAGATGTTACATTTCTGGAAATCTTGGGCCAGTTGACTACACGTAGTTACAAGAATAACAGCAACTTGGAAACTAAACGCTTTTCGTTTAAACTTTTTCCCTTTTCCAAATCTTGAGAATTCCTAAGAGATTGACGGCAGAGGAAGGCATGATTCAATTACATTACTTGATTAAAATCTTTGCCATCTTCTTAGAGATCTGTCTATCTTATTTTAATCTACTGAATTCATACAATAAAAATTGTATATGTGTTATGTACCTACCTAGAATACAGAACATAACAATTGCTGAGAATATTGATCCAGTAAGGTTACGATAAGAAAATCAGTCTTTACAGAACAGTATAAAGAACAACTAATGTTATGTACGCTATAAACGTAAACAGTACTATTCCCTAACGTTTTGATCTTTGTGTTGCAATTAACAATCGAAATTCTAAACTTGTTCTCAGGGAATGCATTCCCCAATATTTGGTTATTACTAGTTATATGAGTGCGTTAGCACCTGATATTGTAGAAATTTAGCTATGGTTGACCTTTTCCAGAGTCGTTTCAGAGGGCAACTTACTACGTTTTATAACTGCAACAGTAATCAAAGATTACACGAGCATTTTCGACTCCACAAGTAGTAAAAACAAAAGTTCGCCCATGGTGGACCTTGTCTTTCTCGTTTTAACTGGACGTATTTCATGTAATGGTATACTACTAAACTTATCAACTTTATGTCACATTTAAAGTTTCTTCTCCAAATTCTGCCGCAGTTAGGCAAGGTTTGTACACAGAGCCACCCGCTTACCAAGAAAGTGCCTTCATTGTCAGCTTGCGCAGGCTACGTCTAGCCAAGTTTATCACAATGTAATTTCCATAGAAATATAAAACCAAAATGCACAGACAAAAAATGCAAACAAAACTTTATTAGAAGAGAGTTATCTGCATTTCTAGTTTTGTATGGAACAACAGTGTCTTGTGATCGAAAACTGTTTGTGATTCAGTTTCCATCATCGCCGTAAATCGATCCTCTTTTAGTGGAGATTCTTATCTAAGACTGATTGAATTCAAGCGCTGCGTTCGCACTCATCTCTCAATAATAAATGGCAAAAGAGAAAATCAATAGTTGAAAGTGAAGTTGATCTTTATATAACAAAAACGGACTTATTTTTGTCATAAATTGGAGTTATTCCAGCCGCTCAGCTATTGCCAGTTCGTTCCGGCTTGATTTCGCCGCTCGTGTCAGCATAGTTTTGAAATAATTCTTCAGGTTTATAACCATGCGACGCCATGTTTATAGATGACGGGAATGAAAAAGTAATCTGATAGCCTAAAACTGAGATTTTACATGGCTTAAACAAACAAAAGATCGACCTTCTCAGCAGGGTAAAAAAAGCAAGCCGTTTTGTTTACTCTCCTTCTAGGGTAACCCTACCTCGCATGTAAAAGAAAACGGCCAAAAAAAACAATATAGGAGGCTAACCCTTTCATCTTTATGGAATATTTAAAGTTTCTTCTCCACATTCTGTAGCAGTTAGCTTAGCTTTGTGCACAGAGCCGCCCGCTTACCAAGAGAAAGCCCTTATTGTCAGGTTCCGCAGGCTACGTCTACAGCGAAGTTTATCACGATGCCATTTCCGTAGAATTATAAACCTAACATGCACAGACAGAAAATGCAAACAAAACTTAATTAGAAGAGAGTTATCTTAATTTCTAGTTTTATATGGGACAACAGTGTCTTGTGATCGAAAACTGTTTTTGATTCAGTTGTCCCTCATCGTCGTAAATCGATCTTTTTTAGTGGCGATTCTTCTCTAAGACTGAATGAATTCGAGCGTTTCGTTCGCAGTCATCTCTTAATAATAAATGTTAAAAGAGAAAATCAAGAGATAAAAGAGAAATTGATCATTATTTAAGAAAAACGGACTTTTCTTTGTCATAAATTGGGGTTAAATTGAAGTTATTCCAGCCGCACAGCAGTTGCTTTCGTTCTGGCTGGAATTCTTTGCTCGTGTCAGCATAGTTTCGAAATAACTCTCTACGTTTATAATTGTGCGAAGCCATGTTTATAGTTGACGGCAATGTAAAAGTAATCTGGTTGCCCAAAACTGAGCATTTACATGGCTTTAACAAACAAAAAGTCGACCCTCCTTGAAAGGTAACCCTATCAAGCCGTCTGGGTTACCCTCCCCCTAGGTTAACCCTACCTCGCATGTAAACGAAACCGAGAAAAACAATACAGGAGGGTTCCCTTTCTAGGAGAGTGAAAGACGCTACACCAGTGTTCAATCTTTTATCTAAGCAACACAAGCGTTCGGAAGGCATGATTCAATTACACAACTGGACTGATTAAAAACTCTGTGGTGTGCTTACAAATTAAAATCTTTTTTAAACTATAATTTATATTTTGATGTATGTAATTAATTTTTGTTTTTATTCCTTTTCTATAAATGTTGTGTGCAAGGCTAACGCAAAGTACAATCGTTGGAACATATAACCGATTATCCTGGATATTGGGCCAGTAACTTATAGTGAGAAAATTCTTCTTAGGTCCTCTTCCGTTTGTCAAAGCGACCAATTTGTATTCGCAATAACAAGTGATACATTTATATATGAGCGTGCATCTAAAACAAGTTCAATAAATTTAATCAGCAGCAAAGGTATATCGGTTTGGACTAACGATCGGCACCTGATAAGGAGATAGATGTTACATTTCTGGAAATCTTGGGCCAGTTGACTACACGCAGTTACAAGAATAACAGCAACTTAGGAGCTAAACGTTTTTAGGTTAAACTTTTTCCCTTTTCCCAATCTTAAAAATTCCTAAGAGATTGACAGCAGCGGAAGGCATGATTCAATTACACGACTTGATTAAAAAATCTTTTTCATCTTCTTAGAATTCTCTCTGGTATACTACTAAAATTATCATCTTTATGTCACATTTAAAGTTTCTTCTCCAAATTCTGCCACAGTTAGGCAAGCTTTGTACACAGAGCCACCCGCTTACCAAGAAAGTGCCTTCATTGTCAGCTTGCGCAGGCTACGTCTAGCCAAGTTTATCACGATGTAATTTCCGTAGAAATATAAAACCAAAAGGCACAGACAAAAAATGCAAACAAAACTTTATTAGAAGAGAGTTATCTGCATTTCTAGTTTTGTATGGAACAACAGTGTCTTGTGATCGAAAACTGTTTCTGATTCAGTTTTCCATCATCGTCGTAAATCGATCCTCTTTTAGTGGAGATTCTTATCTAAGACTGATTGAATTCAAGCGCTGCGTTCGCACTCATCTCTCAATAATAAATGCCAAAAAAGAAAATCAATAGTTGAAAGAGAAGTTGATCTTTATCCCTGATAAGAAAAACGGACTTATTTTTGTCATAAATTGGAGTTATTCCAGCCGCTCAGCTATTGCCAGTTCGTTCCGGCTTGATTTCGCCGCTCGTGTCAGCATAGTTCTGAAATAATTCTTCAGGTTTATAACCATGCGACGCCATGTTTATAGTTGACGGGAATGAAAAGGCAATCTGATAACCTAAAACTGAGATTTTACATGGCTTAAACAAACAAAAGGTCGACCCTCTAAGAAGGGTAAAAAAAGCAAGCCGTTTTGTTTACTCTCCTTCTAGGGTAACCCTACCTCGCATGTAAAAGAAAACGGGCAAAAAAACAATATAGGAGGCTAACCCCTTCATCTTTATGGAATATTTAAAGTTTTCTCTCCAAATTCTGTAGCAGTTAGCCTAGCTTTGTGCACAGAGCCGCCTGCTTACCAAGAGAAAACCCTTATTGTCAGCTTCCGCAGGCTACGTCTACAGCGAAGTTTATCACGATGCCATTTCCGTAGAATTATAAACCTAACATGCACAGACAGAAAATGCAAACAAAACTTAATTAGAAGAGAGTTATCTTAATTTCTAGTTTTATATGGGACAACAGTGTCTTGTGATCGAAAACTGTTTTTGATTCAGTTTTCTATCATCGTCGTAAATCGATCCTTTTTAGTGGAGATTCTTCTCTAAGACTGATTGAATTCGAGCGCTGCGTTCGCATTCATCTCTTAATAATAAATGCTAAAAGAGAAAATCAAGAGATAAAGGAGAAATTGATCATTATTTAAGGAAAACGGACTTTTCTTTTTCATAAATTGGGGTTAAATTGACGTTATTCCAGCCGCACAGCAGTTGCTTTCGTTCTGGCTGGAATTCATTGCTCGTGTCAGCATAGTTCCGAAATAACTCTCTACGTTTATAATTGTGCGAAGCCATGTTTATAGTTGACGGCAATGTAAAAGTAATCTGGTTGCCCAAAACTGAGCATTTACAAGGCTTTAACAAACAAAAAGTCGACCCTCCTTGAAAGGTAACCCTATCAAGCCGTCTGGGTAACCCTACATCGCATGTAAACGAAACCGAGAAAAACAATACAGGAGGGTTCCCTTTCTAGGAGAGTGAAAGACGCTACACCAGTGTTCAATCTTTTATCTAAGCAACACAAGAGTTCGGAAGGCATGATTCAATTACACAACTGGACTGATTAAAAACTCTGTGGTGTGCTTACAAATTAAAATCTTTTTTAAACTATAATTTATATTTTGATGTATGTAATTAATTTTTGTTTTTATTCCTTTTCTATAAATGTTGTGTGCAACGCAAACGCTCAGTACACTCGTTGGAACATATAACCGATTATACTGAATATTACACCAGTAACTTATAGTGAGAAAATTCGTCTTCTTCCGTTTGTCAAAGCGACCAATTTGTATTGGCAATAACAAGTGATACATTTATATATAAGCGTGCATCTAAAACAACTTAAATAAATTTTAATCAGCAGCAAAGGTATATCGGTTTGGACTAACTATCGGTACCTGATAAGGAGATAGATTGACTACACGTAGTTACAAGAATAACAGCAACTTAGGAGCTGAACGTTTTTAGGTTAAACTTTTTCCCTTTTCCCAATCTTAAAAATTCCTAAGAGATTGACAGCAGCGGAAGGCATGATTCAATTACACGACTTGATTAAAAAATCTTTTTCATCTTCTTAGAAATCTGTCTATCTTATTTTAATCTACTTAATTTATACAATAAAAATTGTATATATGTTGCATCACGAGCCAGAGTTAACCGGATGTGAAAAAATTCGCCAATTCTGGTTGCTAAGGGGTGACGTCACAAATCTGCTTAGTAGCCGTCATCGTATTCGATTTGCGGTCATTTGCGGTTTCACGGTTGGAGTTTGCGGTTACGAAGTCATAGCAGGATGGAATTATTGTTTTATGTTGAAATAAATCTTACCAAGAGCGCAGTGGCATATTGGGAAAAGTAGCTCGCTCTTCCCCTTTCTCATGGACAAGCTATATGGCAACTTTCGACTGTCTTGGAATTGAATTGTGTTCAAGTGAGCCCTTAGAGAGTTTGTTGTTCTTCCATCGTGCGATTATGTAAGACGTAAGTTTCACCGAGCATATTTCATGAGGTAAGGCCAGGTAATCCGTAAGCGGCAAATGTTCGCGGATAAAAATGGCGGGCTTTTAGATCGAAGGTTATACAAAGAAAAAGCTGTCATATGCATCTTTATTCAGCGTTGTGTTAGTCGTCCGTCGCCCCAGTTCCAAAGTAATCAACATAACGATTATTGCATTGATCAGTCGATTTATTTCGGTCAAGACCAGCAAAGATCACTAAGCAAGGTCTGCTGCGAAATCAAGATCAAATCACGGTTTTGCTTCAAAGATATCGATGTACGAATTACCTGCTCTTTACGGAAAAATTGTTCCGGTATTAACTTCAAACGTCCGTCGAAAAGATGTTATGAACTAAGACGAAGCACTAAAATCCAGTCCCAAATATTATTTTTCTCAAATTGTAGGGCATGGTTTTACTGAATTTAGAAAAGGTCAGGCGCAATATATCCTTTGAATTGCGGCTCATTAAGCTTAACTTTGAGATGCATGTAAAACCAGGCGGACATTTTAGTTTAATCTTGATATTTTTTGTAGAGTGATTTCTTTCTGGTAAGACATGTGGATTATTTAAGACGCCATTCTAAAGAAACACTGTATTGAAACACCTTATTGGCTGACCCGGGTTGAGGTCCTGTATCCAGGAGTGCTTCTGGGATATACAACAAAAACAATATAATATTATCCCTGAAAGGCGGATGTTAAATCCTTTCTGGTCCATCCAGGGTGAAGCATCATTGTAAACAGTAGAAATAATTTGTTCAGTTGTAAACAATAAAACTAACACAAATATTACTTTTATTACCACTTCTGGGTTATCTAAGGTGAAGTCCTAACATTGTTCTATGCTCAGGTGCTTCATGTGAGATATATAACATAAATGATTTGATTTTTTAGGCGCACATTATAAACTTAGACGGATGTCAAAATTATTATAACCTTTCTGGTTCAGCCAGGTTAAAGTCCTTTAAGCAT
The DNA here is from genome assembly GCF_977016875.1 of Pavona decussata. NCBI lineage: Eukaryota > Metazoa > Cnidaria > Anthozoa > Scleractinia > Agariciidae > Pavona > Pavona decussata. Next base: position 3,943,668 of record NW_028145449.1, read on the forward strand.
CACTGTATGCTTGAGCGCTTTGGGATATATAGAATAAAATATTTTTAGGCGAACATTATAGACCTAGGCGGATGTTATATACATTTCTGGTTCATTCAGGTTGATGTCCTAGCATGACTGTATGCTTGAGCACTCTGGGATATATAACACAGACAATGTAAATTTTTTAGGCGAACATTATAAACCTAGACGGTTGTTATATATCTTTCTGGTCCATCCAGGTTGATGTCCTAGCATGACTGTATGCTTGAGCACTCTGGGATATATAACACAGACAATGCAAATTTTTTAGGCGAACATTATAAACCTAGGCGGTTGTTATATATCTTTGTGGTCCATCCAGGTTGATGTCCTAGCATGACTGTATGCTTGAGCACTCTGGGATATATAACACAGACAATGCAAATTTTTTAGGCGAACATTATAAACCTAGGCGGTTGTTATATATCTTTCTGGTCCATCCAGGTTGATGTCCTAGCATGACTGTGTGCTTGAGCACTCTGGGATATATAACACAGACAATGCAAATTTTTTAGGCGAACATTATAAACCTAGGCGGATATTATATATCTTTCTGGTCCATCCAGGTTGATGTCCTAGCATGACTGTATGCTTGAGCACTCTGGGATATATAACACAAACAATGTAAATTTTGTAGGCGAACATTATAAACCTAGGCGGTTGTTATATATCTTTCTGGTCCATCCAGGTTGATGTCCTAGCATGACTGTATGCTTGAGCACTCTGGGATATATAACACAGACAATGCAAATTTTTTAGGCGAACATTATAAACCTAGGCGGTTGTTATATATCTTTCTGGTCCATCCAGGTTGATGTCCTAGCATGACTGTATGCTTGAGCACTCTGGGATATATAACACAGACAATGCAAATTTTTTAGGCGAACATTATAAACCTAGGCGGTTGTTATATATCTTTGTGGTCCATCCAGGTTGATGTCCTAGCATGACTGTATGCTTGAGCACTCTGGGATATATAACACAGACAATGTAAATTTTTTAGGCGAACATTATAAACCTAGGCGGATATTATATATCTTTCTGGTCCATCCAGGTTGATGTCCTAACATGACTGTATGCTTGAGCACTCTGGGATATATAACACAGACAATGTAAATTTTTTAGGCAAACATTATAAACCTAGGCGGTTGTTATATATCTTTCTGGTCCATCCAGGTTGATGTCCTAGCATGACTGTATGCTTGAGCACTCTGGGATATATAACACAGACAATGTAAATTTTTTAGGCGAACATTATAAACCTAGGCGGATATTATATATCTTTCTGGTCCATCCAGGTTGATGTCCTAGCATGACTGTATGCTTGAGCACTCTGGGATATATAACACAGACAATGCAAATTTTTTAGGTGAACATAATTTATAAACCTAGGCGGTTGTTATATATCTTTCTGGTCCATCCAGGTTGATGTCCTAGCATGACTGTATGCTTGAGCACTCTGGGATATATAACACAGACAATGCAAATTTTTTAGGCGAACATTATAAACCTAGGCGGTATTTATATATCTTTCTGGTCCATCCAGGTTGATGTCCTAGCATGACTGTATGCTTGAGCACTCTGGGATATATAACACAGACATCGAAATTTTTTAGGCGAACATTATAAACCTAGGTGGATATTATATATCTTTCTGGTCCATCCAGGTTGATGTCCTAGCATGACTGTATGCTTGAGCACTCTGGGATATATAACACAGACAATGCAAATTTTTTAGGCGAACATAATTTATAAACCTAGGCGGTTGTTATATATCTTTCTGGTCTATCCAGGTTGATGTCCTAGCATGACTGTATGCTTGAGCACTCTGGGATATATAACACAGACAATGTAAATGTAAAGAAACTTAGTGTATTTGTCAATGAATTTGTCATTAGGAAGCGACAATGCTGTAGGGTGAAAAAAAGTGAGATGGTCAAATGCCCCGGGGTAATTGGGTGGAAGGCTAATGCCCGACCCACCGGGATGGACTGTGTGGGAAAATGCCCCGCTATTGCCCGGGGGGGGGGGGGGGGGGGAGATGGGCACAGCTGGAATTGACTGATGCATAAACAATAAATCCCAACCCACAAGCGATGGGTGTGGGATTATCTGGTCTCTAAACGCGTTAACTGGTGGTCTTATTTTACGTCCCCACCCCCTCCCCCTTCTGTAGCTATTAAATAAACGACGTACTTTTCTTAGACTTCTTACGTATTTCTTTTTCTTGTCCCTGAGTACCACAAATGTCCAGAGATGCACCTCACCCCGAATTTGGGTACTTCACATTAGACAGACCTTCTTGTCAGTTTTCATATTATATAGTATTAAAAACTGAATCATTGTATAGATGCAATTCGAGTGATTTGATTGGCTTAGCGGCCATGATATATACGAGAAATGGCGACCATTAAATTGTCTGCTTGTTATTCTTACACAGTGAAATCAGTAAGATCTAGCAATATTTCTTGATTTTTTTAAATAAAACAATTATTCCATTTGCGCTTGTTGGATATGAGATGATTTTTAAATAATAGCCAACTCGGCGCTACGCGCCTCGTTGGCTATCTATCATCTCATATCCAGCGCGCGCTCTTGGAATAATTGTTAAATGTTTGACAGAATTATTTGCGTTTTAGTAAGAATTTACGGTAGGGGACATCTTGTGATGTCAGACATTTAATGCATCTCATTGGCGTTCATTTGTGGACATCACTTCACAAATGTCAAAGAACACCTCAAGAATTCAGAAAAATGCAAAGATTGTGAAACGGCATGCGTATGGCTCAAAGGGTCTGTTGTGACTTATTTAAGCATAAAAATCCGAATACAAACAGGCGCGAATTCAATGTCTGGGTCCACCACGTACATTAATACGATAAACAAGACGTGAAAGAGGCTCAACATTTTTTACGATTACCACAAAAAACCAAACTTCTGCTAAGGAAAGGGATATTAGAAAACTTAGAGGGTATAACGTCTAGTCAATTTATTTGATAGCCGAAAGCTCATGTTTTTAATCTTTTTAACCAAAGAACGTTTCTTAATCCAATATGTCTTATCCTTGTTACAGCTCTATTTTTACTAGTATATTTTAGCTTATTTTGTTTGGTAGCCTTTTCTAGTACTTGTGTGAGCCCAAGGTTAACGCACGCGTGCCGATTTATTGGGCCGAATTTTGTTTGGCCGATTTAGCATGAGTTGATTTACACATAACGATTTATCACATCAAGAAAGTGAATAAGTGGACGAAATCGACCCGATTGATAAAACTTGATCGCAATGGAACTGCTTGTATAAACCTTGCTAAATATGAAATCTGTCAAAGAGCAGCAGAATTTATAAATCGAGCAGATCTTGAGCCCGCGCTATATCAGTAAAAAAAAAAAAAAAGAAAGCTCAGGCCGACAATTTGCAGTGTGCATACGAATAAGCCAACTAATCGGATCGATTTACATTCCTTTGCTGAAACATTTTCCGTATCTCCAAGGATCTCCAAGTTAGTCAGGGTTCCCAGTGTTAACGACATATTTGCCTCCTTCTATTCCTGTGTGGCGGGCGATTAAAGTCACGATTCCGTTTTTCATTACGTATTAATCTGAATTTCTGCGAAAAGATTCCACTACTGAACTGTTGCGTGCCCCGAAACAGACTGTAGTAAAACATGTCATGCGGGATCCGTTTGCAGACACGTCATATCTCGAAAGAAATTTAATTAAAAGCTTGCAAAAAAGAACTTTTAGGCGCAAGGATTATAACGCTTTCGCGTTAAAATTAACGCCGCAAGCGAGACAGAAGAAATGCCAGAATGGATTCTATTACATTGGAATGCTCCGAGTTATTTGACGTCCCGTGGAGAAACCAGGCAAATTGCCTGGTATCTCCAAGGGGTGCCGACGTTTTATTTTCGTTGCTAAGAACCTCTGGCTCGTTATGGTACCTAACTAGAATACAGAACATAACAATTGCTGCGAATATTGATCCAGTAAGGTTACGATAAGAGAATCAGTCTTTACAGGTCAGTATAAAGAACAACTAATGTTATCTACACTATAAACGTAAACAGTACTATTTCCTAAGGTTTTGATATCCTAGCTTCAATTAACAATCGAAATTCTCAACCTGTTCTCAGGGAACGCATTCCCCAATCTTTGATTACTACTAGTAATATGAGTGCGTCAGCACCTTATATTGTAGAAATTTAGCTATGGTGGACCTTTTCTAGAGTCTTTTCAGAGGCCTCCTTACTACGTTTTATAACTGCAACAGTAATCAAAGGTTACACGAGTATTTTCGACTCCTCAAACTGTAAAAAAAAATTCGTCTATGGTGGACCTTTTCTTGCTCGTTTTAACTGGAGGTTTTTTTTTTTAATGTAACTTTATACTGCCAAAATTAAGATCCTTATGGAATATTTAAAGTTTCTTCTCCAAATTCTGCCGCAGTTAGCCCAGCTTTGTGCACAGAGCCGCCCGCTTACCAACAAAAAGCCTCCATTGTCAGCTTGCGCAGGCTACGTTTAGCCAAGTTTATCGTGATGCAATTCCCGTAGAAATATAAAACCAAAATTCACAGACAGAAAATGCAAACAAAACTTAATTAGAATCGACTGATTTTAATTTCTAGTTTTATATGGAGCAACAGTGTCTTGTGATCGAAAACTGTTTCTGAATCAGTCAGTTTCATCATCGTCGTAAATCGATCCTTTTTGTTGAGATTTTCCTCTAAGACTGTTCGAATTTGAGCGCTGCGCTCGTCGTCATCTCTTAATAATAAATGGCAAAAGAGAAAATCAAGATAAAAAAGGGAAATTAATCTTTATTTAAGGAAAAAGGACTTTTCTTTGCCATAAATTGGAGTTAAATTGAGTTCTCTCAGCCGCCCAGCAGTTGCTTTCGTTCTGGCTTGAATTCTCCGCTCTTGTCAGCATAGTTTCGAATTAATTCTTCAGGTTTATAACCGTGCGAAGCCATGTTTATAGTTGGCAGCAATGTAAAAGTAATCTGGTCCTTTAAAACTAAGCATTTTCATTGATTAAACAAACAAAACATCGACCCTCCTAGAAGGGTAGAAACAGCAAGCCGTCTTGGTTAACCAACTCCTAGGGTAACCCTACCACGCATGTAAAAGAAAACGGAAAAAAAAAAAACAATACAGGAGGCTATTCCCTTTATCTTTATGGAATATATAAAGTTTCTTCTCCAAATTCTGCCGCAGTTAGCCTAGCTTTGTTCAAAGAGCCGCCCGCTTATCAAGAAAAAGCTTCCATTGTCAGCTTGCGGAGGATACGTCAAGCCAAGCATATCACGATGCAATTTCCGTTGAAATATAAAACCAAAATGCACAGACAGAAAATGGAAACGAAACTTAATTCGAACAGAGCTATCTTAATTTCTAGTTTTATATGGAGCAACGGTGCCTTGTGATCGAAAACTGTTTTTGATTCAGTTTTCCATCATCGTCGTAAATCGATCCTTTTTAGTGGAGATTCTTCTCTAAGACTGATTGAATTCGAGCGCTTCGTTCGCAGTCATCTCTTAATAATAAATGTTAAAAAAGAAAATCAAGAACAAAAATAGAAATTAGCCTTTATTTAGGGAAAACGGACTTTTTTGTCATAAATTGGACTTAAATTGTAGTTAGTCCGGCCCCCCAACTGTTGCCTTCGTTCGGCTTGAATTCGCCTCGCGTGTCAGCATAGTTCCGACTTAATTCTTCACCTTTATAACCGTGCGAAGCAATGTTTATAGTTGACGGCAATGTAAAAGTAATCTGATTAACCAGAACTGAGCATTCACATGGCTTAAAAAAACGAAAAGTCGACCCTCCTTGAAAGGTAATCCTATCAAGCCGTCTGGGTTACCCTCCTCCTAGGATAACCCTACCTCGCATGTAAACGAAACCGAGAAAAAAAAATAAGAGAGGGTACCCCTTCTAGGAGAGTTAAAGACGCTACACCAGTGTTCAATCTTTTATCGAAGCAACACAAGCGTTCGGAAGGCATGGTTTAATTACACAACTTGACTGATTAAAACCTCTGTGGTGTGCTTACAAATTAAAATCTTTTTTTAAACTATAATTTACATTTTGATGTATGTAATTAATTTATTTTTTATTCCTTTTGTATAAATGTTGTGTGCAATGCTAACGCTCAGTACACTCGTTGGAACACATAACCGATTATCCTGGATATTGGGCCAGTAACTTATAGTGAGAAAATTCGTCTTAGGTCCTCTTCCGTTTGTCAAAGCGACCAATTTGTATTCGCAATAACAAGTGATACATTTATATATAAGCGTGCATATAAAACAACTTAAATAAATTTTAATCAGCAGCAAAGGTATATCGGTTTGGACTAACGATCGGTACCTGATATTGTAAGGTAATTCGAGAAAGTCTTGGATTCCGGATTCTATGCAGTGAATTCGGGATTCCACTGTCTGGATTCCGAGTCGAATAATGGCTAGATTCCAATTTTAGTTGTTGGTGTCACCCACTATCTTTACATCCTTTTTTTTTTTTTTTTTGCTTGGATAAACTTTTTCAATAGCGGATTTTGCTGTTAAACTGACGTCTTTCAATCGTTCGGTTCGTTTCGTGTACAATTTTTATCCAAAACCAAAAACGTGTACCCGAAAAGATGAGCGTTCTGTGAAGAACACTGATCCGACATCTGATTATTGAGGAAGACCTTTCTTGCTCCAATAATTACAGAATTAACAATAACAAGAAACCAAAATTTGCAGACAGCAGCTTTTGATGTTCACATGTAATTTACCTACACTTTATTTTTACTTTTTCCCTTAAAATAATTCTCTAATCATCACCTCTTGAGTAAAATTTCTAATTGAATGTCATATGCAAAACTGTCCACGGAAATGTACCAAGGAGTCAAGTCACAACTCCTCAGTTAAAAAAGAAAACTGAAATTATTTACCTTTTTACTTTGTATTGAAAACAAAACACAAACACAGAGGCAGAATTGACCTGAAGAAATACTAAAACCGCCAACCTCAAATTAGCCAGTGGCAAATTCAACTTTCATTTATGACAAAGAAAAGTCCGTTTTCCTTAAATAAAGATTAATTTCTGTTTCGTCTCTTGAATTTCTCTTCTGCCATTTATTTTAGAGATGACTTAGCACGCAGCGCTCGAATTCAATCAAACTTAGAGTAGAATCTCTTCAAAAAAGGAACGATTTACCACGATGGAAAACTAAATCAGAAACCGTTTTCGATCACAAGACAATGTTGTTCCATATAATACTAGAAATTAAGATAACTCTCTTCGAATTAAGTTTTGTTTGCATTTTCTATCTCTGCATTTTGGTTTTATATATTTTTTTTAAATTGCATCATGATAACCTTACTGGATAGACGTAGACTGCGCATGCCGACAATGGAAGCTTTTCCTCGGTAAGTAAGCACACGAATGCATAACAATGCTGTCAGAGTATTACAATGCGTATTCAGAAAATCACTCAGTCGTTAAATTAATAAGTGGCCCGCCAACTTTGAAATTTCATAAATTAGCTGCTTGACGATTTTTCAACGCGAGGAGTGACGATGAAGAAGGAAGACATAAGAGCGCTGGATCGGGAGCTCTTTTCAGAGCTCATCGAATCCCCGATCAATCCACATCTGTTTATATCGCTCGTCCCTATGTTGACTCCTGTGATCTCAAAATTCGTCTTCAAATAAACGGAGAGACTTCTGTTTATGAACAGAAGTCTCTCCGTTCATTTGAAGACGAATTTAATTTAATTAGTTTATTTTCATAAATGCCATAGTTTTTTTTTATGAGGAATTGATACTTGCTAACGTATTAGTAATAATGTGAATTAACAGGGGTTTTAAAACAGCTCGCGTATAGGTCCAAATCAAGGATTACTCCTTTAGATTTCCCAAGATTGCTTTAAGATGGATCATTGGAAAATATCAGTATTGGTGTTTCTCTTCTACCTGGAGAATTTTGTTTCTACCGTGAAAGGTAAGCTATAGTATTATAACCTAACTCATTTAATAAAATGGTCAGGAATATCTATTCATGTACATTCCCCTTTTATTGAAGACATCGAAGTGTTGGAAGCCAGTTGCGAAACTTTTTCAAAGCGTAATTCATATTTCGTTAGTTTCTTTTTATGGAACAGTTAGACATGGATTTCAATTATTCCTTTGTGGCTTCAGTTTCTGTTTTTGGTTGATAATTTGAGGACATATTAGAAATTGTACTAAGTAAATGGAAATAAAGGGCACGCCCCCTGCATGAAGATACGTACCAAATGTTCTTACATTGCTGCGAAAACGAAACAAAAAAATAAAAGGCAATGAAATTTAGTTCTTTGAATATCATTATGTCTTCTCCTAGAAGTACTCATGAAACAAAAAGTTTTCGTGCCATTTATAAAAGGGTACCGAACATTTCCGGGTTAAACAGCCTTAAACTGCCCAGGAGAATTCCAGCCTTTGTAAGATCAAACAACATTGATACCAAACTCCGTCATTTGTTTCGTGTAGTTTCAACTTTTCAAAGGTTACTAACCTCTTAGTTCAAGTAATACAACTAAAATTGAAGTTGCGTAGACAAGCATGTTTTTATAGTACTTGGCAACACAACAACTCTTGATGCCAGCATAAGTCAGCTATTGAAGTTGACAACGATGACACGTTTAAAACAGAGTTATTTAGAGGTCGACCAAACGTGCGTTTAAGGTCTTCATTTCAGCTTACCCTCTTGAAGCATTAATTAACTAACGTTATACACGTTTAGTTGTTTATCAGGTTTTCCTATTGTTCGAGGCCGAGTAGAACTCCTCCATGTTCCAGAATGGTCCGATTCCAACTGCAAAACAGTCGCTTTTCCGCCATACCGCTTCTATCCGGACAAACAGGTTCATGTTCAAGTCACCGTTAATCACTTGAAACTTAACGATTCCGTAACAGTCCACGATGCAGTGACTTCCTGGACTGAAAATATCAGTCCCAAAAATTTCACTGTTTGCGTTATGCAGACAGGCCGAAAGCAGGAGAATTTCAACCCATTTGCAACTGTCGACTGGATCGCGTACCAAGGAGCTCCACCAGAGGGCTTGACCGGAAAGATTCAGCTGCAAAAGTGGTGGTCTGGGACAAACTGTGCAGATGTAACTTTTCCCAAGGTAGGACTTAAGAAAACAACATTCAATAAAATGCCAAAACTGAACTCAAGGTAACTCTGATATACAATCAGCAATTATCTCAGCTGAATCATCCCATAGTTTCGTTCTGTGTAGAACAATTAAACATGTAGTTTGGAATTGAAATATATAATATAGATATATTCGTTGGATGTTCATTCTGCCAGGAATCTCAGGAAACAGTCCAAAACATTTAAATATACTTGCTAACCAACTGATTTTCGCCATTTTGAACTACCTCTTTTCTTGGAATTTTTTAGGACAAGTTTACTGAAGCGCCTGTGGTTCTTGTGACGACAGAACCAACAAGGTCAAGGCCTACAGCAGAGCCTAGATTTTGGCTCGAAGATACTACAAAGAAATCTTTTAAGGCATGCGTTAAAGAAAAGCAGAATTTTGATGGAAAGCAGAAGGTTGATACCTTGGTATGTTCTTAACTATAGGTGTTTTGTACAAAGCTACTACCATTAATGTTCAATCCCCTGGTTGGTTGAAGTTATTGTCGTTTTGAGCAAGGTGAAATCTGCACGAATGCTACAGCTTGCTATCAAGTTTTTAATAAAACAAGAAGCTCTAACAAATATATCTTTATTCTTGGTTTTCACATGACGTCATAAAAAACTAAAATTCATAACTAAACACAGTTTTGGGTTTTTATCCTCATCACATATGAGAAAATCTAAATTTCTATCGGCTTGCTTGTTTTCAGCAGGATAGCATTCTTTGTTTTGAAAATAGATCAGTTTAAATTTTAGATTTTTGTGCAGTGCGTGACAGAAGGATTGCTGCTCTTAACATGTCACGTACATGAAAACATCGATTCGCCTCGTGTTATTTTTAGGTCTGATCAGCTAACATTTAATAGAAGCGTTAATGTCAATGTGTGAAAGTTCAGCAGAGAGAAGAAACCCCAGATGTTCTTGCTCGTTTCCGGCCGCCATGTTGGTGCCCATCAGACGGGGCACCAACATGGCGTCCCATACTAAACTCTGTAATTTTCCGTGGTACATTTTCTCGAATAACTCGATTAGGAGACATCGCACAGCCCTGTGGCTTTCACACGTTGTTTATGTATCACTCTTCTACAATATATCAATTTCTTGACTTTATCTATTGAATGGCTGAGGATTTTATTTTTTCACTTGCGTGACGATGTGTGAGGTGAAAACCACTTATTTTACTGGAAATTTAGGTTCTTTCGTTTTGAAAAAGTTGTGATTAATTCAGCATTTTTCTTATGCGTTTTTGAGTACTTTGTGAAAGGAGTGATCATGACTTCGAGATTCAGGCCGAAAACCTAGTAGACACAGTTCGGTTTTCAAAAAGTGGCTTTTTTACCACGTTTTCTAGCCGAAGGAAAAAAGCATACTTAATTGATAAAACGCTTTTCCTGGCAAGACCTTCTCTAAATTAACTTGGCTTCCAAGTATGCCTGCGTCACTGACTAGATAATACATTCACTTTCAATAACACGTCTTGTAGGTTTGGCAGTGGCTTCTCACATTTATTGGTTGGTATTCAATGGTTCCATTACAGTAAAACTGTTTTTTCTCTTGACAGAAGTGGCGCTTGTTCGCCAAACCCCTCAAACCGTCTTTCAAGCACGGGGCGATCTTTTTTCCAGACATAAACCGGCCAACAGACGAAAACAACAACACTTACTGTGAGGTAAGGAAAACTTGACTAGATCTAGAAAGCAACGGTGTTTAGAGTTAGAACGAGTTTCAGCGACCAATTTCCCAAAGAACTTCTGTTGGGAAGTTTGCATGGAACCCTTTTGCAGAATAAGCGGGCTTACGATCTAATGTCAAACCATGCAAATATATGGGGGATTGTGTAAGACACTCTGCAAAATCGAGTGTCGTGGTATGACATTTACGAATGGAGTCCTTCATGACTCCTCAAAGAGAATTTAGATTCGTATTTCCTATGGCAAAGTACACACATTCACCGTAAGTTCCTACATAGAGTCCAGTTTCATACCTGGGAATGATGTACTCCTGTTACGTGCTGTTCACACTAGCCGCCGGCACATGGGATGCAGTGGAAGCTTAGCGTGCCATGGTATATTAAAGAGCACTTTCATGGAGCCTTGTTTAATGAGATCCGCTTTTCCTACGAAAACAACGAGAAGAACCACTTAAAGAGAATTTTGGAAAGAAAAATGAAAGGACAACACCATATGTAAGAGATCCGGGTGAGAATGAAAATAAGATAGAAAGACAATTAATTTTACACTCAGAGATAAAACTGCATAATAAGTCGTGGAATGTATAAATAAATAAACAAATAAATTAATTGATTATAAATAAATAGTAGTATTAATGTTTCTTTTGATTTGCAGTTTGTTTCATTTACAAGAGCTTATAAGTCAACGCCAACGATTTTTATATCCGCTATTCACGGCATGACGGCAAGTGGAAACTCGGCTCCTGAGCACAACGGCATCACAGCCTTGATAGAGGTAAAGCTTTTTTTATATAGAAGCTTCTGTTTATTAAGATATAACAAAACTCTAACTATACCAATAATGGAAAATAACCTTTCTAAGGAATCAAAGAGAAACTTTGGGATATATTTTTCAACTTGCATTTATTGAGGGTTTTTTCCTTTTCTTTATTAGAAATATTGTCTTTTTCAAAATCTCTGTTCTCTTGTTAGTCTAGCAACGCAATTTCAGCGACAAAACCTCTGAGTTTGAAAAGGCTGAAACAATTCAACAACGTAAGGTTGCATGAATCATCCTTTCTAATAAAAACTACGGGATTATAGGTTTTGAATTTCATATTTCAGCCTAGCATCCGTTAGCAGTGAAATATATGAAGTATTTAAATATTTGGGAAACACTCTTAACCTCTAACTAATTAAGTAGCAAGTGAGCATTAATTAAGGTTTACCTCTGCAGAACACGAATTCCTTAGGATTCAGAGTCTGTGTCAAGGCATTGTACCAGACCAAATATGATTCGCTGTCAGTGAGTTATGTTGTGCTTACAGGTCAGTTAATACTTAGCCCTTGCCTGGTAATTTCAACTTAATGAGGCGAATAAAGCATCGTAACATCAAAATATAATACTGTAAGATCATACGCAGTACGTCGGATGAGAAGTGAAATCTGTGAGATCAGGATCGCTCAGCAGAAACTCTCAAGCAAACAAAAGGCACAGCATGGCTCTTCGGTTTTCAATAAAGTTTCATCTTTGGGCCAATCGATGATTTTATTCATTTATAACCTTTGATATCGAGATGTCATCAACCTTATTAAGCACAACAACGGTTATTGTTGATCATCTTACTCGAAATGATAACTGTTGAAACATTTCGATCGCCAAGGCGTCAACAGTCAGAAAACACACCGAAACGAACCCAGCACTCGGTAAGCGTAACTTTTATTCAAAGGCAAAGAGAGAGAGAGAGAGAGAGAGAGAGAGAGAGAGAGAGAGAGAGAGAGAGAGAGAGAGAGAGAGCCAGAGGCACGGGCACTTTTGTAACGAAAAAAGGGCACTTTTGTAACGCGATAGGGAACTTTAGTCACGAAGCTAGGGAACTTTTGTAACCCAGGGCACTTTTGTAACGTCACTGGGGCACTTTTGTAACGTTCGATAGGGCACTTTTGTAACAATAGGGCACTTTTCTAACAAACTGGCACTTTTGTAACTGGCACTTTTGTATCAAGTTGTACAAAATCCAACTGTTGTTGTTCCCACTAGAAAACAGGTTATGCACATGATTAAACGCAATAACCTAAAGTACCGTATTTATTCGAATAAACGCACGGGGTCTTTAATAAATATTTGGCACTTAAAGGGGAAGTACCACAAAAATTTGCTGTCATTTCAAAACCCAAAAATGTTTTGTCTGTCAGCAGAAACAACGAAATAATTGTCAAGTTTGTTAAAAATTATCACCCCAGTGCAATAAAACTGTCGATTAGTGCCTCTGGCCAGTGACAGGGTTGGCCAGTTTGGATTGAAACTTGAAAAATATTAGGCTAATGTTTTTCAAGTTCTCGCTTTTTTGTTTCCAAAATGCGCTAGAACAGATCACAAGTTTTCTTTCAAGAATTGAGTTGATTTCGTTCCTCTCGTCATTCTAGAATTATTTGGCAGCTGATTAAAGGTCCTATTTCATCATTTTTAACAAAAGATATCAAAAAACCCATGATACTTCCCCTTTAAGATGCGGCGTTTATTTGATGGCAGCGTTTATCGCAAACCTTGTAACAACAATTGTGAATTTATTGTCATTTAAACGTCTGTCGAGCTTATTGAATAACTTCCTACGCGCAAACACTGAGAACAACGTATTTGGAAAAGTCACTGGCGAAAGAAAGAGAGAAATCAGACTAGCTGTACCGGCAAGATTCTCGGCTGTTACCACGGAATTGCGCATCGCAGAAGTTTTAGAGAGACTGAGCTAAGCAGCCAAGCTACGAAGTATAGCCACTTTGAACTGAATAACATTACAATCGAGAAAAATAAATTTCCACGACTGGTTTAGATTGAATGTTGTCTTTTGTTTTTAAAGATCGGTACTTGAATTGCTTATATTGGTGATATATAGATGCTTCGAATAAACGCCGCAATGTCGAGAAAGATCGCGGCGTTTATTTGATTTTTGCTTGTCCCTGCGGCGTTTATTCGAGGGCAGCGTTTGTTCGAGGGAGGCGTTTATTGGAATAGTTACGGTACACTTATTTCACTTTATGATCGAGAGGCTGAAGCACACATTTCAACTTTTTGTCTATTTTAAGTATTGCTTGGGTTACTTCACTATTTTGAAAAGAACAAGATGCAATTTAGTTACTTTTGTTAACTTAACTGGAACTAACATATTCCTTTATTTCATAGGAAATCAATTGCAACAGAGTTAATAGCTTATTGATGCTGACGGGATATGATAAACATGCGGGGGCGTTTGATGGCCCATATCATGTGCTATGTTTATAAAGAAAATGACTTCCTGAAAATTTTTAAAGTCGAGCACATTGGCTATAATTAACGAGCTTGCCGAATACAAGTTACAGGTGAAATCTACAATCTAGCTTTGTAGTAATAAATGAAATTGAGTTTTCTTAATTCAAATTGTTGGCAAAGCATACCGTGAAAAAAGTAGCAACGAACGCAACAAACAAGAACTATCATACATTTTCAGGTATTCCCTAAATCCGCGGCTACAACATTTTTTTCTTCTTCTTTTTTTCCTTGTAATGGTAATATGATTTTTGGAAATATTGTGCCACTAGTGCGTGGAAAGAATGGTTCGTACAACAACCCTAACAGAGCTGAAGAAACAGCTTAACAATTAACCTAAATGTCGAGTGTCTTTACATCATCCGAGTGCAATTTCCGCTACAAGAATATTCCAAACGTTGCGTTAACCACGCAAACAAAAGAACAAATCGTGCGGCTGCGGCTTTCTGGGTATTTTTCGACAACTGCAACGTTTTGCTAAAACAATGAACAATCTCGCATGGACTTGAATTCAAGTGTCTTAATCATGGGCAATAGAGCGGTTTTCATGTCAACATCAACAGTTATTGTTGCTCCTTTGGGTTGTTGAGGTCTGAAATTGAACAGAAACACCGCGCGCTAATTTATTTTTTTACTGGCAAGAGTACCAAACTTTGTGCTCAAAAGTATTGAAAACCACTCCATTACCTAATGTCTTTATCATGCTTAACATTAACTCAACCGAACGAGAACCAGATAAACTTATTGCAAATACTTGCCATAGAAGAATTTTACAACAATCCGAGGTACAGCCAGTCCGCTAGAGGTGTAATCCTCGGAAAATCCTGAATGCTTCGTTAACTGGGCCTATTTAGACTGTGATTGGCAACTTTTTGCAACTTTTCGGGGAATGTGAGAAACTTTGTAGCAAACTTTGCTACAAACAACTTGCTAC
This sequence comes from Pavona decussata, assembly GCF_977016875.1. Lineage (NCBI taxonomy): Eukaryota > Metazoa > Cnidaria > Anthozoa > Scleractinia > Agariciidae > Pavona > Pavona decussata. The sequence goes on from NW_028145449.1 coordinate 3,958,770, forward strand.
AAACTTTGTAGCAAAGTATTGAAAACCACTCCATTACGTAATGTCTTTATCATGCTTAACATTGACTCAACCGAACCCGAACCGAACCCTTTTTCCCTATGAAATGACCTTGAAGATATCTTTGAAAGCTGCTTTCCTCTCAGTAATAAGAGAATTGAACGGTTTGTTTAAACAGTGTTTCGAGTTTCGGTCAACCCTCTGCCAATACATCCACCGAGAGGCTCTCGGTAAAAGTGGATATATAGCTGATGTGCAACCAGGTTCTTCATTAACAGCAAAGAAAAGTGTCTTCGTTTATTTTTCTTTTTAAGAATACATAAGTTAAAAGGTTACTAAAAGTGATTCAAATTAATTTGCGTAATGTGATGTACAAGTGCGAGCGTGCGTTCGAGCTGAACGACCGCGTATTTTGAGATGCTCCAAAAATTCAAAAACAACGTACCGGGAAAGATAAAATGAAGTCGCCTAAAACTAACAGTGCTAAAACCATGAGAAAAGAGAATAGTTTCCTGGTATGGCCCTTAATAAATAATACGTATAAATTATGGCGTAAATTAAACTGCATAAGTTACATCTCAGACGGCCTCTTGTGTGTGTTCCTTTAAAATGAATGAAACACACCCTTTGTTCAAAGTTTCACGCCGATGTTGACTGTTTGGATGTGTTCACACTTGTAAATTTCAATTTTATGATCTTGGGTCGCTTTGTTCGAGGCTTCGCCGCCAATAGATTGCGCAAGCAAATAACTCATCTGATGCCCATTCTGGAGTTCAGTTGAGAAGAAAAAAGGGGTGGGGTCGTTTGCATTTCGTCAGCCACCGCCTCCTTGTTTTAACCAAAGCCTAACTGGAAATTCGTCAGTAGACAACTAGATGTATTGAAATTCTGAAAATTCTTCTCAAAAAGAAAAAATTGAATAAAAACAAAGATATAATGGCAACTGCAGTAATAGAAAAACGCGAGATATACGCAAAAGGCAATTATAAGTAGTTTAGAACAACAAAGATTTACAGGGCTGGTGCACCGTGCGTTAGTTATCGCAGTGCCTTCTGATTTCCATCATTGTCTTTAATTAATCAATTGAGTCCATAGTATCACTGCTACTTAATATTTTCTTAATTGAATTTGAACCTCACTGAGGTTTGCCCTGGAGCCTTTAGGGTGTTTTCTTGACACCGACATTGTGGTCAATCTATAATATAAAGACTCTCACTATTAATTAAAACGTTCC
>NW_028145449.1:3962500-4015000 GCF_977016875.1 Pavona decussata
TCAAATTGTAAGAGGCCTTTATCATTAACTTAACAAATAGATTCCATTTTGCCGTGCGTCTGTACTCTGACAACGCACAGATGACGTCAAAACGTTGTGAGAACAAAGAGATACGCTACGCGCCGCAGGCGAGTAGCGTGACTGATGTTCTCACCACGTTTTGACGTCCTCTGTGCGTTATCAGAGTACAGACCCACGGCAAAATGGAATCTATTTGTTTTATGCAATAACCAAGACATTTCAACACATTTCGTGAGCGAGCATCGCGTTGCCTGAGCTGAGTCAAAATCTTTCTTCTTAAGAGTATAATCCGAAAGAATTTTACTAACAATATTTTCAAAACTAACCTTTATTCCAGAAGGAAATCCTGACCCCAAAATATTACAGTATGTTAGTCGCTTCACTGCGATTTGTAATCGATTACTCGCCATTACCGGACTTCTATCAGCGACATATTTCGACAAATATTTGCTTCCTTTTCACGTCACAACAAAGTTCTAGGTTTTTTATCCTGGTTGAGATTACTCTCAACGGTCTTTGTCCAATTTTTTATTGGGCAGTATTCCTTTCCTGCGAAAATGTGCCTGTGTTTGTCCGCTACTCGCAAAAACAGTTTGCAAAACTTTGTTGACCAGTCACTCTGGCTGGACTCTGCACTCTGATCACGTGCGCCAGTCACACCACTCGATGACGTCAATCGTTCGTCTATACTCTAATCACACACTCCTCTAGACCAATCAAAACGAGAGTTTTACACAGTTCATTGTATAAAACAGGATACTTAACCTTTTGATTGAATAGAGTGAGGTACCGAAGATGACAGTTGTCTAATTACGAGCACGTTAAAATGATAGTTTGCTTAAGAATTGTGTGAGTCCCAGCTAATCAGTAGTTTTCTAACAAGATTGTCCGTGGAAAAGTATTCTGAGAAGAAAATCTACTTTTTATTTAATGGAGTGGTTCTGGAAGAAAATAAAGAACTCGAGTACTGGCGAAGGTAGAAAGAGTAAGTCTGTTTAGCAATGCGCCTTCGTGTTTAAGACCATCAGTCCTGCATGTTTCCACTTGAAGTTTGAGAAACCAGTTCCCCAATCAATACACAACTGCTGTTACTGCTGTTTTGGAATAAACAAGTAACAGTAACAGATTACTTAAATTCTATTGTACTTTATTTTTAATATTTGAAGTTATTTTTCAGATCTTAATGAATGCACCGAAGAGATATCCTTCTGTCATCAGCACGCCACCTGTATAAATAAACGTGGATCCTTTTCCTGCAAGTGTAACAGTGGATACGAGGGAGATGGCTTTGATGATTGCTATTTTATTTATGCCGGTAAGTATTCTAACATTGTGGCCGATCAATGGATCTTTTTAAATAAGCTGAAACTTATATGATATAAAAGATGTTTAAGCAAGTTTTGTTATCAATTAGCCCGCGCAGTACTCAAAGAATAGTCCAGCCCGCAAAAACATTTTCCCCTTTCCCCACTTCCCGTATCAAAGTGGCTATCTATTTAAGGCTCTTAGCTATTCAGCCATCCTACATGAAGTAGCAAGATTTAAATGCAGGTTGAAACTTGTACCAAAACAAATAAACAACAAAATGTTAAAATGTGGTCCACAAAGTGAAGGAGGTTTGGAAATATGAAATATGATCTCAAATTTCATAGAATTCAGTAAACTTTTGCTTTGAATTCCTCCCAAAAATAATTAATGGTTGGAGAAGCTATTGCGCCGATCTTTTTTTTTTTTTTTATTATTATTAACCGCCTTCGAAGTTTTTTGAAATGGAATCACCTAGTCTTTATCGTGAACGCTATATTGCTTAAAAATATGCATATCGCTTATGTTTGCCTGTCATACTGTCATTTTTATAATTTATCAATAGGAAACTTAGAAAGTTCATCCATTCTGCAAAACAACGATACTTACCTGGGTATTTTAAGCAACTGGCTCAAACCTGTCGTTCAGAGTAAATGGTCTTACTGGAAGCGGTGTTGGCGTGCGTCTGTTGATGGTTGGGCTGCATCTACCTTTCACTCCGGGTGCGATAACAAGGGTCCTACTGTGACGATAATAAAGGTCGGCCAGTATATATTTGGAGGATACACCAGTGACTCATGGGGTAAGTGACTTTATTTACCTTACCGTATATTAAGTTAGTATTAACGCGCAGTAGTTTTCCAGGGGTTAGAATAACACTGTGAAGTGGAGTTAACTCCTGGTGGAGTAATTATAACTGCAAAGGAGGTGTACTTAACCTTGTACTGGAGTTGACGTTTACTCGATAAATAGCACGAACTTTACTTGAAGCATATAAATTGAGAAATGGACTCCATCATAATCTATATTTTTAATCAAGAGTACAATCACCGATGTTAAAATACAGTAACTCTTAAAAACATCATTTTAAGCCTTAACTGTCAGCAGTCAGTTAACCCTATTTTTGGAGTAGAACATCTCAAAGCTAATTACCGGGTTGCGTCGTAAAATAGAGAGAAAATAAATCGTAAATCAGAGAGAATAAATCGGATGTAACAGGTGAAAGTATTTTACCCCATTCGTGTTAGACCTCTTAGGCCGATTGTTTAAATAAAGGTTAAGTTAGACATCGTAGAAGTCAAAATCAGGCTTTGACCATTACTCCAAAAACCACAGAGAAGCTTCCTCTAAATACACGACTTACCCTCGTTTAAATAACCGGAATCTTGGGAAAAACGGCGGTATTTAGACGACAACTTTGTCAAGCCCGGTTTTAACTTCGTTTAAATAATAGGTCCCTTAGTTCGGATACTAAGACTTTCTTTTTCAGGCTCAATTGAACGGTCCTAAATTCGAAAACCAGCCAACAAAAAAAATAAGCACATGACAAACATCTATAGATATTTGGAGTTTATTTCATATGCGCTGCCTGATTTCATCGCATACTGGTTTCACTTTACAAAATCAGTTGTTCGTATCTTCTATAAACCGGATCGTTTGCTGTCTTTGTTCAACCAAAAAAAAAAGCTGTTCAGAGAATGGTTCTCAATATCTCTTCATTTCACTACTATTTCTCGTAAATCCAATATGTGTTAAAATTCTATGACATTTTTTTTTTGTCGTTTTTCCATACCCAAAAGTGTTAAGAAACGGGCCCATAGCGTCCTTATACAATGAAACCTTTAGGTGTGGCGGTCATTATAGCTAAAAGTTGACTCTTTTGTACTTGTCTAGCGATAACTAAACTTCTAAACTAAAGTTCATTACACCAAACGAGTGCGTACAATCTTGAATAGAAGTCTTGAGATGGTTGCATTGTTTTAACTCTCTCTTCCCCCTCCACCAACGTTTACAATTTTTAAAGGGTTCACTTGTGCAAACGCGCTACGGGTTTTTATAATTATCCAAGCGCAAGGAATGCAAACCCGAAAAAATATATCAGTGCTCCAACGATTAGTGACCACCTTGTTGGTAGCCTTGATTCAATCCCTAACTGAAGCACCAGTTGTGAGCAATGACGCGCGTCTTTGTTTGCAAGCTTTTTCGTTAGCTAGTGGTACTGGGTGATTCTTTGTCACAACTGGAGATGGTTAGCGGGTTGGATTTTTAATCGGTTGATCGAAAGGGTCAGTGGTTCGAGGCTAAGCTGATCTCTATATTGTGGCGTAGTTTTGTCAGAGGGTAGTAGCCTTAACTCCGCATTGTCTCACTATCTTCCTTAGTGTATAAGTGAGTACCGGCAAAAGACTGTCTAATTACTACTCAGGGGGGAGGGGATGTAGGTGGGCTGGAGTAGTACTCCTAGTTATTTCATACTAGGGTGATCAGGTTAATCTCTGACCCGCTGCGTGGGCCACTTAGGCCTGAAGTGCGACTTTACCTTTATCCCATGCGGTAATCATCAGAAGCATAAGTCAGTTTGTTTGTTTGTTTTTTTTTTTAATTGTTTATTTTTTTGTTAGTTTCCAGTTGTGGTTATCGATATGATTCGAAAGCTTTCCTGTTTTCATTGGTAAACAAGCCAGGATGGGCGCCGGTGAAACTGACTCAAACAGGACAATATAGTCATTACAGGCGTTGGTCCACATACAGCTGCTCATCTTATGGACCTGGTTTTGGGGGTGGTAATGATATTTTCGTATCTGATTACGCCTCATCAAATAGAAACTCATACACTAACCTTGGTCACGATTACGCCGCACCGAGTGGGTACAGCTATGGCAGCACCTTCGCACATACATTCCTGGCGGGTGGAAGTGACAAATACTTCCAACCGGATGAAGTAGAAACTTTCTACTGGTAGAGCCAAGTAAATTTAAAACTTTGATTGGGTGCAGATTTTCCCTTCCGAAAAAGAACTTAATCAACTAGTATAAAACAATTCATCAGGGCTTAATGAATTTTGCTTGAAAGTTATCTGAATTAAGTTACAGCTGTGGTGCACCAATTTTAAAACTTTTGAACCTGCAATCATGTAGTGACATACTGTTGTATAAGGTATTCGCTGAGAAGAAGATTCGGATTTAATTTTTGAGTAAGGTTTTTATTGAAGTAATTGAAAATATAGCTAAATGTTTTGTTAGCCACTGAAAAGCAGCGGCATAATCAAGTCATATTTCAAGCATATATAATAATTATCATAATCAAAATTGTTGATCATTTTCATTTGGTGTTGGGTGTTTAATGAACTTCACATATATTATTAAAGGCGACATTGTAAACGTGTGAAGTTATAAAATAAAAAGAAGAGTTACCTCTACAATGTTTCTAAGCTTGATATGCGTAATTGTCGTCCAAAATGAAACTCAGTGAAGTGAACCACAACACTAATGTACTAATACTGAGTCATGGGCTGAAATATCCTGCCGTTATTTTACTTCTATCATCACTGGGAGAGCCGTTAAACTACTCCACCCCTTTAGTTTGACACCTCAACGGACTTCTCGCCTTACCCCCCACCTCCCTCTGTAGTTTGGCATTTCGACTGACTTCTCGCTTCACCCCTCCCCCCTTTCCTCTCCACCATCCCCTCCCTCATCCCTCTCTTATCCAAGTGAAGAATGCAAGGAAGTTAAAGACGCTCTATAAATAAAGGCCCGTAGCAAGGCTAAAACAACTGGGTGGGAAGAGGGGACAAGCAAATTGGTTGAACAAAACTACCGCCTGCCTCCCCACCCCCCCCCCCCCCCTCCTCCTATCACTCAAAACACAGACCGACTGAGGGAGTTTACGATGCAACGAGAACATCAAAAAAGCAGTAGATTTAGTAAGCAAAACAACAACTTTGCACCTGCATCACACTTTTTGGTACATTTCTTTACCGATTCTTTTACGCGGACTACCGCGTGAAATTTCCTAATTTCACGTTTGAAGGACGTAAACAAACAACAAAAACTTTTCTTTCTATTTTTACATTTGGAATTGAGCAGTAAGAATCCGACTGTAGGAGAATTTCTTTTCCTATGGCTCCTGAGAGGACATACTTGTGCGACTTTCGACAACGCGCGAACACAAAGGTTGCGTTCGATTGACCGTCTTCCGGAATAAGAACTGAAGCGGAATGGCCGTTAGTTTTCTCTTTAAAGTAATGTTAAAGGTACCACATTTTTTTAAAATACCATTCACCACCCTTTCGATATAGTAATGGTGGCCATGTTGCAGGCGTGTTTAACAAGAACCATGATTTAAAGCATCAAACCAATTTTACCCAGATTTTGCTCACAGCAACTTTGAACCTGAATAACGTTTCAAACAAAACGTGAAACGTTTCAATTTATTTAGTTGGTGTTACGTTAGTGCTCCGCTGAACAATAACAGCACAGATTGATATTATCTTGTTTTAGAAGCATGACTTTTAAGTTAAAATGAACCTGTAACATTTGCGCTTGGATTTTTCTTGGATTTGGGGTCAGAGGAATGATGTCAACCTGGGATTTTTTGCTTCAGACAGGAGGCAAATGTTTCTAATTCATACTACATTAGGTACTCCATTAAAAATACGATTTATTATCATCATTATTATTATTATTATCATTATTATTATTCTTATTCTTATTCTTATTCTTATTATTATTATTATTACTATTATTATTATTATTATTATTATTATTAATATTATTATTATTGTTATTATTATTATTATTATTATTATTATTATTATTATTATTATTATTATTATTATTATTATTATTATTATTATTATTATTAGAAAGTCCAATCATTAGCCCTACAACCTACAACCGGCGGAATGGGCAATGAATGCTTGAGATACCACAGTCGATTAGCGGAGCTGATTGCTATCAAGAAAGGGGAACAATATGCCAAAACCATGTCATGGGTCAGAAGCCGAATTTCATTCGCACTGTTAAGATCTGCACTCGTCTGTCTTAGAGGTTCTAGGACATTACGAAGAATTCAACGTGACATCAAGAACGCGGACATTGACATTGAAACTGCAGAAGGGGCCATTTGAGAAATGCGTATTTTGTTTATTTTTTGTTCTTTTCTTTTTATCAAGTGGAACTGATTTTAAAATGTCGAATTTCATTTTTTTTTTAAACTTCATGACATTTGTTTTTTTTTTCTTTTTCTTTACAAAAACATTATTGCTTGAAAATATTATCTTTTTTTTAATCGAAATGAAATATGAATAGGTTTTTAATAGCTCTTTTTTATATACTTTTAACTTGTGAATAGTAATTTGTGTGGAATATTTTAATAAAGTTTTTATATTTATTTTTATTTCATTATATTTTAAAAAAAATCATTAGCCCTTGTAACTGCCAAATGGCAGTTACAAGTACTGTAGCAACAAGCTACTTAAGTAAATAAATGCACCATAAATTAATGCACCTTACTTCAGATGTAACCACAAATTTGTTAACAAAGGTCCTCAGGCATTTACTCGTCTCTTACCATTGTATCTCTTGATTTCACCATGATCGTAATACAACTTTAAACTTAACAAAAAAGAATACAATATTTAAGTATAAACAGCTGTTCTGAACAGATATTTCGTTCTATATTTGAGACAGTGCCTCACAGCTTTGCAATCTCATATTAAAGCCTACATTTACACCTGGACCCAGCAGGTTCAAAGCCCGACTAAGCTAAGCCTGGATTTACGTGAACTCTGACTTGACTGAGGAGAGATAAATCGCGAGACTAGCGTTCCTGAATTGACTTCACAGCCTTACTATCCCCAGTCTACCGTCTTGTACGGTATCGTACCCAACCGGAAGTGAAATTTGACACTTTTATACGCCTCAAACGCGGGGAAGGAAGATTGATAAAGAATTTTTTTTTAATTTTCGTACGAGAACAACATGAAGATTTTATCTGCAAATAAAACAAATTCTGTCTTATACACTTTAAATAAAATAAGAGGCTAGGATTAGCCTCAACTTGTGCCGTTGGACTTGAAGCCACAATCCTCGCAAGTTACTAATCAAACCAAGAAACAATAAGATATTAAGCAACTATGGATGGGATGCTAGTCCGCCGAAGGGTTCAGTATGTCGCCGGCACCCTTTTATACACCTGGGTGAAGAGAGACAATGTCTTGTCTGCAGAAACAACACAATGATGCTAAAATGGACAAGCAAAGTTTGAGTGTTTTGGATATCATGTTTTTAAGTATGCCGGATAAATGGCCAAATGAATAATCTAGTTAGAAATCAGATCGGGTTTGTGTTATTGATAACTTTAATTAATTTCAAGCTGCTGATCATTACTTACTTCTCATCAGTTAAAGTGCATTTGCTATTTTGCGCTAGACGAGGATTTTTAACTTCACTTGATTTAACGAATGTTTCCCCACCCACGGGAACTTGACGAAACGCTTTACTGTTTGGTGAAATGCCCAGTCGCTGCTTGCATCTTATTACCTATCCTTTAGGTGGCACCAAGTTGCCTACGAATTTTTTTGGGAGGGGGGTGGGGGAAGTGGAGTCAGTGGTTGAACCTTGCGATCATTAAAATACCGCAATACAAACGGGATGAGAATGAAATTGCTCAGCTGAAAATATTTGCGAATCTTCGTCAATAATCTTTAGTGCCATACTCAAAAGAGTGGCAAATACAATGGGATAATTGTCACACCGAAAAAACTGAACATTTAATTTTTTTTTTTTTTTTTTGTAAAACATGAACTTTTATTTACGTAGTTTTCAAATGACAACATTACACTCTCAAAAGAGACACAGACGGACTCTTCTATTTATGAAAAAAAATGTGATTTCTATCACCAATAGATTCTGTCATTGGAATAAAATATCGAAATGCATTCACAAAATTATATCCGGTTTCTGTGCGATTTTTCACCTTGAAACAAACCACGTGATATAAATAAACTGCAAAAAACACAACTAGAACGGCTATTACGACTGCACAAACACTTGCCCAGGATTGGCTAATCTGATAGGCCAACGAAAAACAGAACATAGTCACAAAGCGGCGTCTCAAATGATCCAATTTTGTTAACTGCATCAGAATTTAGATTCCAAGGCAGGAAGAAGAATGGGTGACGAGCTTGCTCCCTTTGGAAATAAAACCTTTGTTGAAAAGTGATAGACTAATCAAATTAACCAATCCCTACGTCTCCTAATCTAGTTATATGATGATTTTCTACAGCCAGTCAGAAATCAGTGTCCACTCTAGTCGGGTTACTCTCACTTCTGATAAAGGGCCAATCATCAACAAGAACATAACCAACGAAACAACACAACAAAATATTTCTCCATCCGTAAACAAGGTCACTAGAAGTGCTTGTAGCAAATACTAGTTCATTCATCCTTTGACTCAACACAACAGCAGACTTTAAAAATTAGTTAAGCTGCATGCAATATTGCAACAAAAAAGGAGGATAGGAAAATAGCAGAAGCAACCTCTATGAGAAGTTTGTTTTCACTGCCAACAAAGAACTCGTTTTAAAAGCGCTAAAGTATCAGAACACACTAATGTTTCACCTAGCCTGAGTTGTTATTCGAGTCTGTTCTCTTTATTGTTTCGAGATTCTTGTCCTTCGACGCATGCTTTTGTAAGTGCTTTCCTGTATGTGGTCTCGCTGTCCTGTGGTTAAACACTCTTTTCCTGGAGTTCCCCTTCGCGTGGACAGGATTTGAGAACATCGTGTCATCTCTCTTCTCCGTATGCCTTTGTGAGCTGCCCTCACAACAAATACCTTCATGACGTTCCTCCACCCTCTGGGGTGAAGTCCTCATTTCACAACCACGAGAATTCACATTATGCTCAACACGCTCCTTTGAAAACCTTACTGTCCTTCGAACTCCGTCCGCTTTCTCTCTGTTATTAGACAGAAAAGGTTTCTGACCCCCGTGTTCACAAGAGTTATTAAGATTTTTTGCTGAGTCAGATTCAGCAATCTTAACAGGATTCAAATCAGGGCTGGTATGACTTGAAAGCCCACTGCTGCTGGTTGGTTGACGATTTTGCATGCTCTTGTTCTTTCTGCTTCTGCTTCCTCTGGTCCGCTGGGGCTTGGGAGATGGACCCCTGTCTTTGACCAAGCCGCTCTCGCTGTAGCCATGCCTCAAATCTTGGCAGGTACTTACAGGCACATCGTCTTCGTTCAAAGGTCTTTGGATAACTTGTGCAGAACTAGAATCATAGCAAACGCCATCCATACTACTACCATCTGGTGAGAGTCGTCTTCCCATAGCTACTGCATTCTCCTCACGAGATAAGATAGTAACCTGTCTATGAACCAGGTCTTCTTGGGCTTGTAACGAGGGATTCATGGAAACCGCCTGTGAGTTATTCAAATCACAATTGTCTAACACCTTGTGTAAGTGTACTTTATCACTATTAGATACCTCATTATAGCATAGCTGGGCGAGGCTAACCACCTGTTTAGTATTATCACTTCCTGGTTCATGTATTTCCTTTCCTTTAAACTCATTGTGTTTATCTTCTAACATTGAATACCCTGGATCATTTTCCGTTTGTGCAGAAAATGATTCCTTGTTAAGGGTAGAATGTTCGTTCACTGGATGAAAGGAACTACTTCTTGCTGATGCATTCAACAGTTCAAATGGACTGGCACTGGAAGCAGTTGACGGTGAACCAGAACCAGACTCTTCTCTTGTAATGCTGATACTCGTATCCACTATAGAGTTTTGATAATCAACAGCTGAGTTGATGTGAGACAATCCAGCGTTGGGTTGGGTGCTTCCAACATCAAGCACACTACTTGTTGATTCTTGTGTCTGATGGTAGGGATTGCCATAGAAAGAAACCGGGGAACAGGCCAAGTCTGTTGGACCTTGCCAAACCTGGTACACCTGCGGACGGAAATGCGATGGTTGCATTGTTGAGGGAAATCCAGCAACTGTTGGCATTGCATTGGAGAACATCATCTGATTTCTGTACTGCAGATATGGCGGCATAAACACTTGCTGTTGGGGTTGAATCATGTTGGGTGCAATGTGGCGGATTTGACTGGCATAACCAAACGTTGAGTAGTATGGTTTCAGCAGAGGCAGTACCTGCTGTGCTTGGTGGAATGTCCCATATGGATTACCATATGATGGAAAGGCTCCCCGAGGGTAGCTAACGCCATGGCCTAAAGGCGCTGAATACATCGCATCATTCACAGTTCCTTCCCAAACCAATTGCTCTGGCTGTTGTTGCACTGTGTCAGGAGTAAAGCCTCGCTCGGCACCAAGGGGTGGTTGACGTGAGAAGGCATCCATGGACTCGCCACTAGTACTACTACTCTCTGATGACAGTTCAGCCTGCAAATCATGGCGAGTGTGATCCATATCATCCGTGTTCATAACATGGCACGCTAATCCTTCACTCATGACAAATCTCTCGGGTACTGTCTGATCTGAGCCATCCTCTGACAGAGGAGCATGTGGGAACTGCTCTAATTCTTTCCATGGCATACCAATGCTACCAGTTCCTCCAATCGTTGACTCACTATGACTAGACTCATTCTTCTCTAGAAGCGAAGGATCCTGGACAGAAATGCTGTTTTCACAGTCAGGTGTCACTTCTTTGCAGTCGGCTTCTTCTGTGACATTTCTTATACAGTCAGCTTTGGGGATGTTGTCAGCAAGATGGAGATTATTTCCACTACCGTTGTCACTACTAAGTGCCATGTTGTTGACATCTTTAAGGTTACTGTCATCACTTGTCCTCACTGCTTGAAAACTAGGTTCTGTCTGATTTGCTATGTTGTCACTGTCTGCAGACAATTGTGGATTGTCCACCAGTTTCTCACAAATGGACGAATTAACTTTGTCAGTGTCCACCACTTCCTGACACTTGGTAACACTATCCTTTTCACCTTGGTCTTGAACGTGTCTCTCAATATCTACATGTGCTGACTTTATCTGAGCGGGTTTCAAGGCATCTGAAGATGGTTCTAGGCTGGTTGGCAATGTGTTTGTCTCTCCGTCACTCTCAACAACATTGGTGTTTTCAGCTTGTTCTTGGACGCCTGAACCGGGTTCACCCAATTCAGTTTCATTTGAATTGCAACCCCCTCCACTTTCTTCAATTGGCACAAGAATAGCAATGTCCCCTATGTAAACACTGGCAAACTTTTCAACCACATCTGCCATAGACAGGCCACAATCAATGTCAGGAGTAACTGTAGACTGGGACTTGTTTTGTTTATTCCCTGGCGAATCTTCACTGGACGAACGATTCTGATCACAATGTGACCCTTGAAATTGCCGTTCTACCTTGCTCAATGATCCTTGTGTACCCACAGGAGAGTCATGAACGGGCAGTTTATTGTCCTTACGACCTGGTGAGCCTGGTCGTTCTTCAGGGATTTCTGGTGGCTTTGGTGTCTTCTCCTTGATCCCCTTCACCGAAACCACCGCTTCCTTTTTCGTCCTGCCCTCCAGCTTGCTTTGTTTCAAAGATTTCCCCAGTTTTCCAGCCCCTTTATCATTTGTCTTTGTCACAACACTCTCCTTGGAGCGAGACGTTCTTCCCTTAACTTCAGCCTGTGTGGTCTTTTCACGGGACTTCTTACTGTTGTTACATGTACGACTTTCATTTGTTTCTGAACGGGAATTACCAATCTTGGAGCCAGTGGATGAAACTCCATCTTGGTGCTTCTCTCTGGGACTTACTTTTGCCTTGGTTGTTGTTGACTGAGCAGATGAGAAGTCGTCAACATCAAGGCTTAAAGGTGTGGCAGTGGTACACTTCAGACTGAAGTTTTTACGAGGGGCAGACATTGCTACCTCCCTTTCCCAATCTTCACAACCTTCTACCTGGCTTGATTTTGAGTCTGGTTGCTTTTTTACAGGAGACGCCTTTGGTTCTTCTTTACTGTCAGAGTTATCGCACTGCAAGGGATGATCGCCATTTGCTTGATGTGTTGTTGTCTCTTTTGCGGAGTTACAAGTAGCTTGTTTTTCTTCATGGAGCTTTGAATACTGCCTTGCACCCTGATTTTCCAGGCCTTTTTCACTGAAATGCAAAGCTATGACCTTTGCCACTTTGCGTTCAATTCCATAACTTTTCATTGTCTCATAGAAATCCAGGAAGGAGCAGCACTCTTCAAAGATTGTTATGAGAGAGTTGTACGAAATCCCTTCTTTTAACAATTTCTTAATTGCCATATTCTTGCTACACGCATCCAGCTTACACAGGTTTTCTACAACAGAACAAAACTACAAGTTAGGGTTTGTTTGTTTCTAAAGTCGCTTCATGATAACTTTTCAGACTTTCAGTCAGGGGTTGCAGTTATGCACAAACTGTACCGCATATGAATTGAACGCACAAAAAAACTAATTGGGACACTACTTACAGTAAGTTTGTTAAAATGTCAGCCACAAATAAGTTGTAAACTAAAGTACTAACATTCAAAAAGCCAAAATAAACAACAAAAAACAGTTGATGACTTAGCCATAACAGACGCTCAAAAGAATAACACTAGACAGTACTGAACAGACAACTTAATATCTGTATGTTGATACGCTAACGTATATACATGAAAATGGCATTGAAGAGTAAAAAAACTTTCCACTCACCTTCCAAAATGGCCTGTTGCTGCCTCAATCCACTTTGTGAAATGTAATATTCCAATCTACAATAAATAAACAGTAGGTTAAGACACTAAACCTCAGAGCCATCTGACAATTTAGAGTATAAAATGAATAAAACGAGACTGAGGATAGCTATCATTGTTTATTACAATCAGCTCTGTTACAGAGTCATAGTCATGGTCATGTAATTAAATTGAACAAATGGGCAGCTTACATTCGTGTATCAAGGCTAATTAGGCATATTAACAACGAAATGAATTGAAGTAATTAAAGAAACGCATATGATGTAATTAAAGATGATCAGGTTTAATTTTTTTAGAGGCCATTCGGTTAAATGTCTTGACCAAAATTACAGCACAGTGAAACTGACCAGCTCAAAACAGAGTTCCCTGAATCAAGCCATAGAACTTTCATAAGAGATTTTCCAGTACAATATTTACAACAAAGACAAACATAAGAAAGCTTTGTGGTTGATTGACAGACAAGCTTTTAGCCAGAACAGCATCTGACTCGCACATGAAAACACGCTCAACCTTCCACAGTTTTACATACAGGTGAAACTTTCCTAATGACATCTACTGTTCAATGCGTGGAGGCAATTTATGGCTAAAATCCTGGATACAACTACAGATGGCACGTTCAAAAAATCCCATCAATAACTTTATATATAACAACTTTATTGAGGAAGAAAAGCTTCAAACGGGTTACAACAAAGAAGAAGTAAATCTTCATATTAAGCTGTAATCCTGAAACTACTGGTAATATAAGAATGCCAAGGACCCCTTTGGTACTGGAACATCTCATATACATGTAAGAAAACAAACCTTTCTTTCGTTGACGAATATTTCATGTGTTGTAGCAGTTTTCTGAGCAGTGTTTGGGTAAAAATGCTAACCATTGCGTCCACATCACCCATGGCTCTGTGTCTGTCTAAAATGGCAACATAAAAAAAATTCATGTTAAACAAATTTCTTGTACACGTAACCAGTTGCAGGCTTTAAGAAAAAAAAAAAAACAAGAGGAGAGTGTCCTTAATTAGTGCTCTGCGTTTAGTACATTGAAACTGAAATGATGTTATTTATTTACTTTTATTTTTTTTTTTAATTTTTTTAGTGAGTGAGAAAATGCATCACAAGGATACAGGGGAGAGTGGGTGAAGTTAGTTTCCTCTCCTCTTCCCATCTGAATGCATGGAAAAGGATACAAGCTTGATTCACATGATTAGCTGCTTATTACGGTGGCAAGTCCCAAGTTACACGACAAAGAGTGTAATCTAATTTGTTCATCCTATTCATGTTTGTCACAAACTCACAAACTGATCCGTTCCCTGAGTTGAATAGATAACTCAGTTGGTAGAACACTGCAGTCATGGGTTTGAATCCCATTCATTCAAGCCTGAATTTTTTTCAAGTGCATAGCTTCATAAACCAGGCCTTAAAAATGGAATCATTTCTCACTGCTTATTGTCCGTGAAACCCCTTAATACAAAGTTTGTTGTCCAGTTGTTGCTTTCATCAACATCATTATATATCATTGTGTTTATTTTCTTTTGGTGAACCTAATATTCAAAACTGTACACCTAAATTTCTTTAGCTGTTTGCAAAGAAATGACAAACTGGTCCTACAAGTGTGCCCAAAGTCAAAATCCAACTTTTAGCCAGCAGAGTGAGGCTCTTGATTGTTACAAATACATGTACATGTACATGTACAACTTCTACTGGCATAACTCACTTGTCTGGAATTGTTCACTGGTAAACAACTATACTACTCATGAGAGTAAGAAGGCTAGAAAAAGAACTACCATAATACCCACTCTCAGTCCACACAAAGAAAAATGTTTCTTAGTTTTTACAAAGTGCAAGACAAACATTTAAAGTAACCACAAGGAGCCACAAATGAAACCACAGGCCAGTTTTTCACTCAAAAATCTCCATGTTTTTCTTGTATAATACAATTTTTACAATTAAGTTACACTTGACTAGTTATGCACAACCTGCCTTGACAAAACCAAATAAAACCTGGCATTGCATCTTTTTCTCAATGCCTTTACACCGAGGTCCTTGTTCATTATGAAGGATAGACCTTTTTCATAAATGGCGGTCGATTAATTATTCTTTTCAAAATATGTTAATCAACCCTACTAACCCCGTTTTAGAGTAAAAATTCTATTGAATTTTGCACATGCTGACAAGACTAGTAAGGCTAATTTTCATGAAAACAAAAGCATAATTTATCGGCCGCCATTTATGAAAGAGGTCTATTAAAATTGCTGCACACCTGGCTAGTTCAAAAACACAGATGATTTACAATTTATGAACTCCTTGATTCTTAAGGCTGGTTTCCATATGATCGCAGATCGCAGATCGCAGATCGCAATAAGGTCTGCGATCGTCTGCGATCATATGGAAACTACTTCTGCGATCGTCTGCGATCCTGCGATCGTGATCGCAGAAGATAGAACCATGTTCTATCTAAAGGCTGGTTTCCATATGATAGCGGATCGCAGATCGCAGATCGCAAACAATCGCAATTGATCGCAGACAATCGCAGGAGATAGAGCATGGTTCTAGCTTCTGCGATCGTCTGCGATCACGATCGCAGGATCGCACACGATCGCAGAAGTAGTTTCCATATGATCGCCGACGATCGCAGACCTTATTGCGATCTGCGATCTGTGATCCGCGATCATATGGAAACCAGCCTTTAGATAGAACATGGTTCTATCTTCTGCGATCGTCTGCGATCACGATCGCAGGATCGCAGACGATCGCAGATCTTATTGCGATCTGCGATCCGCGATCATATGGAAACCAGCCTTTAGTGTTTCTGATACTTTTACCTCTCATCATCTAAGCTTTTGAAATTATTTTCCTTTAAAAGAGGATTTTCCAGGATTAAAATCTTTAAAATGAACCGTGTTTCCAGTACACTGTAGTTTGACTATTCTCCATTGGGTTCCATTGTGGAAATTACAGGAAAACACTGATGACAGAAAATGAAGAAGGGTAGTCAAACTACTCGAAAGGTAGTTCATTTTAAAGATTTTAACTAAGGAAAATCCTGTTATAATAAAAAATTATTTATTATTAATAGGTCATCTTCACAATAGCATCATTTAACTACAACCAACATTAAATTTATTGCATTTCCCTTAAAAAATTTCGTAATCCCAGAAAGGAGTCAACAACAATAGCTCTACAGTCAGTGTAATTAGCATAAGCAAGCAAAATACACTGTACCGAAGGATTCTAATAGGATGCCATGAAGAAATTGTCCTATTATTTCATTCAAAGCACTAATTACCTTTTATAGTTCTCCTTGGAAAAAATTTCTTAAACAGCCCATCAAGTGAAAGTCTTGTATTGAGCAAGAGCTTCTCCCCTTTCTCTTTCAACTACAAAAGATTAGGAACAATGAATTGAGTTAAGCTGCTTTGTGTGGCAAAACAGAAAGATGGTAAGTTTTAAGCTCAGTCAATGCAAATGCATGCCACATAATGAACTTAGTACAATAAATGACCTAGCCAACCAAGACTTTCTAAGAAGCACAGTGGATGAAGCATCTGGCCAGTGAATGGTGTACCACATCTTCATGATACTTTTCATAATTTATGCCCCTGGCATCCAAAGCCATAAGCTTCAATTAAAATAAATATTATCATTTTATAATTCATGCAGAAGTAAAATTACCAACCTCACTACAGAACAACAAGCTATCTGCAAAATGAATGTTGTGATGTGACAGAAGGGTGTGATGCAGTCCAGACCTCTCCATATTATTCAGCAGAATCAAAAAGTCAAATTGATATCCATGGTGTGCACACAACACTGAAAAAACAACTTTGATTAATTGAGAAAATGCTCATTTATTTAATACAGGTTACCCCATGGTAGACTAGCATCCCAACCAGGTTGATTCGGAAAATTAACAATCTATTATAAATACTTCTAGTTACTGCTTTATGCTAACAAAAACACTGAGACTAACAGGAATACATTTTACTGTCTATTTTTAACAGGAATCACATCAGAATCATCAAGCCAATAAAACTCAACAACACTAGTAACCCTAACCCTAATGCTAACCTTCACATTCAGCCATAGGAAAATCACTATAAAGTTGCTTCATACTAGGTACATATGTATTTAACCTGGGTCTTTGTTGTACAAGTTTATTTAGCATCAGAGCTACATGTATGGCAGGATTGTCGCTAAGCGCCGGCTGCCGGCGAAATTCACCGGCTGGGAAAGAGGTCATCGCCAGCTGAATTTTGGGAGGCAAACACTCGGTTAAAAGGGCAATGAACAGTTCTTTAGTTACCCACTAGCAATTGTTCGATTTAGAATAATATATTTTAAGTGAAAAGGTTGAATAAACTCCTGACTACCTTGAGTATTGATGCCATAAAGTACATGTAAGTAAATATTGAAAATCTTACGCACATACTTTCATTTTAATGTTAGAGTATACACGGTATTCATGAAAAACGGGTTTTAGTTAGATTAGATTAGTTGTAGTTAGGTTTTGAATTTTGTTTTGGAGAGTTAGGTTATTTCTAATTTTTATACTCCTGATGGATTTTACCGTGTTTAAATAAAGAACTATTCTTGTAGTGAGCTCACCAAAAAGGGAATTAAGAAAACAGCTTAGATTGATGAACTGAAAACAAAGCACTGTCTGCTCAGAAGGTCTGTCATTCTCCACACAAAGGAAATATGGAAACGTCAAAGCGAGGGAGAAAATTTTGAATAAATTCAGGGTGAATCTCTGTACCACACGTTTCAAACTGCGGCACCACAGCTGACCTTCTCTTTAATGGTTGTTTCTTTTTGCATGAAAGAGCCCCTAGATTTCACCAGAGTGCACCAAATTGAATTAAAATTTTCAAAATTTCCCGGGGAAGCCCCCCCCCCCCCATACTCCCCTAATGGGAGGGGGCGATCCCCTCCCATACCTACCCCTCCGTCGGCTACGCCGACGGCAGAAGGCACTTTGCGCCTTCTTTACCCAGCTCAATTTCTCAGCTAACCGGCAGACAAATTTCTTAGCTACAACCCTGGTATGGACTGAGCAGTCATTGGCTTGCCCTAGCATAGGCTTTGCAGCATCTAAGTTTAAGCATTTCTGCCCACTTACTTCCAGGGCAGTTTTGGTTTTTTCGAGGATTATACAGTATTTGTGGGTAAATCATATAGAATAAACAAATAAATAACAACCCGGAATAAAATCAGTCAATCCACCAAATGATTTTCAACAGACTTCGCTCCTCTCGCGCGCTTCGGTTCAGATTTGCTGACTTACCGTGAACTTTCCCTCATTCTACCTCAAGCATTTACTATCTCCGGCCGCAAAATGTAATCGTTTAGTTGACTTTAAAGATCCAAGACAATTCCGTTGGTTAAAGGCTTAGGGTAAAATAGGAAACTTCAATTTTGCAAAATTTCATTCGGGTCTAGTGTGAGCGATAAGATCGATTACCCGGAACAAACCTAAACGTAAAAAACTGAGAGTCTACTGAGTACCGCAACGCTTGATGAAGTCCTATATTTACGTTCACTTGGATAAAGCCATAATAGCAACTTTTGCAAGATTAAAAGCTTCTTCTAATATTACAAAACACAGCTAATCTGAGAGAAGCCATCGTTTCGACGTGGAAAGAAATTGCCACGCTGATAACATCGGAAAGATTTCAGTCACGTGCTAGGCAACCACATTCCTACACATGTATCAAATTTCATTCGACAACAACACGATGTACGGAGGTTCTTGGAAGGAAAACTGGATGCATTTTTATTCAATCAACACGGGAGCCACAGTGCCTTTCCAATTATAGCCAACTTGTGCCATTTTCACCCCTTCGATGAAACCTCGAAACACTCTCTTTCGAGTCACAATGTACGTGTAATTTTTAAAATGACTGTGGGTATAACTCGAAACACTCGCCTATTCCATTCACGAGTTTGCGCACAGAGCGCTTTGATTTCGAACAAGTAGTGTTCGACTAATTCGCTTAGATTTATCTTTTCTATAACATACGCTGGATATTCAATATCGGCTAGGAGTTGTTTTTAAAGTCGCCAGTATTTACAAAGATTTACGAAGCGGACAAGATTCGAAATATGATAGCTGTCGCTGGTTGATTTCATAAAATGCTAATTTTATGTTTGTTGTTAACCCGTTGAATTCTTTTGTTTTATTTGACAATACCACACAAAGAGAACTTACAACGATGAATAACAATGGCAAAAACGCGCACAGTTAGACGCGTCTAAAAATACGCGCATACGCGTTTTTGCTGCGTATAAAACGCGTCTGCGTAGTTCGCTTAATTCTGGCCTGCACTGTACATGTACATGTAATTGAAGGGATTCCTGCAAAAAGGGCACATACCACAATTTTGGTTTAACTTTTTTTTTTTTTTTTGCAGGATCTCACTAAATCTTTACATAAGGACTTGTCGTGACATGAAGAATGCCGTTCTGTGATTTTTTTTTTTTTTTTTTTTTTGCTGTTTCTTTTGCGCCAACTCAATTTTTTGGCCCTGGAGAAAAACGGGTGTGGATCAAGACACTGGATTCCACAAAGCTTTCATTGACGGCTGCAAGAAATCAGAAGTTTTTATTACGAAAAAATTGCCCCAAACATTCTTGCTGAAGAATGGTAAAACCTGGTTTGCATCTGTAACTGTCACCTACTGTACTCTGTTTTTATTTTTACTCAACATTACATTACAGAAACAAAACAGGTTCTCAGATAGCCACTTACGATATTTTCCTCAGATGTGGCACCTACAGAACTTTGAAAGTAGCTAAATTCCCTGAGACTGTGAAAAAACCAACTTACCTGGCACAAATGGCTTTCCATGTCTCTTCTTTGCTAGTTTGACCATATCATCAATCCAAAAGAGAAACTTCTTCAGCACTTCTTTGAAGAATGGCTTGTTACTGAGGTCTTCTTCGGATATGCCACATTCCCTTGTGGCTGAAAATTAATTGCATAGTATTCAGTGCTGATAATAACAATAATAATAATCACCCTCTCCAACAACTACTTTATGTTCAACGACTCTGTCTACAAACAGATACATGGATGTGCAATGGGGAGCCCAGTTAGCCCAGTCATAGCTAACCTCTGCATGGAGGTAATTCAAGAATCGGCTATCGCCGCTTCAACAACACCCCCAAAAGTCTGGAAACGTTACGTAGACGACAGTTTTGTTATAATAAAGAAACACTCCATTAGCAAGTTCCACGATACTCTCAATGCAGTTAACCCTAAAATATCTTTCACCCTCGAAACTGAGAACAATGGCCAAATTTCCTTTCTAGACATCTTGATTATCAGGAAGAATGGTACAATTACTATCGGCATCTATCGAAAGCCCACACACAATGACAGATACCTGGACTTTAACTCTCATCACAAGTTAAAACACAAATTACGTACTGCCTCTACCCTCTTAAATCAGGCAATCAACCTCCCCAGCACCTCCAAAGGAGTAAAGAAAGAGCTGACCCACATCTCGGATGCGTTGAAATCAAATGGCTATCCATCAGCAACTACGTTGAACATCCTTAAGAAGACTTCGACCCCCGAAATCATCCCTTCCCCTGAAGAGTTAGTGGGAATGTTCTTTAGGTTGATAGACCCACCAGATTCCCAAAATGGCTTTGCAGTTTTACCATACATCAAAGGCGTCACTGCACCACTTACAAGAATTCTTAACAAGAACGGCATCCGAGCCACCACCAGACCGGTCAAGACCCTGCAACAAGAATTTGTGTCTCCTAAATCTAGACCCCCATCAGATCGGCAAACGAACGTTGTCTATAAAATCCCGTGCTGACTGCAAATGGAGTTACATTGGAGAAACGAGCAGATGTTTACACACTAGAAAATAGGAACATATTTGAAACACCAAAGTTTTTAAAAGCGGTTCCAACGTTGCCAGCCATGCGTGGCTCACAGGCCATACTATTGATTTTGAGAATGCACGTGTCATCAACAGAGGCAATTCACGCATAAGAAAAACGCTGGAAGCTTGGCACACTGTGATAACTAGCCAGGCAGACAATAATGCTAAACATCTGCCAAGACAATACTCAATTTTATTATAACTTTATTCATGTCATCAATATTTTTTCTTCACACTAGTATTTCCCCTGTATTATTGTATTTACTCAAATTTGTTTGTTATTTTTTCTCACCTCTTTGTAGATATATTTCTGCCTTTGCTTTTTACATCTCACTTTTTAAAGATTGCAGACTGGCAATCAAAAGCTTAGTGTTTTTACACTTTTAACCAGAGAACGTTTTTAGAAATTTTTTAATAATAATAATAATAATAATAATAATAATAATAATAGTAGTAGTAGTAGTAGTAATACTTATTCTGTTCCCTCCTTTGGCCATTCTTTGACTGGCTTGATCCCACAGAACTTTCTTATTATGCATAATATTAAAATCGTTTTGCACTGCCTCTTCACTCCATAAGGCAATAAGGAGTTTCGTCTCTCTGTGCCATAATGGTCCACAATTTGGTCAATCACATACTGTAATTACTTCAAACAACCCCCTTGAGGTTGTTTGAAGTAATTATAATCCCATTATAATCAAGGACTAATTAGTTGATGTGAAATAGTTTATTATAGTTTGATCATAATTTGATAATAATTGATGCCTTGTTCGAACACGGCTCAAGACAGTGTGCAGAGTTGATCTCCCTTTAAATCGGCATAAAAACATCTAATGGCCTGCCCTCCCCCCTCCTCCCCAGGGATACCCAATAATACATGTAGACCTGCACCTTTCAACAGCTTTACTTTCACTGGACCCTGATAACCTGCAGCTGCATTGATTTTTTAGGGCTGGGAACATTGTTCTGTTGTTCGTTCTTTTGTCCTCTTGACCAACCATGTAAGACTTTACAAATAATGGTGCAGGCTACCCCCATATAGGTACATAACGCCAATTAGAGAACTTGCTTGCAGGCTAGGTACATAATAGGATTAGCTGTACACTATTGTATAAGGCACTTCCAAGGCTCTTTTACCCAGTCAGCAAGAAGGAGATAATGATTATGAGACACTAATTAAATTGAATGTTGAAAGTGAAAGTTTACTAGTGCCGTGTTAAAACAGGGCGGTACCTTTTATTATCAGCATAAGGACCTAGAAATTGTCCCAATATAATATTATGTCTAAGTAGTGGGTACAAATTGCTTTACCTTGAAAAGTAAAGCTTAGTATTAAGGACAGTGCCTACTTTTGTTACTGTGCGTACATTTTGCGTGTCTCGAGATACTCAGGTTTCCTCTGGATGGTGCCTACTAATAAAAGGATATTTTTGTGCGGTTTAAAACTAATGCAGAGAAAGCAGAACTTAGCAAGTGCTCTAGGTATGCATAATGAAAATTGGGGGTAACCATGCATTTTTCAGAGATAATTAAGCTTCAATTTGGGAAAAAAATGCCATACATTGCTTTTGTATTTTACTGCTTTTTGGAATAATGCTTGCTTAATTGTCTCTAAAAAATACTCAGCTATCCCCAAATTATTTCCTTTCTGGATTCCAGTAGCCATACTGAGATATGCTTTTCCCGCATAGTCATAAGCTGTGCAAAAATACTTCTGTATTTGAAGGAACCAACCTAAACCCCTAAGGTGTTAAAAACAACTGAAAACTAAATCATCTACATGTTGCCAAGGAAGGTTTCTACTTAGATATATCTTTTACACTAGACCAAAAACATCCTTTGTCTAAGCTGTAATAATATTAGCTTGCCACTTAAAAATGCACAGGAATTGAAAACAATGCTTAATATATCAGTTATTTTTTGGTGGTTATATTGCGACTCACAACTTAGCTGAAATTAAGAGCTTGCCAATAATTATTTTAAGCTACATGCAATTGCTGAGTAAAATAATTCAATACTGTAATATCTTTATGGTTATATCCCAAGAAAATTGTCACAAAAGCAGCAAATTGAATAAATTTACCTGAAAAAACATCTTGTTGGCTTTATTTCAATACGCCTAATTTTAAAATCTACGATCAAAATCGAAACCTAAACTAAGGCGGAATTGATTGCATAACTTTCCACCTCTTTCACGCCATTGTCCTCAACATCATAAAATCACTTATAGTTTGTTAATAAAAATATTGGAGTCATTTTCAAGAGATACGATTTCATTAAGTGGTTTAGGAAGACAAGATGCGAAAAGGGAAGGCAAAAATAAATGCAATCTCTAAACTTGAATCTTTAATAGACTCTGCCGGCGGCGACAAAATAAAGCATGTTTTGTTGCTACGAATTAAATTTACATGCCGGAAATGCCAACATGCAAACGTGTTTTAAATAGTTTTCCAGCGAGAAATTTTGTGAAAAAGAACCAGTTTTCGGGTCCTGAATATAGGCACTGCTCAGTGAACCTCTTCAGAGTTTCCTGAACACATTATTTTTGACAAAAAAAGCAAAAAAAATTAGAATTCTGGACGACGTGACACTGCGCATTAACTAGCTTGCAGGCAACCACGCCACGCAACGCAACGCAACGCGACGCACTTTCATCGAATTGTGTCCAAAACTATGTTTTTGCTTTCTCTGATTCGTAACCCACGTAATTATTAGAATAAGCCTTATCTCCCTATCGTCCAAAATACCACGGTCTCAAAAAGTCAGAAAAATGCTGACAGTGAAGGTTTTACGCCTTCGCGTTATAAATTGAATACGCGCAGTTTGCGAAGTGCACTTACCGAATGTGCATAAGGGCTGTTTTGTGTTTATCAGACTCTGAAAGGATCCTTTCACCACATCAGGATTGCACTTGGCAGCAATTTCGATTATATCACCACGGTAAACATTTCCATAAGCAGCTTCGCTGTCGTAAAATATTACCAAAGGATGAAGTTTCGCGTCTTCCTTCGCGTTTTCCGCCATGTTCTTTTTTCCCGGGCTTTGTGCCTAACCTCTCTCCCAGAGCGAGGCAATGGCTCGACCCAGGTCACCTCACATTTGCCTCTATTCCAAAATGGCGTCCGACACGATCCCTGCTGTCACGAAGGTATGTCGAGTTTCAAAGATTATTGTCATCCATTGCTTCCACTCGTCATCAGCTTTACAGTGCTGCTAAAGCATTCCTCAATTTTTTCGGTTCGAGACGAAATTTAACAAATTGACCTTATGTATGATTCAATTCCTACTTTTACCACATCCCCCCCCCCCCCACCCCCTCTCCTGGAATTTGCAATTTTTCTACCTAAAACGTCCTTTTAGAGTTCCCTTCTTACGGGTAAACAGAAAGGGACAATTTCCTCCCCTGGGATTCTTGACATCGCCTTAAAATAAACTGCTTCGTTTTATTTAAATGTTTTTTTCTTTGTCAATATTCAACAGTACTAAATACATTTATTGATTACGTTTGGTTAGAATATTTTGTTTTATTTCCAAGAATGCCTACATTTATAGAAAAGGCCCCTGAATTGACAGATATTGCAGGAATGGGAGCAAGCAACACATGAGAGCACGAGGCTGTGTGAAGCAATGGCTCTTTGCTTAAATCCATACCCCAGGATTATCTGATCAAGTTAATAATCTACAGCTGTAATATTAAAGTGACAGTGATTTGCTCCTAGAAAACCTTTGAAGACACTACTAAGGGGCTGTTCTCATCAGGATGTGACTAAAATCATAACAATTTTTACCCCTTCTATAGGTGTGCTTCTGGCTCGGTGCAGCCGTCGACATATACATGTAGTAATGAAAACTCTATCATGCACTTTAAAATGAAGTAGTGTTAGAAAATGTTAAAATGCATTTTCAGGTCAACACTAAATATTACACAACCAGTGTTTCCCTGAATTATACTAATTGATTGAGAAAGATTCAAATTGAATCTTAAGTCTTTACTTATTTCCGTCAAATTATTTGCTGCATACCCAGCCAGCTGAAGTAGAGATTGTTTTATTAAAATTCTTACATGTTTCCTTAGATGGAGTTTGCTGTACAAATGACTTGTCAAAAATGTGTCAATGCAATCGGCAATTCGCTACAGGGAGTAGAAGGTATTTCTAAAATTTTGATATCACAGTGCATTTATTTGAATATTTTTATTTTGGAATAATGTAACTAACTTGTTGTTGTTGTTGTTTGTTTAATAGGGATCAAGTCATTTACAGTGAATCTGGATACCGAGCAAGTCATTGTGGAGACAACACTCTCAACAGGTCAAGTCCAACAACTGATAGAAAACTCCGGACGAATGGCCATTTTACGTGGACTTGGTGCTCCAGGTAACTAACAGACCTTTCGTTATGTTTACTCTCCCACTTTCTCTTGTCATGTTTCTCAGCTACATGGTTCAGGTATGTCTCTGATGAACAGTTTATTTAATCATTTAAAATTTAATTAAAAATTATTTAAGTGTCGAAGTATTTAGCACTGTAGCACTAATTGGGGACACTATAAACCAGTGAAATAAATATACAAACTGAACATAACAAATGTTCAAATTCCCAACTGGTGGGAGGCAAATCAGTTGGCTATTTACAAAGCGTGGCCTTGGAGTGGGACTTGAACCTGGGGCCTCCAGATTACACGTCCGGCGCCCCTAACCACGAGGCCACGCCGCCTCCCAGTTTGACAAACAAATCATAAAATTGAAAGGCATTAAGTTTAAAAACATTTCCTCACGCTAGTGGTTTATTGTTCCATTGGAAGGGGTGCTTGGAAAATAGCCCTAAGTGACTTCTGATAGACTGCTAGATTCTCCCTCCGACTATGTTATGTGTTTCCTTGAAAAAGGGGGAGAATTTAACATGAGATCAGGAGTTACTTAGGGCCATTTTCCTGCATGCAAGACCTCATTTGAAAGGACTTGACAGTAATAAATAACAAGTAACATATGTTTTAGGTGCACAAGTGTCCCACTTGGGAGCTGCAGTGGCTGAGATGCGCTGTGGAACTGCTTTAGGAGTTGCTAGATTTGTTCAGGTAAATTGTAAATTTCAAACCGTGCAACTACATATTTTAGAAAAGAAAATAGCTAAAGAAGATAGGGAAAGACATTTAAAGAGAAAATAATATTAACACGAGGACATGAGGTATCAGCGTCATTTTTTTGCCATTATCAAATGCAAATTATTGAGGTTGTAAGTTAGAATTTAGAGCAGTTTAAGTGTGAAAATGAATAATGTCAACTAATTAAACAATGTCAGCTACTACAAGTAAACAGTTTGCACGGATGGAGTCTGCTTGCATTTATGTTCTTGCAATGCTATTGATCAAGGAAATGGGACCAACTTTAAACACACAAGCAGACTACATCTGTGCAAAACTGTAATGCTTTAGATTTTTTACATCCTTCACTCCCAGTTACAGTGTCTGAGGTACCTTTAACTGTTTCATCCCTACATGTAGGTATCTGAAGATTTATGTGTGATTGACGGTACAGTCGATGGTCTCACCCCAGGACTTCATGGTCTCAACATTCATGAATTAGGAGATCTGTCCAAGGGTTGCATGAGGTGTGGAGAAAAATTTGTTCAGAATTATTAATTTTAGAAGAAAGGATATTAAACAAATTCGCAAAAAGCTGTTTTGTAATAGACACCACAACAATGAAGTTCATTACTGGTATTTTACATCACACTTTGCAGTCTGAGTTGGAATGTAGTTAGTTTTAACTTCTTAGCACTCGTTTTTGTCATGAGATGAGATCAAATGGTCCCATGTAGTTGACCATCAGCTTGGAGTTGACAAAGTTTGAAATTAAACCACCATGGCTAGTAAATTTGGGAAGCAGAAGTTTGATATATTAGCTTTCATAAGTCCTATAGTGAAGCTCATTAAGCCCATTCATGAAAAGCTCATGTTGGAAACAAGGCCGTCTGCAAACATGAAAGGGTGGCAGCAGTTAATATTTATCATCATCATCTTAAAGCTGGTAATTAAAAAAAACATAATTATCAATGAAGTGTTTAGTTGTCCCACTAATGCATTCAACACAGTTAATTTTATTTATGTTTCTTAATATTAACTATTCACCTGTTTTCAGCAGGCTAGTCGTTTGTAGCTCATTCCATAGCTGTGTTTGTAAATTGCCAACTGGTCGTCTCCTACCAGATTATTATTAAATATTTGTTTCTCATCATGAATTTGAGTAGAGTGCCAGAAAACTATGCTTGGTAGCAAAGCACGCCTCCACTATTACACCTACGCCTCCACTACTATTTTTTTTACATTCATTGTTCTTGATTTGTAAACCACAATAATTTAAAAATAGCTACTGTAGTAGTTCAGTCAGACCACTTAAGTTTAGAAGATGTTCTAATACATGCTTTCTGACAAGAAATTTCCACTGATAGTGTGTGCTGCTCTTTTGTTGTATGTAATCTGCGATCAGGCATTCTTTTTTTCAGGGAGTGGTGGCAGCGTGAGAGTTGGTGGTCGGGAGAAGGGAAGAAAAACTCTTCTTTTCCCTTCTCCTAACTGCCATCTCTCGCACTCCCCGAAAAAAAGAACGCCTGATCACAGATTAGTTGTATGGGATCCAGTGCATATCAAAGCCAATTACCATCACAGTACTGAAGGACCCAACTTTATGGCTTAAATTTATTACAAGTAAGACAGGGTTTTTATTCATGACTATTCAATTGATGATGTAATAATAATGTTCCTTTTTCAGCACTGGCGATCATTACAATCCCAGAAATTGTAGACATGGAGCACCACAAGACAGTGAGAGAGTAAGTTACTGACATATATGTGTGATAGATTTTGAGTCATTTATTTATCATTTTGAATTGAATTCTAGCAGTATTTATCAATGTTATGGTTTTCACATCTTACAGCATGTTGGTGACCTTGGTAACATTCTAGCCGACAAGAGTGGCAGGGCATTGTTTAGACTGGAGGACAAAAATGTAAAGGTATTGCAAATGAAAAGTTTCTTAACTCAAAAAATAATAAATAAATGTAAGAATAAAGTAAACAAAGAAACAATACAATGATTGCTATCACTCAGTCGCAGGAGTGCTAGATGCAAAAACATGCAGAGCGAAATATAAATTTAAGATAGAAAATTATGTAACATAGTTACTCGAGTTTCACGCACTAAGCGATCATCAGACTGTACCGTTGGAGTTTCTAGAGTTTAAATTTAAGGAGGGCGGTTGGAGCGATCTTGCTTCTGATTGGCTGCGTAGAATTTATTTTCATGCCTGCATTTTGTAATTAACTCAGATCGTTTATTGAGGAGGGTAGATTTGTAGGGTAGATTTGTAGGAGGGTAGAATAAAGTATTGTTTTATTGGCCTCCTTTTGTTGTTCCAAGAAACTAACGTGATCATGTCATGGAGTTGCCACAAAACACAAAAGAACTAATAAAAGTTAAAATTATGCTTTAAAAATAATGTCACTTAGGCGACCTGACCTATAGTACGTGTTTTTTTACAGTAGATTGCTTTTTTGTTGTTTTAGTTCAGATTACCAAATTTTTTATCAATTTGATGAGTTTCAGAAACAAATTCCAAGTTGTGTTGTTATTGTGTTGTTGGCATGGGAATTTAAGGACGGTGTCTACTAATAAAGAAGTATTTTTGCGCAGTTTATGACTATGCGGAGAAAGCAGATCTCAGCAAGGGCTATTGAAATAAAACAAAAGGGGGTAACCACGCATTTTTTAGAGATAATTTAGCAACAATACATTACTGTTTTTTAGATTAATTATTTTTCTAAAAAACAGTAAAGTACAAAGCAATATATGGCATTTTTTCCAAATGGAAGCTTTATTACCCCTGAAAAATTCACGGTTACCCCAAATTTTCTTTTTGGATACCAAAAGCACTTGCTAAGTTCTGCTTTCTCCGCATTAAGCTTTAAACCACCCCAAAATATCCCTGTATTTGTAGGCATCACCCATAGCAAACCCGAGTATGTCAAGATGCGTAGAATGTATGCGCCGTAACAAAAGTAGGCACTGTCCTTAAGCAATGTTTAGTACCTCAGTCTATACTAGTTGAGGATAACATGGTTAACTTCATAATTATATTACTGTGATTTTCCCAAATTATACAGGTTTGGGATGTGATTGGTCGGTCACTTGTTGTTCACAGTGGAGAAGATGACTTAGGGCGTGGCAGCCATGCTCAGTCAAGAATAAATGGAAATTCAGGACCAGGGTAAAAAGGACTTTCAGAAACTTAACTGAGAACTGTGTTATAGAAAATAACAAAATAATTAAAACAACAACAACAATAACAATATTATGATGTTCCAAGAATGCAATCCTAATTTTGTGTTGGTTGCCCTTTGGCCTTCATGCATGCTGAAAAATTTGAAGATTTTTGGTGTCGTAACTGCCATATTGTCACCCACATAACGAAAGAAATTATGCGCAGTAAGAATGCACGATGCAATAATTAATGGAATCACCATAACTATATATAATTATAGTCTACCAATTTCTGAGGTTGGTTTTACAGTGGAGTCCAAACTTTAAAACACTTTCTATTCTGCCTTGCAGGTTAACTTGTGGAATAATCGCAAGGTCAGCCGGTCTCTTCCAGAACTCCAAGAAATTCTGTGCATGTGATGGAAAAATTCTATGGGAGGACAAGCCACTGTCTGCACCAACCAGCCCACCATCCCAGTTATAACATTTCTTTCTCTTTGCTGGATCAATAATTGTTGAGTTGAGAATGTGTGGTAAAGGAGGCATGGGGAACAAGAAAAAAAAATAATGATCTAATCATGCTCCTTCCACCTTCTTTAGCAGGCTCTTAGAGAGTATTGTCATGGAGAGTTCTGGTATTTTTGTTTAAAACAACTCAAATATTTGACAAATGAAAGTACTTTGGTTTGCTCTAATATGACAATTGCTCTTTAACAGCTCTGACCAAGGAAAATAGTTAACAAAACTAAACCATTATTTTACCATTTCCATTGATGCAAATGTTTTATGGTTGTTCAAAGTAACGCTAAAAATAGGTGCTCTGTATGGAGAGGAGACACTGGCTTTACAAGCTTGAAATGCCACTGCAAAGTGGGAGGGGTGCCTCTGAAGACCTACACCTTTAAAAAGCTCTATTTTTACTGGACCCTGATAAACTGCAGCTGCATTGTTTGTTAGGCTTGGGAGCATGGCTCTGTTGTAAATGTATGTTCTTAAGTCCTCTCGACCAAACATGCATGGAAGACGTTGCAAAGAGTGCAGGTCACACCAGGTGTCTTCACCCCACCCCCCTTGTGCTTTCACTTTCCCATCTTGAATTGTTCCTCTCTTGACTCCCCCCCCCCCCCCCCTCCCACCTAGTTGGTTAATGGTTCAGAAACAGGGTTAAGATCAGTCGAATTGTTGGAATTGAAGTGTGCTTTTACCCTTCATGCAAGTCATGCAATGATTACCATGTGCACTGATCATAGATATTTTAAACTGCTGTAAAGTTTCAATCTTTTATTTAATCCATTTTGAAGGAATGCTGTATACATAATTAAATGTAACCACAAATATTGGTAATAAAATGATGGAATATTTACAGAAATGTGTATGTTTGTAATATTAATACTGTATGAAGGATAAAAATAATTATGTACAACCTTAACTTTGTGATAATTATAAATACTTATAATAAGTACAGAATGTCTTTAATATGAAGGGAGAAGGACACATTCTTTCTTAAATTGATATTCTTGAAAGTTTGGTAGCCTTTAAATGTGATATAAACACTTGCTGCTAATTTTTTTTGCATGCTGTCTTCATGCTGATATACATCTGAAAGTGCAGTGGAACCTTGTCAGTACATGTACAACCACCTTCGGGCTGTGAAAATGTGGTGGTAATAATGGGGGAATCGGATTAACGAGGCTGTAAAACTAGGAAATGACTGGACTTTTCATTCATTCGGGGCACAAAAAAGTGGTCGTAATAACAATGTGGTCTTAAGAGGACATTCCACTGTACCATAATCATTTAAAATAACATCTGCATAATTATTGCCATGGTCACGATCGGTGCGTTAGAGTTTTTGAAGTGCCTAAATTTTTTCCACTAAATTCTCGTTTCATACCCTTCAGTTCTTTGTCCTCTTTGCATCATACCCCATCATGCGGGTACCTCTTCCCTGCTCCCAATCCTTGAAGGCATCATGGCCCATTAAATGTTCCATTATTTTTGAAAAGAGAGCATCACAGTCTCCAAACACTCTGGATCCAAGTTGGTGTCCTCTTGCATCCTTAGAAATGCACAGTTTGTCCACATCTGTCTTTTGCCTTTACAAATGAATCAGTACAAAGTATAATCAATATGTAATTTTGTCTTACATTGTTAATACATCGTCAACCAGACAGGTGATGAGAATAGAGAAAAATCATTAACTTGGTGATATAGTTTGATGTAATACAAAATTCTGCAAACTAACTTAAAAAGAAATCTAGGGCAATCAGGTGAGAATTAATTCGGGAGAATTAACATTCAGATGATGGGTATGAAAGGATTAAGTCACAATAGTGATCAGCATCTAATTTCCTCTTACAGTACCACTGCTTGATCAAACACGCAGATCACAAGATTAAATGAAATGATCGTTACCCTTTATAATTGCCAGCCACCACATGGCACACCCCCAATCAAAGGTTAATTTTCAGTTGGGGTTTTTGTTTTTCAGTCTACCAATACGCTCTTGTAGCTTGTACAAACTAGATAGTTTTCATCTTCGTCATTTCTCTTTTACACCCACCCTCCCTTGTTTTCCGATTTTTTTATATATATAGGGTGAGGTGCCCAAGCATCCCCGCCCCTTTCATATGAGAGTCCCCCCCCCCCCCCAAGGGTGAGGTGGCAGAGAGGCTAATAGCCTCCCTCGCAGATGCTCTTGGCTCGTCACGTTGGGGAGGAAAGATTGCATGCATGACAAGCCAATAGAGAAACTAAGAGGTTTATTTCTCTATCTTTATGTACATGTAGCCTGTCCTTGTTTCTTCAGGTCTTAGAAATAAACTTATTTCATGGTCAAAATCAAGTTGTGTTGTTATTGTGTTGCGTTGGTGGTGGGTTATTACCAAAGATGGCAGGCTTGACCTTAGATATTCGCACATCTTGTCCATGAGAATCATATGTACAGCAATGGAGAGCATATAAAAAAGGTTAACAGTGATGTGGAAAACACCCATTACCCGTCAACAAAGTTTTTGAGTGGTCTTTTTTACATCTTTTTGAAAAGTTGCTGATTGGCCTCTGTTTCAGCTGACCATTATGATTACCCAAGAAATGTGGAGGGTAGAGTTTTCTAGTTCCACCATTTGCATTAACTTTTGTGGCTCTACAGTTCTTGCACTGGCGTGGGTTGGTCAGTGGGAAACAAGTCACACAGGCTGCTGTCACAAGTTGGACTGACCAAATTATACCAGAACCTTTGAAACAGGCAATGTCAACCGCAAACTAAAATTAATCAAAGTATTGTCTTTAAAGCACTTTTCAGCTGTAACAGGTGTGGCAGGTTGAAGGCCTTCAATGACCTGAGGCAAAATTAAAATGAGAGAAAGAGTTTGAGAGAATTAATTTATGCAAACCCATCCAAAAGGCAAGGGCTCACACCAAGTACAAACTCCTTTAACTGTTTGGATCAGGCTCGGTGAACAAAAAGCATTCATTTTCCTACAGGTTCCTTGATGAAAGAGGGCCGACAAAATGTTTGTTGATATCGCAAACACCCGTACCAAAATTTGCGCTGTAACTAGAGACCAAATCGGACGTTAATTTTAAAGCCAAAAAGAGGCCAAAACGAGCCAAAATATGGCCTCAAAATACAGAGCCTAAATGGAACTAAATAGGACCTCACTCAAACCTAAATATTTGAGCCTCAAACGAAGACAAAATTAATTAGCGAGAACCCGAATTAGGCCAGAATTTGTGCCAAAATAACGCCGTAATTATTGCCTTACCTTCCCAACTCCCAAGCGTCTGTTTCGATCAGATAAGCCATATCGAAAAGGGATATACTAAACAGGGCCTAAATTTAGGCCCAAATTGCGCTGTAATTATTTTCAACAGAAACATAAGGAATATAATTATATTACAAAACAAGGAGTCATTAGGACCAATGCACGTGAAACCAACAAGTACCCGTACGAAAATTCTGGGCGAGAAAGCGGCGAGATTCGGGCCATAAAAAATCACGCTAATGAGCGAGACAGAGCCTGACGATAATCACCCTGACAGGAGCGATAAAAATTGAACGATAAATGAACGGGAATAGAGCGAGACGTGACATTTGAATCGCTTGTTCGGTTGAAATTATGGCTCGCTAAACAAGCTGAATTTGACTCACCGGAGTTGGGCCGTATTATGGCCTGACTAATTAAATGTAGGTAATGCAACCCCAGACAATAAAATAGCATGTACACATCAAATAAACTGCTATCGTACTTCTCGTCAAAAACTTGTTTATTATAAATCTGCGCCATGACTAAAATAGTGTTTATCTTTCATGATCTAGGCGGTCATACTCTGCCCGTGATGTTTTCTGTTTGCAACTCTTCGACTGCAAAATTGACGGCTATTCGAAAGGCCTTGATGTCAAAAACCGATTCAGCCTACTGGGTGCCGTTTTGATTTAAAAATTACGACCGAGAAACCGAGTACAAATTTACATTACCACGTTCTAGCACACTGTCGCGTCGAGCGCATAAGCTTACCTAAACCGCGAAACGCCTTGTAAGTGGCGAGCGGTATTGTGCAGTTACCTTCAAAAATATTTATATTGTAAAAAAAGGGAAGAGTCGCTCAATGTGTGCCGTTTATTTCCTGTAGCTTCCCTTGCTGTCCCAGAAGCTTTTTCCTTGAATAGCTAACTTGATTCTTAAAATTTATTTGTTTTGGTTGAGGGCAGTCCAAAGTCCTTTTGGTTTGCAGAAACACATCACGCATTCTGAAAAACAACGTAGAAAACGAAGGAATAATTTACAGCTGCCATAATTGTAGTCTCCTTTGCAGCTTTTTATCAACACATTAATTCGAGCACGTAATAATGTTTGAAGGCTAGAATAAGTTTAACCGTTAAATGCGCGCGCTCAAAACAGCAAGTTACATTTTCACCGGAACAACCACACATGTACATTTCTATGGCCGTGAATCGATCCTTTTCCATCCCGTGGGAATTCAGGTAATGTATATCAATCATCTTATTATTATACTTACGTTTGGGACACTCATGGAGAATAAATAAATCCCGAGGAATGCTGTTTGCTTCTCCTGAACGTGCCAGTTCCACCAAGCTCTTTCAATTCATCCACTGGACAGGGTATAACGAGACTATATAGTAGACTGACTTTTTATCGCTGTGAAAGTATACACAAGCATACAAAATTCCATCCATTGTCTTCGGAAACAACAACTGAAGTAAAAAAGATGATCTTATTTTGAAGAAAAAGGAGCTAAACGGTCAAACGTCTGAATGCACAGCTTTCCTGCTTGAACTGCCCGGCGCTAAACGAAACGGGGTAAAATTTCAAAACGACAGCCAATCAGGAAAGTCGAGTTTCTGTATCACGCGATAGGAATCTCTTTGATTGAATTGTTCGTTATACGGGCCGTGCGTGATTCTCCCCCAAACTTTTATTTTATTTCGTGTAGGTAATAACTGCACGCGGAGTCGAGTATTTCGGCTAAAACAATTTATAGCCGTCTCTATACTCTCAAAACATGCGAATCGATCATCTTCACGAACGTTGCATTTGTGTCTATGTTTGGAACACGACAAGAGCCAGCCATATTATCGCCCATTTTCGAGCATTGCAAATGTCTACAAACCCAGAGGAGGTAAATAATTTTTAAACTATCACGTTCCATTCTCCGCCTGATTCTCGGCCATAACACAGCCTGACAAATATCATGTTCATCTGCATACGACGTAAAATCGGTCTCACTCGTTCACGCTAATTTCTGGCCATATTATCGCTCAGAACATAGCAAGACAACTGTCTCTGTCTAAACCGCTGTTAATTCTTGTCTCAATAAATTCACTTTCAGTCTTATAGTTAGAACGTAACTGGTTTTAGGTCTTTTTTTGGCTTTAACAACCGAACGTAAATTAAGACCAAAAATAGTTACCCTGCTTTTTAGGCTTTAGGGTTGACCTTGTAGCCAAAATCTTAACCTAACTCATTTACGCCCTGAGCTGTTAGGTTCATTTTGGTTGCTATTTAGCCTTGTCTGGTAATCTAAGGCCTTAATAAGGCCCTGTTTTGGTTAATTAAGGCCATAGGATTTCGTACGGGCATGTTTGAATTAAATCTCAGTGAACATCAAACAGAATTTTTCATAACATGCGCTTGGATTGCCTGTGGTGTTACAAAAATTCTGGCTCCTCAGAATCGGCACTAAAATTTGAAAATCTACAGAGTTGGTTCGCTCACCTATTGCACACGACAATCCGCAGAGGCTGCCATCCCATCTCAACCAGCTCATTGGCTGGACTGACAGTCATGGTTGTACCCAAGCACAGCATTAGATCACACCTCTCGGCATGCTCCTGAGCACTGTTGAAAATCTCTTCCTCAAGGTTGTCACGGAAATTGATGATGGTGTCAATGAGCTGTCCTTTACATCCCTACGATTGTGTAGGTGAGAATGTTAGGTGCATTAATAAATGAATGCTGATAGGGCGTGAGTGTAATAGCCAGTGGTAGATTAAGGGAAGTAACCTTGAACATGGGACCCCTTTTTTTCTCAAAACAATAATTAAGCCTAGAGGAAAAACATTTGTTTAAATATTTCCCAAACATAAAAGCATGTGCAAAATCCAATAGAATTTTTACTCTCAAATGAGGTTAGTAGAGGTACCAGATTGAAAAGAACAATACATCAGCTGCCATTTATGAAAAAGGCCTACATGTATGTGGATCCATAGTCTCCTTCGCAGCCATTTTTTGGATCCCAAAAACGGCTGCGAAGGAGACTAATGGATCCAGTGACACTGAAATCCTTAAAAAGTCATGCTACAAGAGGAACACCCTCACATTACACAACTTATTCCATTTACCTTTTTCTTGGTACACTTCCGGCCTGTTCTGTGACACAGGCCACATAACTCACATTGCTTAGCATGTCTTGGCTTCTTCAATGTTGTAGAGCCAAAGTCATCAAGTTCTTCATAGTACAAACTTGCGTGATCGTCAAGCACATAAAATGGCCTCTCAAAGCGAGTTCCACACTTTTCGCACTTCTCAATAAAGACATTACCATGTAACTCGGAAAGGTTCTCGGCTGGAATACCAGAGAGTCCGTGGAGACCGTCCCCATTTTGACTAATGATGTGCTTCAACAATCCCATCTCAATAAGCTTGCAAAGAGCTTCATGTGTGTATGTAGGTCGCAGCTTTTCATAAGGAACACCACCATAATCAATATCATTATCATCAATGCCATCATTTGAAACTGGCATAATAACATCACCTTCAATTTTAGCTTTCTTTTGTTTTGGACCACCATTTATATCGGTTCCCTGATGTAGCAGTGGTGTATCATTGTTGACAGATTCTCTGCAAGAAAAAACAGTATATTAATCATTCCTTTCTCACCCTAGTATAGACCAGCTGATACTGTTGCTGAAGTCTTGCAAACCCCAATTAGACCGTACTGCTGGATTCACTTAAAGGACTGAACCAAAGGGTTATTTTTCCATGATCAATTTGAAACTTAAACACCCCGAAATACCCCCCCCCCCCCCCCCCACTCCCAACCACACCTTGAAAAAAGATGTCCAAATTCCGGCCACCCTCAAGTGCTCCAAGACTTCTCTTCTAAAAATTTGTCCATCGAGGACAAATTTTTAGCTTCGATTAATCACTATTCATGTTTTGCAAACTATATGTTAATGACACCTTCAAAATCTATTTTAAAGCGGTTACTGAGTGAGCCACTTGCTCACAAAGTCGAAATCCTATAATTGAAAAACTCCTCAACTCCCAAAAACCAGGAAAAACCCATGCACGCTTCAGCTAGACCAAAACAGGATATATCCGGTTCAAATTCCCCGGGGGGAGGGGGGGGTGGCCTTAGCGATTCCCTACCCCCTCCCCACCCCGCCCTGTTGGCGAGAATTAGACAAGAAGCAATTTTCAGAAACTAAATCATCAACACATTTTTACCGATCTTCTTCAGTCCACTTGCCGGCTTTTCCTCGATAATCTCCGATGCCAGCAGAAGTAGATATCCCAGCACCAGTAAATGCGACACAGTTTTCGGCGTTCTTGATGAGATCAGCAATTCTGGAAGCTTCACTGTGCACAGAATCAAACGAATCGTAGAATTCGGCAGTTTTGAGCGCTTCTTTCACCAAAGTCTTTTCGACATCGCTCAACACAAACGGAGGTCGCTTCTTATTCCTCAGCCGGGAAGTTTTAACCAATTTGTCCCAGCAGTCGCGATGAAATACAGCGTCCCCGTTGCTTTTCCATTTTACTTTCCACTTTTGTGATTTGGAAAAGCCACCCTTTGGAATCGCAGCTCGAACCTCTACTCTGCCATCGCACCTCGAAATCAGCGGAAGCTGACAGTCATTGAAGCAACAACGAACAGAAGTGAATTTTTCCATCGCAAAAAGTTCTGATCTGTTGAAATTTTGCGCGAAAATGCAACAACTGTTCCTCCAACTACAGTTGTTTTTCCCGCGATCAGATCCCTGGTCAGCAGTTTTATACTTTTGGTTCCCAGGACTACTCGTCGCCGAACCGACACCGCCAAAAGACTGGATCGAAGAAAGTTGTTCATCTTAGGTGGAGGGGGGAGGAGAGGGGCATTGTGACATTCTAATTTTTGACTTTGACTGCTCTTTTTTATCTGAATTTAATTCATAAGTAGTTGGAAACATTTTATCAATTTTGATTGATCGATTGATTGCAGTTGTTCAAAGGCCGGATAACTTTATCCGCTGGATAAGGCACTATTCGGGGTCTAAAATATGCTTCACGTTAAACGTTGTCCAAGGTTTTCGTTCACTCCTAAACTAGACTGTGCTTAGAGTGTGCATATTCGCTTGTACACGATGAAATACTGAAATCTTTGCACAGATTGAAACTGTCGGATAGTGACTTATCCACTGGATAAAGTTATCCGGCCTTTGAACAACTGGGGCCTGATTGATTGATTGTCCTTTGTCCTCGGTGTACATTTCATTTAATTTAATCATGTTTTAGATTTACAATCAAATCAAATCAACCTTTCAATCTGAGGTAGACTTAAAACAGAATACCAGACAAAGCCACCTGTTATTACATCATGGACAAAACGGAATCTATAGAATTAATTAAGTAATAAAATTATCTTATAAGTTACACAAATGGATCAATCAGGTAAAATACAATGTAAAGTTAAAAAAATCAACTTTAAACTTATCACAATAAAAGTTCATCAAACTCTTACGGAAAATTGACAAGGTATTTGATTCTCTTAAACTAAGCGGTAAATCGTTCCACAGACGACAGATCCGGACAAAAAGAGCGGGGAGGGGTGGGGTCAGTTCTCCTATAGCTATAGAAGTTATATAGCTACCAGGAGCCAATGTAATCCTCCTGGCCTCAGTTGTTCAAAGGGTGGATAACTTTATCCAGTGGATAAATCGCTATCCAGCGGATAAAAGTTTATTGGTTGGAGTACATTTTACCCGCTCGATAGCGATTTATCCACTGGATAGAGTTATCTGCTCTTTGAAAAACCGAGGCCTGGTAGCTACTTACGGAAAGGTTCAGGAATTTGAGCTGTTTTTAATTTGTTTCGTTATTTTTGTGTGAAATTCAGTTATAGTTCTTCATATCATTCCTCGTTTGAGCCGTTTTTGCACCGTTATAAAGGCTATATTTATAGAAATATGTACGCTAGTCTACCGTTCACCATTTTTGTTTACGTTCAAATTTAAACTTTTAAGAGCCGTTAGTTTTTCTCATTGTAACTCTGGCCCAAGTGGTACTAGTTGAAATATTGGCACAAATAAATAAGCCCTTTGCAGTAGTGTCAGGAGTAACTGTTGGGTTTGCTCGACATAAATCCGCTCTGCAGGCTGGAATAGAGCTGGCTGGAAGCCGAATACATTAGACGGTTAACTGGCTGGAACGTCTTTAAATATCTAGCTTGCTAAGAATTTAATAACACACTGGTTCTAGCTGGGTAAAAAATGTCTCGTTTGCTTTTCCTGCCAGTCAGGACCCCTGTCAGGCTCTTAAAAAATCGTATTAGACTTTTCGCCCTTAAAAAAACGGCCGCTTCCCATGGACTATACTAGGACGTGCCGCTGGATAGGGTATGGTTTTTGGCCCCTCTGCCCTGAACAGGGTATATAATTTCAAGCGAGTCTGTCCTAGACCCGTCCTAGACAGTGTATGGTTGCAAGACTGTCATCGAGTATTTGGCAATCCGAAATCTGTATTTATTTTAGTGAACAATGCTTCACGTCAATTAAGTTTCAACGCTGCTAATGCAAAATTTTAGGATTTTTCGCGATCACTTCTTGGTAATGCATTATTTTATCTGTTGCCGGATTGGTGTTCGCGTTTCAATACATGGAAGATCACGTCCGGTAAGTGACAATGGGCCTTTTAACACAGTACAAGTCCTTCACTCTGATGGCAGTGTCTTATGACCGATATGACTCCATCGTTAAATCGCCTTCAGTTTGACGTATAATGGCACGGTCGCTAATTGCAGAGTTGCTGTCATAGTTCTCGTCTGGCTCATCCCGATTGGATTTCCATTGGTCCATTCCTTAAATGGGGAGAGTACGTTTACAATCCAGAGGTGTTTTTCTGCCAACAACAAGGGAGGACGTCACAGGGAGGTCCAAGTGGATG
Source organism: Pavona decussata (assembly GCF_977016875.1). Classification (NCBI taxonomy): domain Eukaryota; kingdom Metazoa; phylum Cnidaria; class Anthozoa; order Scleractinia; family Agariciidae; genus Pavona; species Pavona decussata. The sequence continues at coordinate 4,002,356 of NW_028145449.1, forward strand.
GAAAATAACACTCGCCCTCGCAATCTTTCTTGCTCCATTTCTGGTGATCGCACTCTTGAACTGGATGGTCTACAAGACGGCCAAACGTCAAGCAAACGCCATAGCCATCCAAATTGGGAGCCTTGGTGCGTGTGAAAGCCATCAACAAGATAATTCAAGACGAAGACTTACGGAAAGTAAAGCAGCTTTGGATGTCACCATTATCATCGCCGCGTTTGTGTTGTGCTTTCTCCCTACCTGGATCATGAACCTTTGTCTATGGTTGTTCAAAAGCATTTATGTTCCATCCGAGGCAGTACTGGTCACATATTGTATCTTGACGTTCAGTTCAGAATGTAAACCGATCATCTATTTCATCCGCAAAAGAGACTTCCGAAGGGCGGTAAAAAATTTGTTGGTACGCCGGCGGATTACACCTCAAACAAATCCAAGCGATACGGAGAACAGAGTAACTGGCATGATACATTGAGATGCAACGCTAACCACGGTACAGAAGCCTCAACTTCAACTCTCACAGCGTCATTCACCACCTAACTCCAGTATGGGCGTTTTCATGAAAGCTTGCGATCAAATCCTAGTCTTTTCTCCCATTAAAGAGATGGAACAGCACTGAGCTAAGGTCCAGTTTACTCGATGCGATGTAAAAGACTGATCAGTCGTCTGAAAAACGAATCAGGTTACCAATAACAATTAAATCTGCACTCGTTTTGGCTCTTGGGCCAGTCAGTTCTTAAAGTAACATCACTTGTTATCTCGGTAAGATTACTGTGCTGATTTAATGCAATTTCCCCTAGTTTTAAGAATGGTGGATTTACAGTCGATATTGGACCACTTTCCCTAGAACATGACGAGGTTTCTTATTAAATCACGATTTAATCAAAGGGCAATCCTTTACATTTCTTGCATCATTTTATTTTAGAGTTTAGGAGTGTATCAATCATTTATTTGATAATTTTCTTCATTCTTGTTCGCCGACAACATTTTTGTAGCAACTAAGTTTGTCAGAAAAATTTGCTGTGAATCAGCTTCGAATAGGTGAGGTAAGCGAAGTATGAACTAACTATCTTGGTAGTCTGAGTAAAGAAAAGTACTTAAAGCGAAGAACAGAAGGAAGAAATCCACTCTTACAAACCTAAGACAAATCAAAGACTACAACTTATTTTCTTGTTCATTTTGAGATTGCTGCAAACTTGTATGAACTTGCAATGTGAACAGAATTTGGACACAAAAATTATTGAGTTTTCATTTAATCGTTTTCTTTTCTACCAAGCGGCAAAACATTTTAAGGGTGAAAATGCAGACCAACAGGAAACGGTCGGGCCGTCGACGTTTTCAAGTTCTTCATTTGTATCATACGATAACAATGATAAGAACTCCTTGTTTGTTTGAGAATTTCACATGATTTCATTTAACCGGTTGTCTAGAACTAATTCATTTATTGGCAAATATCAGTTTCGATATACAGTCGACTCCCAATAACTCGAACCTTCAAGGGAAGTTGACAAAGGTTCGAGTTATCAAGGGCTAAATTGTATAGAAAATGACCTGAAAGTTAAAGGGAAATTGGTTCGAGTTAGCGCGAAGTTCGAGTTAGGGATGGTTCGAGTTATCGTGAGACGCCTTGTGTATATGCAATTTCTTGATCAAAAAAACCGCACAAGCCCATGACATCGGCCCATATCCACTTAACCATTTTCTCTCGGCAAATCCCCGCTATTTGAAGGTAAAATTCAGCGTGCGTTTCTTATCTTAATTAAACAGGTGGATTATTCAATAAAAGAAACTGTTGCGTTCCGACCTGTTTACAGAAAGTGCGATGCAAATCAATTAATATCGGCGAGACATATCTCTTTGGAGAAAACGTAAAATTAATGTGCAATTTAAATCATTATAAATTTGAACAAAAGTACGCAACGTTTATAAACAAACTTCCCCTCAAATTAAACTTTTTTGCCCTTAACAATGGAATAAAATGGTTAATTATTAATCAAGATGCAAATATTGGCTAAAACACTTAAGGAAGGCCACATCTTCCTCTACTATGCATGGTGTCTTCCCCAAGCGGTTCAAGTTCTAACATGGCAATTCCTCAAGTGACGGCAACATTTCTCGCACTTTTCGACGCCATCGGCCTTCCTGGTAATTTACTAGTAATAGTAACAATCATCTCTCATCATTCTCCTCGCCAGCCTCGCAGTGTCAGACTTGCTTTTTTTAATCCTCGTCAACTCATTCCGCATTTACAGCATAGCACAAGAAAGATGGCTGTACAGCAACACAATGTGCTATTTTAATCCATTCTTTCAAAGGTACTTCTACATTCACACAGTCCTTCATCTGATGGCAGTGTCTTATGACCGATACAAGGAGTCATGCGTGGAGCTCGGGTGGAACGGACGTGAATTTTGAGCAGCGTCTTGCCTCCTCTCTTTCGGTGAAAAATCTTTGGTTAATGGTCCTATGACTCGCAAGGAAAACAAACGTGGAGACCGCGGTTAGACAGAGGAAGAGGCGAACGTCGCTAAACGGCCAAATAACAAACCAAACGCTTACGAAGATGATAGCGATAACATGGCGGACCGTAAAGAATCTGATCATGCAGCTTCGGAGGACCAACCAACGCTTTATGAAATACGTAACATGTTAGCGGACCTTCAAAAGTGGTCACAAGCATCTTAAAAGAGAACTCAACTTTGAGAGAGGACCTAAAACATTTAAAATTGTCCCTTCAGTCGAAAGAAAGAGAAGTCAGCGTTTTAAAAACATCATTGGAAAAGGTGTCAAAAACTAATGAAACTCTGAAGACCGAACTTCAACAAGCTAAAGATAAACTCCAGAAGCAAGTGGAAGAGACGGACAATATGTACACGGCGCTCGATGATTTAGAGCAGTATACCAGGAAAAATAGCCTAGAAATTCATGGGATACCAGAAGATTGCTATTCAACGACGGAAGAGGAAGTATTAAAATTGGCAACCGCGTTAAATGTTAATGTTAATCCGACTGATATTGAGATAACACACAAATTCAAACGACGTGGCAATAATTCGAGTCCAGTTATTGTCAAATTTATTAGCCACAAGGTTAAAACGGGTTTATTTAAGGAAAGAGTTAAGTTAAGGAATGTTTTAAGTGTCGGATGTGTTTCCCGGTTATTCCAACGCATGCGCAGTGAGGGCTGAAAAACCTCGAATCTTTCTCAATGAAAACCTGACGAATTATAGACGAGGACTTGTATCGAGAGCAAGCGAAATGAAAAAAGATGGGCTTTTGACGAGTTTTTGGACAATCAATGACAAAATCTTCGTTAAAACATCGCCGAGTGACGATCCTGTTCGAATCTTCAGCGACTATGATTTCGACAACCTGTGAGCTGGACTTATTGTTTTAGTCGACAAAACAATGTTTGAATTGACAGAGGCAAATTTACCGTTACTATAATCCTTACAAATAATCTTATTAGCTTGTTGATTAACTCAGAGAGGAGGGAAATATGGGTGGGAGCATTTACGAAGGTTAGTACCCAATTCGGACTTAAGTGTTCTGTGTTCTAAATTTTCGTTTTATTTATTTATTTTTTCGTCATATTTTTGAGTGTATTTATTAAAGCCTATTTTGTATTGGATGTGATGTCTAACAAACAAATATGTAAAATCATCTCCCTAAATGTTCGAGGTATTAGAAATTCGATAAAGAGGAGTAGTATTTTTACATATCTTAAAGATCAAAAACTACCTTTTATTTTCCACAGGAAACATATTCCGAATCAATACGGTACTGTATTTATTGTTAGCTGGACAAGCTCCCGTAAGCGGCCATTTATCCCCTACACCTCTAGTGGCCTCTTACCAGAACCATTCTCGTAAGAGGCCAGCTCAAGTTACGGACACTTTTTTCGCGTTCCGAGGGTGTCCGCTTACGAGAGCTTCGACTGTATAACTAAAATAAATAAAACTTTTCCTAATTAATCTCAACAATAAGCCTTCTAGAAAGAATCGTTTTCGGGCCTTTCTTAAAACTACCTATGGAATCGCACATCCTTAGCTCCAGTGGAAGGGCATTCCAAAGCTGGGGGAACGTATAGAAAATGCACTGAACCAATGTAGCTAGCTAATCACACGTGACAGCTATATGTTATTAAAATTTACAGGTAAAAGGGGAAGATTTAGCAGAAACGACTGAACCAGAAAATGGCCTATACACACTGACGTCAGAGAACTTTGACAAACATGTGGAAATGCCCCACGGTAAGTAGCTCATTGGCTAGAGAAATCCTGTGTCCACTTTTTAAAGCTTTTTTGTCCCAAATCATCAGCACTGCATATTAACCCCCTCTTTTCTTCCTTTGAGAGGTCTAGCCATTGCCGTAAGCTGCACCCACCTGGAAGGCATTAGCTGAGTATCATAAAGACAATGTGGACATCACAATAGCTAAGGTACTGGCACACTCATCTCAAATGTTTGTTTTTATCAACAGAGTTGATAAGGTAATCTGGTCACCATAGAAACAAATTTATTTAATTTAAATAACATGAGGAGTGCTTGCACAATCTCCCGAGCCAAAGGCTCATGATAAAGATGTGTGCAGTTCAGAGCTTGATCTCAAACTGCCAAACAGTGTTTTCAATATTTTGAAACAGCACTCCTCCTACCATGTGGAAAAACATAGTGCTCGGCTGCACGAGAAGAAGGAACATGCAACACATATAAGGTCAATCATATAAATAAACGTTCTCTATTACGATCTTCAAATAGGAACCCCCTGATTCAAGCTAGAGTACAGTTAAGATTGAATATTAGCTCAATGTGACAAACACCAAGCAGATAAGTTTGTAGAGCCCTTTCTACTCTCTTTGGCGTACCAGTATAGAAAAAGGTGCTAAAAATTAGTTTGATGCTTTAAATCATGGTTCTTGTTATACATGCCTGCAACATGGCCACCAGTACTATATGGAAATGGTGGTGAATCGTATTTAAAAAAAATGTGGCATCTTTAACATTACCTCAAAGAGAAATCTAACGGCCATTCCGCTTCAGTTCTTATTCCGGAAGACGGTCAATCGAACGCAACCTTAGTGTTCGCGCGTTGTCGAAAGTCGCACAAGTATGTCCTCTCAGGAGCCATAGAAAAAGAAATTCTCCTACAGTCGGATTCTTACTGCTCAATTCCAAATGTAAAAATAGAAAGAAAAGTTTGTCGTAGTTTATTTACGTCCTCCTTGAAACGTGAAATTAGGAAATTTCACGTGGTAGTCCGCGTAAAAGAAACGGCAAAAAAATGTACCAAAAATTGTGATGCAAGTGCACAGTTATTGTTTTGCTTATTAAATCTACTGCTTTTTTATGTTCTCGTTGCATCGTAAACTCCCTCAGTAGGTCTGTGTTTTGAGTGACGGGAAGGGGAGGGGGGTGGGGGCGGTTGTTTTGTTCAACCAATTTGGTTGGCCCCCCAGTTGTTTTAGCCTTGCTACGGGCCTTTATTTAAAGGGCGTCTTTAACTAGACTGTTCACAGTCACCTTTTTTTCCGTGTGATCGTCGAGGTCGAGCGCGTGGCCATCTTGATTTTTAGATTTCAATTCCTACTGCTTCCAAAGGGATTAACCTGGTAAGTTATCGGCAGTTCAAACATTTTAACAGTGCTAATTTTCGAGCCGATATTTTTGCGCAACCTTGGGATGACCTTAAGATATTTTATGACCCCAATGACATGTGGAAGAAGTGGAAAGATTTATTTCTTACTGTCTGCGATAGACATGCTCCAATGAAGACCAAGCGAACGCGTAATTCAAAATCAGCATGGATAACTACTATTTTGAAAAAGCGAATGAATTACAGAGACCGCCTTAAACGTAAAGCCATTAAAACAAATGATCCTTCCGTTTGGAACCAATTCCGAAGTATGAGGAATCAAGTAAATAGGGATATTAACACTGCCAAACAAGATTACTATAAAAACGCATTCAGAAATTGCTCTGGTGATCAACGCAAAACATGGAAAACTGTTAACGAACTGACTTCACGCAAGTCGAATAAAACCGTTATAAATGAGATAGAATACAATGGGCAAAAATCGGAAAACCAAACGGATGCGGCAGAAATGTTAAACTCCTTTTTTACAGAAATTGGGCCTAACCTCAGCAGACATGTAACGGAGGTTGATAACTCCTTCTCAGAGTTTCTTAGTGAAACTGATAAAGATTTCATGTTTGAAAAAACATCTACACATGATTTCTCACTCCTATCAAAACTCTGCCGGTCAAAGGCAACTGGTTTAGATAATATTTCTGCGAAATTATTGAGGGAATGCCCTGACTTACTCGCTGAATCTCTCACCGTAATATTTAATCAATCCTTGATAACCGGTATCTTCCCTAATGAATGGAAATCTGCTAGAGTTACCCCACTGTATAAAAACTCCGGGAAGCGTACTGAGCCGACAAATTAACGACCAATATCAGTAATTCCAGTGGTGGCCAAAGTTTTTGAACGCATAATTTACGACCAGATATATAAATATCTAACTAGGAATAGCCTCCTTACACGTCATCAATCTGGTTTCCGCTCTCTACACTCCACGGTTACGGCACTACTTGAGGCTAACGATAGCTGGGCTTTGAACATTGATCGTGGTTTTGTCAACGCTGTTGTCTTTTTAGACCTTAAAAAGGCCTTTGATACAGTTGATCACGAAATTTTATTACGTAAATTACAATATTACGGAATACGACGGACTAGTCTTAAATGGTTTGCTTCTTACTTAGATAATCGAACTCAAATCTGTGATATAAATTGTTGTAAGTCAACCCCGAAATTATTGTCATGTGGTGTTCCACAAGGAACAATTCTAGGACCTCTTCTATTTTTGTTATATATCAATGACTTTCCGAATTGCTTGCAATTTTCACAGACTAGAATGTACGCTGACGATACCAGTTTGACGTTTGCTAGTACTGACGTTAACCATTTAAATAATTGTCTTAATTATGATCTAAGCAAAGTCTACACTTGGTTATCAGCCAACAAGCTTACTTTAAATCTAACAAAAACGGAGTTTATGCTAATTGCATCTAGGCAGAAGTTATCGAATATTTCTGAGAGACCCTCTCTAACTATAAATGACATGGCTGTGGAACAGGTAGCATCAGCCAAATCTCTTGGGGTCTACATCGACCAAACTTTAAATTGGGAATGTCATATTGAAAATATCTCTAAAAACATTCCTTCCGCCATTGGTGCAATTAAGCGCATAAGACATCTAATGCCATTTAATATTTTAATCAATGTTTATCATAGCCTTGTTCAACCTCACTTTGATTATTGTAATGAGGTGTGGGGAAATTGTAACAAAGGCCTTTCTGATAAGCTTCAAAAGCCTCAAAATCGCGCAGCCCGCATTTTGATGTCCGCTGGATATGATAGTAACTTGGATGATTTGTTCCGGGCACTAGGGTGGCGAAAACTCTGTCATCAAAGATTGGATAAAAAATCAATTATGATGTATAAAACTCTAAATGGGGTGACACCAGAATATTTAAGATCAAGCTTTGTTTTTCGCGATAATTTGAATTATCATTTAAGGAATACTGAAAACACGCTAACTCTTCCACAACCGCGCACAGATTATTTAAAGAAAAGTTTCTCATACAGTGGAGCTCAGTTGTGGAACAGTTTGCCAATAGAATTACGGCAAGCAACTTCCTTAAATGATTTTAAGACTAAATTGAGACGTCACATCTACAGTTTTAAGTAAGATTTTTAAACACGGCCTCCAAGAAAAGCAGCATTTATTGTTTAGCTTTGGTTATTTTTTAACTTTTAAAATCCTAGTTAGGTAGATAGATAGTTAGTTGATAATGATAATCTAAGTAGCTGATGGAAAAACCGTGTATAAATAAAGTTATCCTATCCTATCCTATCCTATCCTATCCTATCCTATGTACGGAGGGGGCGGACGTCGGGGATTATAGCTCCTCCCAAATTGTCCCCTGCCCCCTAAGTAGGCTTGATACTCTTCCCCAGGTTAGACTCGGTACGACTGAAAGTCAAGCTGGCCGCCATTAACGGTAAAACGCGCTCGATCTCGACGATCACACGGAAAAATAGGGGACTGTAAACAGTCTAGTCTTTAACGTCCTTGCATTCTTCACTTGGATAAGAGAGAGAAGAGGGAGGGAATGATGGAGAGGAAGAGGGGGGGGGGGGGGGTGAGACGAGAAGTCTGTCGAAATGTCAAACTAGAGAGGGTGGTGGGGGTGAGGCGAGAAGTCTGTTGAGGTGTCAAACTACAGGGGTGGAGTAGTTTAACGGCTCTCCCTGTTGTGATATAGAAGTAAAATAACGGAAGGATAGTTCAGCCCATGACTCATAATTAGTACATTAGTTTTGTGGATCACTTCACTGAATTTCATTTTGGACTGACGACAAATACGCATATAAAGCTTAGAAACATTGTAGAGGCAACTCTTATCTTTATTTTATAACTTCACACGTTTACAATGTCGCGTTTAATAATATATGTGAAGTTCATTAAACACCCAACACCAAATGAAAATGATCAATGATTTTGATTATGATAATTATTATATGTACTTGAAATATGACTTAATTATCCCGTTGCTTTTCAGTGGCTAACAAAAAAATTAGCTATATTTTCAATTACTTCAATGAAAACTTTACTCAAAAATTAAATTCGAAACTTCTTCTCTGCGAATACCTTATACAATTGTACGTCACTACATGATTACAGGTTCAAAAGTTTTAAAATTGGTACACCACAACTGAACTTAATTCAGATAACTTTCAAGCAAAATTCATTAAACCCTGATGAATTGTTTTATACTAGTTGATTAAGTTCTTTTCGGTAGGGAGAATCTGCACCCAATCAAAATTTTAAATTTGCCTGGCTGTACCAGTGAGTTTATTGTAAAGTCATTTAAAGATCATTTTCTGAAATCAGTTTTCTTTAATCAACAGAATTGTACTGATGCCATGATAGAAGAGAATCAAATTAACAAAACTGGACATTGAATTGCAATCATAAATCATGTTGCCCAATGGTTATAAGATAAAGTTCTTTCAAATGTAAACTAATGTTGAATCTTATGGTCGACATTCAAGTGATTCATGATCTTAAATGCTGACTTTGTCCTTTAAGAGTCTACTCCATATCCCTTGCCTTATCGCCTTACTAAAGGCAATTACTTCTTTCCAAGAAAGGATCACTAAGAGACTTTTACGATTTGATCCATATATCTAAAACAAATGGATTCCAGATGGACCTCAATCAACGACTTCAAATCATAAAAAGAATGCTATGATTCCCTTCCATTGCATCATGGTACTGTTTTAAAGTTTTTGGGAGTGTTCACACTCAACTACTACTGATCGCCAGAAAGAAAGCTATTCATTGATCGTGAACCGATCATCAGTAATATTCCTGTGACTGCCAGACCATTTAAACGGGATTCCTGGCGCCAGAAAGACTCCTGCAGGAAATCGCGGAGTCTGAATCCAACAGCCCTGTCTAAAATACGTGGATATATGGCTTTTTGCACAATTAACTTTGAATAAAAGTAACAGTTAGAACACCTTTTGCGGGGCTCCTTAATATAATCTGTCATTGTACCTCAATGTTAACAAGTGAAGTTATCTTTTAGGAGCCTGTAACCTGCAATGTCGATGGAACTTTTAATAATCGTTTTCACTTAGTGTGAAGAGAAAATCTATTGTTGGAGATCAGCTACGATAATACTGTAAGATTGCACAAATTAACTTTAACTATTACGTTAGCCCAAGGAATACACTTGAAAAAGGCCTGAGTTATTTGGTTGAGGAAAAGCTGTTCATCTCTCGGCTGGAAAGCTGCTCTTATAATTTAGACTTAATTTAGTGTGAGGCTTGAGATACATTGTGCAAACAAGTTATCGTCAGAAATTAACTCCATCGAGTGTGTGAGAAAGGCAGGCGCAGTGTAATAGCTATTGCTTCAAGTTCATTGTAAGACCAAACACGTCTGACACGTGTCTGAACAAAGTTTGAAATACAGTCGACTCCCGATAACTCGAACCTTCAAGGGAAATTGAAAAAGGCTCGAGTTATCGGGAGTTCGAGTTATCGAGGGTAAAATTATATAGAAAATGACCTGAAAGGAAAGGAAAATTGGTTCGAGTTAGCGCGAGGTTCGAGTTAGCGAGGGTTCGAGTTATCGGGAGTCGACTGTACTTATCTAACAAAACATTTGCCGCTCCGTGCAATTCTAGAGTTTCTTTGCAGTCCCGTAATACCTTTACGTGTTACCTTATTGCCTTACTAAGAACAGTGCTTTGAATATTTCTGTACCGTTTTGTTTTCAAGTGCATCCCCTGTCTTCAGTTGAAGATTCCTTGATTATCATCATTTTCTTAAACCAGGTAAGGAGCTAACTCAAGACTTGTCACACTACAACGTGACAAAAGTCCCTTTTAAAATCAGTAGGGGGAGGGAGGCTAGAAATCGATGATACAGTCGACTCCCGATAACTCGAACCTTCAAGGGAAATTGAAAAAGGCTCGAGTTATCGGGAGTTCGAGTTATCGAGGGTAAAATTATATAGAAAATGACCTGAAAGGAAAGGAAAATTGGTTCGAGTTAGCGCGAGGTTCGAGTTAGCGAGGGTTCGAGTTATCGGGAGTCGACTGTAGATAACTCGAGATTAACAAACAATCACAAAGCTGCCCCCCCTCCCTCCGATTAAAAAGAACATCAAATCAAAGTTAAAACAAAAAAACTAAAATAACGCAAGTAAGGCCTATCCACAAAACAAATCCTCTTTTAAAATATGTTTATGCGCACTAATGGTCAGTACTACACAGAATAGGAATAGTTAATGCTATGAAATTATGTAATGAAATGTTCGCGTTATGACATATCATTCTGCTACTTGAGTTCTAGAAAAAGGATTGTTGTGTCTCATCTTACGGCCTTTCAGTATAGAAACATAATAATTCATATTTGTGATGTTAAAGACTCTAAGCTGGGGTTTAAAGCTCAACGCTGGTTGGTATTTTTTAAGTTGTTTCGTAGAAAGTTTCTATTTCATCCGGTTGGAAGTAATAGTTACTTCCTCCCGCCAGGAATGTTTGTGCGAAGGTGCTGCCATAGCTGTACCCACTGGGTGCGGCGTAGGTGTAACCAAGGCCGCTAGTGTGTGAATTTCTATTTGATGAGGCGTAGTCAGATACGTAAATATCAAATCCACCCCCGAAAGTAGGTCCATAAGAGGAGCAGCTGTATGTGGATTCCCTGTTATGACTATATTGTCCTGTTTGAGTCAGTTTCACCGGCGCCCATCCTGGCTTGTTTACCAATGAAAACAGGAAAGCTTTCGAATCATACCGCCATGAACAACTGGAAACTAACAAGAAAATAAACAATTTAAAAAAAACAAACAAACTGACACATACTTCTGATGATTACCGCATGGGATGAAGGTAAAGTCGCACTTCAGGCTTAAGTGGCCCACGCAGCGGGTCGGAGATTAACCTGATCACCTTAGTATGAAACAACTAGGAGTACTACTCCAGCCTCCCTGCATCCCCTCCCCCCTGAGTAGTAATGCGTCCATCACTTGACTAACCCAGACAGTCTTTTGCCGGTACTCACTTATATACTAAGCAAGATAGTGAGACAATATATGCGGTGTTAAGGCTACTCTCTGACGAAACTACGTGACAATATAGAGATAAGCTTAGCCTCGAACCACTGACCTTTAGTCTATTAGTAGTTTTCATTTTCTTGTAGCTTTTCTTTTCGTAATGTATCCTTCCGTTTGACATTGTAATTGTATGAAATTGTAATTGTATCCGTCGTCGTGTTCTTATCTTCTTTTTTGATTTCATCTTGTAAAATAATAACTGAGGAGACCTAATTAATATAAGCTTCATAGTTTCCTTTAGGTCTCCTCGCCTTTGTTACATCTATCTTTTTCTATTTTTTTTTTTTTTGTTTACATTGTATTTGTGGTGTGGCAAAATAAACTTACTTACTTACCCTTCGATCAACCGATTTAAAAAAATCCAACCCGCTTACCATTTCCAGTTGTGACAAAGAATCACCCAGTACCTCTAGTTAACGAGAAGGCTTGCAACCACAGACGCGTCTCATTGCTCACAACTGGTGCTTCAGTTAGGGATTGATTCAAGGCTAACAATAAGGTGATCACTAATTGTTGGAGCACTGATATATTTTTTCGGGTTTGCATTCCTTGCCCTTGGATCATTATAAAAACCCGTAGCGCGTTTGCACAAGTGAACCCTTTGAAAATCGCAAACGTTGGTGGAGGGGGAAGGGAGAGTTAAAACAATCCAACTATTTAAAGACCTCTGTTCAAGATTGTACGCACTCGTTTGGTGTAATGAACTTTAGTTTAGAAGTTTAGTCGCTGGACAAGCAAAAAAGAGTCGAGTTTTAGCTATAATGACTGAAACACCTAAAGGTTTCATTGTATAAGGACACTATGGGCCCGTTTCTTAGTACTTTTGGGTATGGAAAAAAGACAAAAAATGGTCTTATAGAATTTTAACACATATTCATCGGATTTACCAGAAGTAGTAGTGATGGTTGAAAGCAAACAATGAAATACGGAAGCGTTTTTTTTTTTTTAATTC
>NW_028145449.1:4017500-4022500 GCF_977016875.1 Pavona decussata
TGAGGACCACATTTTAACATTTTGTTGTTTATTTGTTCTTGTACAAGTTTCAACCTGCATTTAAATCTTGCTACTTCACGTAAGATGGCTGAATAGCTAAAAGCTAGATAGCCACTTTGTTACGGGAAGTCGGGAAGAAGGGGAAGGGGAAAATGTTTTAGCGGGCTGGACTATTCTTTGAGTACTGCGAGGGCTATTTGCTAACGAAACTAGCTACAATATCTTTTATATAATATAAGTTTCAGCTTATTTAAAAAGATCCATTGATCGGCCACAATGTTAGAATACTTACCGCCGGCATAACTATAATAGCAATGAAAGCCATTTCCCACATATCCACTGTTACACTTGCAGAAATAGGATCCACGTTTGTTTGTACAGGTGGCGAGCTGATGACAGAAGGATGTCTCTTTGGTGCATTCATTAAGATCTGAAAAATAACTTCAAATATTAAGAATAAAATAATAGAATTTAAGCAATCTATTACTGTTACTTGTTTATTCCAAAACAGCAGTAACAGCAGTTGTGTATTTGAACTCGTGTTTAAAAACACGGAGGCGCATTGTTAAACAGACTAACTCTCAGTCTACCTTCGCCAGTACTCGAGTTCTTTATTTCCTTCCAGAACCACTCCATTAAATAAAAAGTATATTTTCTTCTCAGAATACTTTTCCACAGACAATCTTGTTAGAAAACCACTGTGTCGAAGGGACTTACTCAATTTCTAAGCCAACTAACATTTGAACGTGCTCGTAACTAGACAACCGTCATCTTCGGTACCTCACTCTCTTTAATCAAAAGGTTTAGTATCCTGTTGTAAATGATAAAGGCCCCTTATAATTTGACACTGTTGGAAAAATGTTCTGTTCTCATGTGTCACACTTTAAATCTCAGTAAATTATGTTGGTCACGGGTGTCTATTGATCATTCTTCACCAGTTTCACTTGTAATCAGCCTACCTTTCTTACAAGTATACTGATGGCAGTTACTGCATTTCACGTCATTCCATTTGTAGTTGTGCTCCACGCCAAGTGCGTGCACGCAGTCTTCTTCTCTAAAATTATTTGGTTGATTTTTAGCCCAAGCTGTGAAATTTCCAGCTCCACGATCCGCCCAAGTGAAGCTACCCTCTGTAGAGATGTTATTCAATCCCAGCCAGGATTTTTCACCATTATGACGATGCTGCACAAACACGTTTTCTTCATTGTTGTTTATGTCAACAAGGACTGAGTTTTCTTGACGGCATTTGTTCAGTGCTGTGGTCCAGTTTGTGCATGTTTCACTTGTAAAGTAACAAAATCCATTGAAATAGCTCCAGTCAGGATCACAGATGTCTGCAATTAAACAATAAGAGATTTTTTTACAATTCCGAACTGTTATAACCAAAGAATAAAATTGATAATCAATAATTTTCGCTATCAGCTAATATTAATCAATGTTGATTAATGAATTGATATTTTGAAATCAGTCATGATTCAGTGAGGTCAATCAATCAATTTCCCAATATTAAAGCGTAGGATGAGGTTAGTCTCCATATCCGAGCCAGAGGCTCATGTGTAAAACGCATGACAATAGGAAGGAGTAACTTAACTTACAAAAAACAATCAAGGAAACAAATTTAAGTATTGAGTAACCATAAAGATGAAAATGAAATATATTAAGAATATTAAAATAAGTAAATAAGTAAAAATATATAAATACTTTACCCACCCAAGTTAACAGTATAAAAAACTGAAAACGTATATGTATAAACCCAAGTTAGTATATGATACCACCCCAAATTTAAAGAGATGACGCTAATGTATTTGCAGATGTCTGACGTGTTATTGTTGGAAATACATGTACACTCTCAGCGTAATGTCTTAAATGGATTTAGAGACTATTTACACATTCATGAACTGTCTGGGTTTCCAGAAGTTTCCAGAAGCTATTTTGAGCCAACTGTGATGTTCTTACGGCCGGAAATTACCGGTTAAACCAGCTTTTGGCAGGTTGTAGTTCTAGAAAGTTCTACCACGTTTTAGTATAAATCTACTAGTGTTCTATCACGAATGCCGTTCTCTGATTGGCTACACTACTCGCTATCTATTCTGTGATAGATAGTGAGTAGCGGTTTTCAACAAAGTGGCGGCCTCTTCGTCGTGTTTTCGAAGTGTCTGCTATGAGGAAATAGATAATTTACTTGTTTCGTTTTGAACGACAAGTAGATTTATACTAAAACAATTAAATTATTCGCTCTCGATTTCTATGCGTTAAAGTTGATTCGGGCTTCGCCCTCATCAACTATCACGCGATAGAAATCTCGAGCTCATAATCTAATTGTTAAATATAAACGAATGCGTGTTTTTCTCTCTCTCTCTTTCTCTCTCTCTCTCTCTCTCTCTCTCTCTCTCCCTCTCTCTCTCTCTCTCTCTCTCTCTCTCTCTCTCTCTCTCTCTCTCTCTCTCTCTCTGAAAGGTCTCCTACAAAACTCGTCGCTCCTCTCTGATCCAAATTCAGTTGCAGCTCTTCTCAGTGAAAACGAGCGCTTAAAATCCGAAATTTTACAACTGCGAAACGAGAATGCCAGCTTACTAACTGTCATCAAGTTAATTAATAAGCCAGATTGTCACCCAGCGAGGGAACCGCATAATTCTAAAGGCCAAGATGAAGTTACCAACCCAAACAGCACAACTGGGACATTAAAAGACCAGTCAACGACCAGCAACAACAAACCGGGAAGTTCTAAGAACAAAGCAAATACGAAAAAAACGAAGATGGCACCACAACCGACTCCAGTGCAAACCGAGGCCGATGAACAACCAAGAAAGAAAAATGTTGTTGTCTTGGGTGATTCTATTGTGAAAGGCATACACGGATGGAGGCTCTCTAGGACAAGAAATGCACCATTGGTGACAGTAAAATCGTTCCCTGCTTCGACAACAGAGGACATGGAGAGCTACTGCATACCAACGATAAGAGCAGAGCCCGATGAACTTATCTTGCATGTTGGAACAAACGATTTGCAAATGAACACTTCCCGCCAAGTTATTGACAATATTGTCAACCTTGCCGATAATATTTCTCAAAACTGCACAAGTGAAGTGACGATCTCCTCGCTTTTAAAGCGTCTCGACAAGCCGAATCTTGATAGTAAAGTGACGGAAATCAACAACGGTTTGCGTAAATTCGCGACCAACAGAGGTTGGAAGTTTATTTCGCACAACAACATTAATCGAAAGAATCATTTTAACTCCAGTGGCCTACACCTTTCACACGAAGGTAATTCCCTGTTTGCTTCTAATTTAATTAAGCATTTTAATTCTAGTAATACTCATTGAGGTGACAGCGAGAGTTCTATCCCTACTGACGTGCGTAAATGTCTATCCCTAGTACCGCAAACTAGGGGTTTTAAAATTGCGTCTTTGAATATTGCTAGTCTCCCTGCTCACATCGATGAGTTGAGACTTTTTTTGGCTGATAAAAATCTGGATGTTTTAGCGATTAACGAAACAAGACTAAGTGATTCAATTGATAACTCTTGCATTCACATCCAAGGATATGACATAGTCAGAAGGGATAGAAATCGTAACGGTGGAGGAGTATGTCTATATATTCGCTCTTCAATAAATTTCAAAACACGATCAAGCCTCATGAGCGACATCTACGAGGCAATTGTTGTTGAAATATTTAAACCAAATTCTCAGCCTTTTTGTATTGTTGCTGTTTATAGGCCCCCGGAAACCGAAGACGAATTCTTTTGCTATTTTGAAGATGTAATTAAATCTCTCGACTTTGAAAACAAAGAGATTATTGTCATTGGTGACATGAACTGTAATTATTTGGCCGAAAGTAGAAATTCTGAACTGATCAATTTAACTGAAATCAGTGAAGTCTACCAGCTCACACAAATTATAAACAAACCAACTAGAATAACGGTAACTTCAAAATCGTTAATCGATTTAATTTTTACAAACCAAGAATCAAGAGTTGTGTCTCATGGAGTGATTGACTGCGGAATCAGCGACCACTGCCTTGTATATGTTGTTCGGAAAATTGCAGTTCCCACCAACAATAGACATAAATATATTACCACAAGGTCTTTCAAGAATTTCAACTCAAGTTTCTTTATTCAAGAACTGCAGACATTACCCTGGGGAGATATTGAGTTTTTGGATTCGCCAGATGAAATGTGGGATGTTTGGAAACAACTTTTCACTAGTGTTGCTAACAAACATGCCCCACTAAAAACAAAACGAGTGCGACATAAAGTGTCGCCTTGGCTCACGCCTGATTTGAAAGGAATGATTATAAAACGTAATCATCTCAAAAAGAAGGCAGTGCGTTCGGGGGACTTAAACGATTGGAATGAGTATAGACGCGTTAGAAATAAAACAAACAATAAATTACGGGACACTAAAGCTGCTTATTACCATAAAGAAATCGAAAATAATTCCGGTAACGTGAGAGAGATATGGAAAACTATTAATGATCTAATGTCGCGAAAAATTAAAAGTGACACAATCAACGAATTGAAAGTGAACAATTTATCATTCACTGAGCCCTGTAAAATTGCTGATGAGCTGAACAAACATTTTACTGAGGTAGGATCGACACTTGCCTCTACTTTACCGCAGAACAACTGCGATTTTAAACAATATTTGTTAAAACCAAAGACAAACTTTCGATTAGAAAAGATTTCCTTTAAGGCTGGTTTCCATATGATCGCAGATCGCAATAAGGTCTGCGATCGTCTGCGATCCTGCGATCGTGATCGCAGACGATCGCAGAAGATAGAACCATGTTCTATCTAAAGGCTGGTTTCCATATGATCGCGGATCGCAGATCGCAGATCGCAGATCGCAATAAGGTCTGCGATCCTCTGCGATCATATGGAAACTACTTCTGCGATCGTCTGCGATCCTGCGATCGTGATCGCAGACGATCGCAGAAGATAGAACCATGTTCTATCTCCTGCGATCGTCTGCGATCAATTGCGATTGTTTGCGATCTGCGATCTG
>NW_028145449.1:4025000-4150000 GCF_977016875.1 Pavona decussata
CTTTAATTAATGCTCACTTGGTACTTTAGTTAGAGGTTAACAGTGTTTCCCAAATATTTGAATACTTTATATATTTCATTGCTAACGGACGACAGGCTGAAACATGAAATTCAAAACCTATTATGCCGTTGTTTTTATTAGACAGGACGATTCATGCAACCTAACGTTGTTGAATTGTTTCGCCATTTTCAAACTCACAGGTTCTGTCGCTGACATTGCGTTACTAGACTAACAAGAGAACAAAGATTAAAAGATAATATTTTTAATAAAGAAAAAGGAAAAAACCCTCAAAGTTTCTCTTTGATTCCTTAGAAAGGTTATTTTCCATTTTTGTTATAGTTAGAGTTTTGTTAAATCTTATACAAAAGAAGCTTCTATAAAAAAGCTTTACCTCTATCCAGGCTGTGATGCCGTTGTGCTCAGGAGCCGAGTTTCCACTTGCCGTCGTGCTGTGATTAGCGGATATCAAAATCGTTGGCGTTGAATTATAAGCTCTTGTAAATGAAACAAACTGCAAACCAAAAGAAACATTAATGCTACTATTTATTTATTTATAATTTATTTGTCTATTTATTTATACATTCCATGACGTATCATTCAGTTTTATCTCTGAGTGTAAAATTAATCGTCTTTCTATCTTATTTTCATTCTGATCAGATCTCGTACAGGAAAAAAATATCATGTCTTATAAAGGTATATAGTGTTTTCCTTTTTATTTTTCTTTCCAAAATTCTTTTTAAGTGGTTGTTCTCGTTGTTTGCTTAAAGACCTTCACTCTTAATAAAGAGTTTATGGCTACGTAGTAAAAGCAGTTTTCTTAATATACCATGGCACGCTAAGCTTGCACTGCATCCCATACGCAGGCGGCAAGCGTGAACATCACATAACAAGAGTACATCATTCCCAGATATGAAACTGGACTCTATGTAGGAACTTACGATGAATGTGTGTACTTTGCCATAGGAAATACGAATCAAAGCTCTTTTTCAGATGTCATACAGGACTCCATTCGTAAAAGTGGTACCACGACACTCGATTTTGCAGAGTGTCCTACAGAGTGCTCCATATACTTGCATGGTTTGACATTAGATCGTAAGCCCGCATATTCCGCAAAAGGGTTCCATGCAAACTACCCCACAGAAGTCCTTTGGAAAATTGGCAGCGGAAACTCGTTCTAACTTTAAACGCCGTTGCTTTCTAGATCTAGTCAAGTTTTCCTTACCTCACAGTAAGCGTTGTTGTTTTCGTCTGTTGGTGGGTTTGTGTTTGGAAAACTGGTCACCCCGTGCTCGTTAAACAGCGGTTTGTGGAGTTTGGCGAACGCGAACCAGTTCTGTCAAGAGAAATAACAGTTGAATACCATTGAATACCAACCAATAAATGGGAGAAGCCACTGCCAAATCTGCGAGATGTGTTATTGAAAGTGAATGAATTATTTAGTCAGTGACCCAGGCATACTCGGAAGCCAAGTTAATTTAGAGAAGGTCTTTCCAGGAAAAGCGTTTTATCAATTAAGTATGCTTAAAAAAGCCACATTTTGAAAACCGAACTGTGCAGATTTTGGGCCTGAATCTCGAAGTCATGATCATTCCTTTCACAATGTACTCAGAAACGCAAAAGAAAAATGCTGAATATCACAACTTTTTCAAAACGAAAGAATCTAAATTTCCAGCAAAATAATGATATATTTGTTAGAGCTTCTTGTTTTATTAAAAAAATTGATAGCACGCTGTAGCATTCATGCAAATTTCACCTTGCTTAAAAAATTGCTCAAACGACAATAACTTCAACCAACCAGGGGATTGAACATTAATGGTAGTAGCTTTGTACAAAACACCTATAGTTCAGAACATACCACGGTAATATCCTCATGCTTTCCATCAAAATTCTGCATTTCTCTAAGGCATGCCTTAAAAGAATTCTTTGTAGTATCTTCGAGCCAAATGAGAGCGGCATCATACTCATTCCCTGTCCTTAAATGTTCTGACGTCACAAGAACCACAGGCGCTTCAGTAAACTTGTCCTAAAAAATTCCAAGAAAAAAAGTAGTTGAAAATGGCAAAAATGAGTTGGTGAGCAAGTATATTTAAATGTTTTGGATTGTTTCCTGAGATTCCTGGCAGAATGAACATTCAACGAATATATCTATATTATATATTTCAATTCCAAACTACTTGTTTAGTTGTTCTACACAGAACGAAACCGTGGGATGATTCAGCTAAGATAATTTCTGCTTGTATATCAGAGTTACCTCGAGTTCAGTTTTGGCATTTTATTAAATGTTGTTTACTAAAGTCCTACCTTGGGAAAAGTTACATCTGCACAGTTTGTCCCAGACCACCACTTTTGCAGCTGAATCTTTCCGGTCAAGCTCTCTGGTGGAGCTCCTTGGTACGCGATCCAGTCGACAGAAGCAAATGGGTTGAAATTCTCCTGCTTTCGCCCTGTTTGCATAACGCAAACAGTGAAATTTTTGGGACTGATATTTTCAGTCCAGGAAGTCACTGCATCGTGGACCGTTACGGAATCGTTAAGTTTCATGTGATTAACGGTGACTTGAACATGAACCTGTTTGTCCGGATAGAAGCGGTATGGCGGAAAAGCGACTGTTTTGCAGTTGGAATCGGACCATTCTGGAACATGGAGGAGTTCTACTCGGCCTCGAACAATTGGAAAACCTGGTAAACAATTTAACGCGTATAACTGTAGTTGGTCAAACTGATAACTCACTCCTTGGTTGGTATCTGATCTGCTGTACCTTTCCCAATGTGATCTAGTTGCTACAGTGACAGTTGTGTTGATTAAAATGGCCTTTGTGTTTTCACTTATTGTTCCGTATTAACCTCTCACCAGTTTGGCAGGTCCCACGTCCCCAATTAACTTGTGGTCTGGCAAACAAGATCTTGTTTTTTTCGTTATTACGCTTCTGCTTTTGTTGTTAGCTGTCTTTTCAATATTCTTCAGATAGCCGAGTGAGTTCTTTGCAGAATACAAGTTTCTCGTGTCACTAAAGAAGACAGTACAACTGTATAATAAGGTCCTCTGTTGAGCTTTTATGCAAGGTATTATTATAGAGTATCTCTCTTACCTTCACAACTTCCTGGATGGTAAACAAGGTTATTTTCCAGTCCTCTACAGTAACTTAACTCATGCCAGCATTTGTTGTCGTATGTTGTTCCATTCGCAGTGCACACTGGATCCTGATAGAGGGGACATTGTTCAAAACACTCACAGCGGACGTCATGCGCACTGTACGTCTTGCACACTCCAAACCGTGGACAATGCACATTAAGGCAGGGATTAAGATCTGTGACAAAAAAACAGCAATTAAAAATAGCTAGATATTTTCTTTAATGTCATACTTGCGTGTAAAATGAGAATTTCTTGAATGTCTTGCTTCTCGACATTGTAAGTAAAGATTATTAACTTTGGTAAAAATGTAATAAATGAATAGAAATAAATAAATTAATTAAAAAGTTAATTAAAACATAAAAAATACCTAAATATAATAAATGAAAACCCAACCTCCAATCACAGCAAAGCTGACTGTTAAAGGATCGTGACCACTTCCTGATCCCTGTAAGTCTTTAACGCAAATCTTCATACCCTTAAGGCCAACTTCCTGCAAAAAATAATGCAATTTTGATAACACATACTCCCCTTGTCATGTTTAGGTAGAAAGCCAGATCTTTGTAATTAATAACTTTAAAAATATTTTGAATTTTTTCGAACGTCCTTCCAGGCCCCAATCCCACAAAAGGAATGTTTGACTTGTCTAGTTCAGCCGTTCATCGTCATTTGGAACAAAGTACGTTCTGAATCTTATCCTTGTGTCCGCTTCCAAAGGAGGATTGTTTAACTTGTCTAATTCAGTAGTTCAACCCCATTAGGAACAAACTGGGTACTGATTCTTTTCTTAGAGTTCCCTTCCAAAGAAGAATTGCTTAAATTGTCTAGATCATCCGTTCAACCCCATTTGCAACAAAGTGCATTTTAATTGTTTTCCCAGTGTTCCCCATTTGGAACAAAGTGCGTTATGATTCTCATCCCAGGGTCCCTTCCAAAAGGAGGATTGTTTCACTTGTCTATTTTAAAACTTAGAAACAATTTGGAAGAAAGTACGTTCTGATTCTTATCCCAGGGTCCCTTCCAACAGGAGGATTGTTTCACTTGTGTATTTTAGAACTTAAACACAATATGGAACAAAGTGCGTTCTGATTCTACTCTCAGGGTCCCTTTCCACAGGAGGATTTTTGTACCTGTCTAGTTCAGCATTTCAACTCCATTTGGAACAAAGTTCGTTCTGACTTTTCTCCCAGGGCCCCTTCCCACAGGAGGATAGTTTAACATGTCTAGTTCAGCAGTTCAAACCCATTTTGAAAAAAGTGCGTTCAACACCATTTGGAACAAAGTTGCGTTCTGATTATTTTCTCAGGGTCCCTTCCCACAGGAGGATTATTTCACTTGTCTAGTTCAGCGTTTGAACCCAATTTCGAGCAGAGTGCGTTCTGATTTTTTTCTCAGGGTCCCTTCCCCCAGGAGGATTTTTTCCCTTGTCTAGTTCAGCCTTTCAAACAAATTTGGAACAAAGTGCGTTCTGATTCTTTTCCCAGGGTCCCTTCCCAAAGGAGGATTGTTTCAACTGTCTAATTCAGCCCTTCAACCTAATTGGGAACAAAGTGCGTTCTGATTCTTTTCTCAGGGTTCCTTCCCAAAGGAGGATTGTTTCACTTGTCTAGTTCAGCCTTTCAACCCAATGTGAAACAAAGTGTGTCCTGATTCTTTTCTTAGTTTCCCTTCCCAAAGGAGGATTGTTTCACTTTTAATTTCTAGTTGAGCCTTTCAACCATATTTGAAACCACGTAGGTTCTGATTCTTTTTCCAGGGTCCCTTCCCACGGGAGGATTGTTTAACATGTCTAGTTCAGCGGTTCAACCCCATTTAGAACAAAGTGCGTTTCAATTATTTTCCCAGTGTTCCCCTTTAGGAGCAAAGTGCGTTTTGTTTTCTATCCCAGGGTCCCCTCTCAAAGGAAGATTGTTTAGCTTGTCTAGTTCATCCGTTCAATCCCATTTGAAACAAAGTGCGTTCTCATTGTTTCTCAGGGTCCCTTCCCATAGGAGGATTGCTTTACTTGTGTTTTGCATCGGTTGAACCCCATTTGGAAAAAAGTGTGTTTTCCTAGGGTTCTTTCTCACACTGCAAAATCCCGTCTTATAGAGCGAAAATAGGACAGCTGGTAATATCATACCTCCACCCAGGCCGTGATGATGTTGTTTTCTGGAGGAGTGAAGCTTTTTTCTTGACGGTCATATTGGTGGTGAATTGAAACAAGGACCACTGGTGACGCATTGAACGTGGTGTTAAAAGGCACTACCTAAGAACGGTAGGTCAATGAATAAACAAACAACAAATTGGATTTATAAATCAAGATGGAAGTTCTAATTAATCTTATCTAAAGGTGAAGTACCTTAAACAATCATTAGGAAAGAAAGTTTATTTAGGAACTTTTTTAGTAACTATATGCTTAATTTTATATTTATTTATTTATTTATTTATTTATTTATTTATCTATTTATTTTTCTATTTATTTATATCTGTTTCATCTGTTTCTATCTAAAGTTTTTTAACAATTTACTTAAAAGAGCTGTACATTTTCATCGTGCTCTTCAAAGGAATATTTTGAGATAATTTTTTTTGTTTATTCTCAATTCTTGCCTGCTGGGTAATGTATTGATAGTATTGAGAGAATAGAAATACTAACCACAAGTGGTAATTTTACTTTGAGTGAGGTGTATTGTGACAGTACAACAAAACGGCAAGTTCCGATTTGCTTCATAATAAACTGAGGTGACTGACAGCTATCGCTTACCTGACAGAATCCATAGTTGTCGTTAGCTGAGGGTTTGCCTTTGTTAGGAAAAACTGCTTCTTCAGTGATCGTAAAATTGAGATGAGAACCATTGCCGAGGAAAGCGAACCAGTCCTATAAAAAGAAAAATTTCAATTTTTATTACTGGTCTTTCCGTTTTTGATATTACCGCCAAGTACAGGGTGGTATTCAGAGAAGCGGGTTGCGTTTTGTTTTAATTCTTTATAAAACATAACTATTCTTACAGCCACATTTGATAACCGCGTGTAAACGAACAACATGTTACACACGACAAGAAGCACGTGAAAGACCGCAGGATCTTGACACGTGATAATACCATTGGCACTAGATAAAAACATCCCATGTTCTCAAATCATAGCACGACAGTCGGTATAAAAGGACCAATTGAGTACTTGCAAGTCTTGCAGATGCGTCTAACAATGCTTTTTATGGAGATTCCGTAGGAAAAAAGTGTCGTCGGGTTTGATGAACAGGGAATACAAACAGACTATTTTTAACGCCAAGCCATAGCAGTTTTCTCTATAAAACAATTTTGTGCTGAATTAAGTAAGCGCTTTGGATTAATTTTTTCGAGATTTATTTGTTCAAGCCTTTGATAATACGTTTAAACAGCGAAAGCACCATTTACTAAAACGCCTTCGATCAGTAATCATTTTCACGAACTTAGTTGAGTCACCTTTAACTTATTTTCAACGGTTAGTGGCTTACCACAATTGTATCCTGGTGTTTTCCGTCAAAAGGCAAGAATTCTCGTATACAGACTTCAAATCCCCGACTTTCTAGATTTTCCAACCAAACATAAACGGCATCATTCGGTTTTGTACTGCGAGAATTATTTAGCGGTGACAAACACAGTAGGTCTTCCACCAAAGCTCTGCAAAGCAAGTGTTTGAACATTGCATCAGGCAAATGATGATTCAAATCATACTCAGTGACTATTAGTTAAAAGATACTCAATTGTTTCTGAAAGGTAAAGTTTCATTTAATACAAAGTTCATACGCTGGAACTAGAAAGGTGGAGGGGAGGGGGAAGGGAAGGCAGAGATTTCGAATAAGGTGATGTCTCCCAGACAAGCTAACCAGGGAATCAAGACCACTAACAACGTTTCGCACTACATTGGGACGTTTCTGTTTGAAGAAGAAGATACTTTTATTAAAAACGGGGTAATTCCTTCAGAAATTGTAAAAAACAAAATTACTGTTATCAACGGAAGCCCTAATTAATGTTACAAATTCTACAAATACTAAAAAGATCACAAACGTTAAAATGATAGAAATTTAAAACTATTACAAATCTACAAAACTACAAATTTTGATTAAAAACCATGCCGATATGATAGAAAAATGCCTTTTTTGTTGACTCTAATTTAACTCTTGGTAGTCCAATGTGGTTGTTCTGTCTAGTAGTCCTTTCGATGCAATCCTTATTAAGATTAAAATAATTAATAAAACATCGCGGACAAATGTTCTTCAGTACTTTTTTAATTAAGGTGAAAACATGTTTCTCTCGTCTATTAGATAAATTTTTACATTTTAAATACTCTTGGGATTTATCCCTAATATTTGATTTCATGACAATTCTAGCCACCCGTCTCTGAAGTTTTTCCAATTTGCTTGAATTTATAGCAGCGCAGCAATTCCATGCTGTGTCACAATAATCAAAGATAGGTAATATGAGAGTCTTTTAAGCTTGATCCGCAGTTTGTATACTTAGGTTCTTTCTGGTGCGGCCAGGCATGCCTATCCTTTTGCCTGCTTTACTTAGAAAGTATTTGACATGCGCTTTCCATGTCAGGCATTTGTCCATTATAACACCCAGGTATTTATATTCAGTAGCTTGTGTTCGCTCAGGAAGTGGTACAGTTGATGATGGACTGCCTTCTCAAGTAACTTGGACACTGCGGATAATACGGAAATAGGTCGATAGTTGTCCATGTCTGTAGCCATGCCCTTTGTGAAAAGGGGTGTAAATTTAGCGAACTTCTAGTCACGTGGCACAGCTCCCTGTGATAGCGGGGCGTTAATTATGCGGGTAAGAGGCTTGGCAATGGCTTCAGCAGAGTCTTTCAGCAAGCGTGGAGAAATGTTATCAAGTCCACTGGCCTTGCCTGCTTTCAGTTTGTTGATGATCTTAAGGACAGTGCCTACTATTGTTACTGCGCATACGTTCTGGGCATCTAGAGATACTCGGGTTTCCTATGGGTGATGCCTACTAATACAAGGATAATTTTGCGGGGTTTAAAACTATACGGAGAAAGAAGAACTTACCAAATGCTTTTGGTATCTCAAAAGAAAATTGGGGGTAAGCATGCATTTTTTCAGAGATAATTAAGCTTCAATTTAGGAAAAAATCCCATACATTGCTTTGTGTTTTGGTGTTTTTTAGAGATATTACTGCTTAACTATCTCTGAAAAATGGGTGGTTACCCCCAATTTTCTTTTTGGATTCCAATAGGCCTTGCTAAGATCTCCTTTTCCCGCATAGCAATAAACCGCGCAAAAATATTTCGGTATTAGTAGGCACCGTCCCTAATTAAGGACAAATGTTTCGCTCACCTTTTCAAATTTAAGACTCGGATGCGATCGATTGAATTCGTGTCGAGTTTGCTGCCTATTTGTATAGTTTACAATTTCAAGAGTTTCCTTCATGCGTGTATTGGTTGTGGTAAAAAACAGTTTGAAACTGTTGGCGATTTTGTTTTCGTCACTACAAAGGTCTCCATTGATATCAATAGTGTTGGAAGAAGTTGACTTCTTTTCCCCGGGGAGGATTGTTTTCACTGTCCTCCAAAGGGATTTGGCGTCTTCTTTGTGATTCTCAATTAGCTTCTTGTTTTTAAGTTTGTTTAGCCTTCTTGACAGAATTGAACACAAGATTTCGCATAGATTTATATGCAATAATAATAATAATAACACTTATATAGCGCTTATCCGCATGCGTTCTAAGCCCTTTACATCCATTGTATTACAGTATGACTTAGAAATATAAAAACCAAAAGATTAAGTAAACTAAGCCAGTCTTCGTCGGGCGACTTTTTTCGCGCCTTCTTTAACAGATAGTCGCGTTGGGGAATGTCTTTCTTTATGTTGCCGGTCATCCATGGACAATTGTCCATACCACGAACTTTCTTCTGAATGAGCGGGCAATGACGATCTGCCACCTCAAGGAATTTGGTTTCAAAAACAGTCCATAACTCGTCCATAACACAAACGAATCAGTTCTGGTTAAACGGTTCAACATTAGTCAGATGCTGGAGGGAATAACGGGCGACAAATGCAACATAGATGACGCCTTGCTCCACGGGAGAAACCGGGACGAACACGGTGAGAGGCTAGAAGCTGCTCTTATGGGTTGTTAGAAGCCGACGTGACACTCCACCATGCAAAGTGCAAGTTCAGCGCTAACCCTGTCACGTCATAACCTCCGGTGCCATCGAGGATGATCCTGTAAAGTTTTAAACAATATCAGACCCACCGCCACCACAGAATTTGGCAAAAAGGGAGCACATTTATTGGCATGAGCCAATTAAGCAAGATCACAGAACATCTTGCTGACAAGACGAAGAGCATCAGAGAACTGCTTTCGAAAAGGAAGCAGTGGATTTGGAGAAGTGATCTGCAGAGCGGGTTCAAGCAAACCAAAGCCGACCTTACACAAGTCTCGGTACTAGCCTTATGTGACCTCAACAAGGCTTAGTCTTGGTCATTCTTCAGCTCCAACCAGACAACTCCTGGATCCAGGCCAGTATCGTTCATGTCAGAGCGATGCCACCCATCGAAACCAAATACAGACAGATAGACAGGGAAGTTAGACAGAATTGTGCGAGGAATCATGAGAATACATCGTGGTGAAGTCAATCGTTTTGGAAACGGATCACAAAGCCCTGGTACCACATGTGAGTAGTAACACACTGGATCAAGTTCTGTCATGGAGCCAGCGATTCAAAATGCGACTAAAGAGATTCCACTACAAGGAAATTAATCATGTTCCCGGAAAGGAGATGTCATAGCGGATGCAATCTCGAGACTCCAAGCTGGAGATCAAATGTTCCAGTCGACAATCTATGATAAAGAAATGATTGGGCATGTCGGAAGTGTGATATCTTCACTGCCTGGCTCAGACACAAGACTGCAGCAAATCATGGAAGCACAGGAGGAGGATCCAGTCTGCAGCTAGAGATCAAAGTGTACTGCTACGAGGGATGACCTGGCAAGCACACATTGAACGATAATGATCCTCAGTTTGATAATACAGAATTCTCACACTTTGCCAAGGAGTGGAGAATGAAACACACCAGAATTAGTCCAAAATATCCCCAGAAGAGTGGAGAAGTCGAACGCGAATTCAGAACAGGCAGTGAAGAACCTGCTCACAAAAAAGATAAGATCCCGATAAAGGATTGCTTCGGCCGTTGTTTTTCTCGTGACGAAAAATAAATAAATGAATAAAAATAAAGTAAAAAGAAAAGTGGGGATGGGTAGGGGTGTAGTCAAATGTAAAACAAAGCAAAATAAGATTAAAATTTAGGCCATGAGAACTCCTACGCCCCCTCCCCTCCCTTTATGCTAAAAGAGACTTGTCATGTACTCCTCCAATGAAGCATGCCAAGACTAAAGTGCGTGTATTTGCTCTTAAGAACCCTTGACCGAGTAAACATTCATCCAACACACACGCAATACTTAAATCAATAAAACACAATTGAAGGAAATTAAGCTATGCTGTCCAAAAGTTGTGTTACAGCAATAAAATATCGAAAAGCCAAACAAAATTTACCGTATTTTTATTTAATAACCGTTTAACTTCCAGGTCATGCAATTAACATTGAGAAGCTTAAATTAATCCTAAAAACACTAAGATTCTGCATAAGAATTTCACCATTCAAGTGATATCTATTGCCATCAAATGACGTACTTTGCTGAGCTGAAGAGATAATCAGCATTGTTGTTTAGTGCGCACTAGAATGGGAAGTCACTGAGCATGCACACAAGAGGACTGCTGAGGAAGTTTCATTGATGGCATTGAAAAATTGGTTCTGTAAGATTCGATAGCTGTTTCGTCTTGGTTGTTGACTGATATAAAAGGGAACACGGTAATGGGATTCAAAATGGAAAGACTTGAAGCCCAACGGAACACCCTTTTTAGTTGATCTACCTGAGCAGGGCAGGCGGACTTTCTGCTTTTATACGTCAAACGGGCAACGTAAAAATTGAAGAGTTCATATATCGTTAGCTCTAACGTCACTTCTATTGTCTAACCTGAGAAAAGGTGACTTTGTCACACTTGGTTTCTGTTGTCCATATTCCACTGAAAGCGACACTTCCATGTGATATCCCTGGTTTGTCTTGGAAAGCCACCCAGTTGATTGTTCCTGTGCCATTTGTGGAGCCTGTTGCACGCTGACATAGCTGAAATCCTGAAGTATTTATCTCGGTTGCCCAATAGGCTGACGGTGAGTGAACAGTAGAGGAATCCTCATGACTCAGCGAAACAAACACTCGAACCTAAAAGTTAAAAAATAGAAAAGTACAAGAACATTGAGCAGGAGAATAACATCTTACTAGAAATACGTGACTCGCAAAACCTCGCGAAGCTGGGGCTGGGTGGAAAGCCCTCTTTACTCGTATTGTAGCATCAAATGAGGAGATTAAAAGGTTTCTGAACATAGCAACTATTTTTATGAGCATGGTCTTTTCGAGGTTCCACAGGCCTAGTTTGCGGTTAAATATCTATTTCTGACCCGAAGAAATGAACAACGTGCGTGAAGCGCTGTCGTGTTCGATAAATTTATTTCCCACGGAAAATTATTTTACTGCAGCCACAAAACGTGTTATTTCTTCAATGTAATCTTTCACAAAAAAAAGATTTCTGGAAGAAAGGGAAAAGATTCTGGAGAGATAGTTCTGTATCCAGTGAATATTGATGAACATTGCAGTTGAAATTTGACCCAGCACGCAAGCTTTCCCGATGTATGCAAATTTTGCTCCAGACGACGCCAGACAGTCTGACGTCATTCATACTTTGTTGTTCACTGTTGCTAGGCAACAGTGCGGACACCTTCAACGAAATATATAAATATATTTTTCGCTCAAATTCGCGCGGCTTAGCTCCGCTCGGGCCGGCTCGGCCCGACAAATTTATTACCCTCGCTTCGCGAGGAATGAATAACGCATATCGTATGTCTGTATTTTACAAATTCAGGAACATTACCAATCAAGTAGAGATTAAACACTAATTTTCCCCTCCTTCCAACTCAAGCAGTTTAAGGCCTGGGTTAAGGGCTTTTAAGAGGAAAAATGGTTTCTTTGTGACAACTTTAAACAAATTGAATGACACTGAACTGAAATTCGGCTGATAAAAAGTTCTTATCATCCTTAACATTCTAAGCAAAATAAGTAGTGCTATAGATCGCTTGACATGTCACGAGATCGTTTTCGTGAAAAAAGCAAAGATTTGACAGGGAGGCGTTGGTCTTAAGAGAAAACATCAAACAAAAACGCGTTTCTAATAAATATTAAATATCTCCAGCCCTTCACGTTTGGAATGATTGTCCATTGTTCCCTAAAACAAATTTGTCAGGACAAAGGTCATTTCCTAGTCCAAAATTCAACCTTTGATTGTTAATTACTCCAGTTTAAAAACTTGAGGAAAGTCATTCCAAACGTAGATTGTTCAATATTTTCAATCTACTTCGGAAGAAAATTCGCCACCATATCGACGATTTACGAAATTTTAATTTATGGGTCACGTGATGTGTCACGTGATCAAACTTATGCGTTAAGAAAAAAAAGAGGTTTATTTTCAGGGAAAATTTCATCTTGTTCTAGGCAGAGAAACCGAAGATATAGTGGATCATTCATAATTTCTGAACACCCTTCAAACCCAGGCCTTAAACTGCTTGAGAGAATCTCCGGTCTCAAAATAATAACAACAACTTTTCCCACATCTTAGAAATATAACTATAATAAAGTGTGAATGATTGGAGAATAATCAGTTTTTTCATTGGACGTTCTCAAGGATCTCAGTTAAATAACAGAGGAATATTTTAGGACCCTGTTGATATATTCGATATGTCATCATCACCCATCAGGTCACCTGTCATCATTTTTTTGTGGTTGTGGGGGAGAGGGGGAGGATGAGGAGTTGTTTTGTTTCCCCTTAGCCACTCACTATCCCTCCCATGCTCTATTCGGAAAAGTTTATTGATGTCACTTTTTGTTTTGTTTTGTTTTTTTGTTTTCATTTTTCCTTGGATTTACGTGACCCAAAAAAAAAATAACCTGTAACCTTCTAAGAGCCCAAGCAACTTGATTCTACAGGAGCCTTATGGTTTGGAAATACATACAAGGAAATCCAGGCTAATAACTGGTT
The DNA here is from genome assembly GCF_977016875.1 of Pavona decussata. Taxonomy (NCBI): domain Eukaryota; kingdom Metazoa; phylum Cnidaria; class Anthozoa; order Scleractinia; family Agariciidae; genus Pavona; species Pavona decussata. The sequence continues at coordinate 4,038,263 of NW_028145449.1, forward strand.
CACAATCACAGTTCTATCGTATGCAATCTTCTTTTTCTATGCTTTCTTAACACACGGATTACGTGACGTTATCATTAGTCCCACGTAGAAAACAAGGAAAGAATTTTAGAAATATTTCATTCATTTGTTTGAGGTTCAATTGACAACTGTCACACAGCAATGGCGGCAACTAAATTTTACCTTTTACATACAATTCTATCTCTCATCCGATGTTAAGAGAAACTTATATTTTTCAAAATCAAGCGAAAAGTTAATCTGCGAAATAATATGCAACAAAGCATCAAAATTATAGGAAAACAAGATTTTCTGCTGCATAAAAAACACTAAATTCCTTTCTAGTTGTTGGACACGGTATATTTCAGTAGGGGAAGTCGTTCGCATTGAATATCCCTGGGGTTCAAAACAAGGAAATTAACTTCTCCAAGGATGTGATAAAAAGCAAGATCCCCTGGTATCACCATGAAGTTCATTGTCATTCTTAGAGTTATAAACTTACCGTTCCCGATCCACAGAACGTCTGAGGGAATACCACATTTGTGCAACGTGGCAATGTACAGTGATCAGGTACATCACAGCCGCTGTTGCAGTTCCACCCCTGTGGTATCTCAGTTGAATTTATTCTTCCTCTCTGCATGGTGACACCTAAGGATTCAAAAGATAATCCGCTTTGAAGATATTGTGTTTAAGGAGAGAATAGAGGGAAAGGGGTGGGGTGCTGTAAGTGGAGTAAAGGTGCATTACTCGGAAAAAATTTTTAAAAAATAACAATTTAATGGAATAAATAGTACATCACAGAAGTAAAATAAGTGAGCACCCTATGATGAAGAATCAACTGAAATCGATGTCCTCTAAAGTTACAGAACATGAAAGTAATCAGGCACCATACTATTTTGCAATCTGACAAGGCACTGATGTAACAATGTACCCGAAATAGAACAAAACCCTTCTGCAAGTAAGGGCTTGTTCCAGCCCAGCAGGAAATACCATTAATTCTTTAAGATCCACAGATCGTAAAATTCCTAGGTCGATAAGGCTGCACAAACAAGTCACGAACTTTGAGATTTAATTGTGAAAACTATTCCATTCTCAATGTGACGATTTTGAGAATCTTTAGAAGCATTGTTTGCATTTTCAAAGTATTTGATGACTGGCACAATTTTCTAACCCACATTATTCACGAAAATAAGCCCAAAATAGATTAAAGAATTAAGAAAAGACTTCCTTAGTTGACCATAAAATCCTGCAACCGTTTAGCAAAATTCTCACCAAGATAATTTAATTTCCACTGTTGAAATTCATCGCTGAACCCATTTAGTGGAACGACTAATAAATTCCAAAGGGGGTGTGTACAGTCTTTTGATAACAGTAAATATTCACAATTCATTTTGTATTCGAGACAGAGAGAAGATTGTCTGCCGAAAGAAGGTTCTTGTGCTGAAATTAATGCTTCAAGAAGGTAAGCTAAAATGAAGACCTTAAACGCAAGTTTGGTCGACCTCTAACTAAACTCTGTTTTAAACGTGTCGTCGTTATCAACTTCAATAGCTGATTTATGCTGGGATCAAGAGTTGTTGTGCTGCCAAGTAGTGGAAAAATATGCTTGTCTACGCAACTTCAATTTTAGTTGTATTATTCAACTAAGAGGTTAGTAACCTTTGCAAAATTAAAACCACACGAAACAAATAACGGAGTTCGGTATCAATGTTGTTTGATCTTACAAAGGCAGGAATTCTCCAAGGGCAGTGCAAGGCTGTAAAACCCGGAAATGTTTCGTACCTTTTTATAAATGGCACGAAAAGTTTTTGTTTCATGAGTACTTCTAGAAGAAGACATGATGGAATTCAAAGAACTAAATTTCATTGCGTTTTATCTTTTTGTTTCGTTTTCGCAGCAATGTAAGAACATTTGGTATCTTCCTGCAGGGGGCGTGCCCTTAATTTCCATTTACTTAGTACAGTTTCTAATATGTCCTGAAATTATCAACCGAAAACCGAAACTGAAGTCACAAAAGAATAATTGAAATCCATGTTTAACTGTTTCTTAAAATAAAATTTACGAAATCTAAATTATGTTTTGAAAAGTTTGGCGTCCAACACTTCGATGTTTTCAATAAAAGAAGAATGTACATGAATAAATATTCCTAACCATTTCATTAAATGAGTTATGTTATAGTATTCTAGCTTACCTTTCACGGTAGGTACAAAATTCTCCAGGTATAAGAGAAACACAAATGCTGATATTTTCCAATGATTCATCTTGAAGCAATCTTGGGAAGTCCAAAGGAGCAATCCTTGACTTGGGCCTATACGTGAGCTGTTTTATAACGAGTAAAGTCTAAGCAACAACCGTGGACGATAATCCTGCTGGTATACGTTGGATCAATTGTTGATCGGTCGGCTTAACAAATATAAATGATAAAAGAAGCAGAGACCGATACAACGTAGAATTACGTTTTAAAGGTTACTATATTTCGGCTGTCCAAACCAGCCTTCTTCAGGTACAATGAGAATTTGCATTGGGACATACGCTTATATAACAAATATTTGCGCAATAGCGGAACTACGTAAAACTAAAGTGATTGACAAACACCAACATCTACTGTATTCATCTTGTCATCCTCTACATACAAAAAACGCTATTCCTTTCAATCTAGCACTCCGCTTACGACGTATTTGTCCTACTGACGAAACGTTTAATATACGCACTGCTCAACTTACTACATATCCACTCAAACGAGGCTACAAACGAAACTTTGTCACTAAATAAATACAACGTGCCGCCAACATCCCACGCAGACTCGATTTACAAACTAAAGACATGAACAAACCTACGCGTGCATCTTTTATAACGACCTTTAACCCATCACTTCCTCACATCTCCAACGTCATTAAAAAACATTATCATTTACTGCGCTCGTCTGACCGCTGCAAAAAGGTTTTTCCAAATTTACCTGTTGTGGCCTTCAGACGATCTCCCAACCTACGTGACTTACTGGTTTCGGCTAAACTTTCTTCTAACTCAACTAATCCCCACCCACAACTCCCTTCCGGCTCCTATCGTTGCGGTAAAAATTGCGCCACCAGTATTTTCCCATACATTTCCGATGGTCTCACTAACTACACCTTTTTTTCCACCGGTGAAACACGTCCTATCAAATCTCACCTTACTAAAAATCTAATTTACATGATCCAATGTAACCGCTGTAATTTACAATACATAGGAGAGACTAAACGACGCTTAAAAGACCGCTTTAATGAACATCGCAGCACCATAGATAACCCTAACACTAAATCTAAACCCACCACAACCGCAGAACACTTCCTCACCGCTCCTAACCACACCGCTAACGACATGCAATTAATCCCCATAGAAAAAGTCTACTCTAACCGAGACTCAATCCGTAAGGCTAGGGAAGCCTTTTTAATCACAAAAGGCAGAACACTTCTTCCACATGGCCTCAATATTCACGAAGAAATTTACTATATTTTTCCTTTTATTATTATTTTTTTTATTTTTTGTTATTATAAATATTTCATTTGCTTCATATTTTATACTATCAATTACTTTAGTTTTACGTAGTTCCGCTATTGCGCAAATATTTGTTATATAAGCGTATGTCCCAATGCAAATTCTCATTGTACCTGAAGAAGGCTTGTTTGGCCAGCCGAAATATAGTAACCTTTAAAACGTAATTCTACGTTGTATCGGTCTCTGCTTCTTTTATCATGTTTTATAACCCCTGTTTGACAACCCACGTGATTTCTCATACGTTAGCAAGGGTGTATCAATTTCTCATAAAACAATGATGGCATTTATGCAAATGAACTATTTACGTAATAAAATCTTGGCAAAGACAACTTACTTGTGACATTTTGAGGTAGCGCAAGTTTAAACACATCAGCTTTATTTGGAGGGATAAATAATATGACTTTATGGTCTGGTTAAAAAAACAATTTCATTATTTGTAGTATTGAGCAACTTTTACTTATTTTACTAATCAAAGTATTGGTCATTCTAAGGGAAATGAACTTGTAAGAAAAAGCGCGAGATAAAAGCAGGCAAAGTAGTTTTCCCGCCTTAATTTGGAAGAGCGCGAGGCATTCTGGACGAAGTCTGCTTATAAAAATAGCGCTGAAACTGAAGTTGTTTCAGCGCAATTTAAATACCACTTAATCATAACAGCTAATGATCTGTGATTTGAAGGAGAGACGAAAAACAAAGGCCTAAACGTACGAAAGTAATACATATTCCGATGTCAATAATCGAGACCCACTTTCTGGTGCCATGTTGAGTAACTTTCCCAAGAAAATTTGTCAATGACTGCAGCTTTGATTTTACTTTACGATGACAAGAATAACTTTCAGTACAACAACAATAAACTCTGCTTTTTTATAAGAACCTATTTTATAAGAACGTCGAGGCTGAGATTAACCAAAATTTTAAGAACGTATTAAGAACATTCCTCAGGTTGAGAGTCGATTAAGAACGTTTTTATTTTGCTAATCTGTATATAAAATCAAGGTAACAAATGTAAATTAACCAAAATACCTAAGGGCATGTTTTGTATAACATTAACAATGGTGACACACATCTCGGTTTGTCATAATCAGCAGTTCTTGGTACCATATATCGGCAGACAATGCACTTTGATAGGTTTCCTGGTCGCGTCCAGTGATTTACTAATATTATACATGTAGTGTATACTATGTTATTTAAGAACATCTTAAGAACGTTTTCAGCCTCAAATCGCTAAAAAATATAAGAACGTTCAGCCTCAGCTCCAAAATTACACGTTGTTATAAAAGAAGAAAAAAAAAAAAAAAACCAGTGTAATCGTGTCAATTAATCTGTTGTCCTTAGTTGATACTAAATAAACAGACAATATTTATATATAGTAAATTACCGTTCTTCTCTAGAACAAAGGTCTAGCACGTGCCTCCTTATCAAAATAACCAAATGAAGTGTACTGTCATCCGCTGTCACTCACAATAAAGGCACAGCTGTCATGCTAGCTTTTCTTTCCTCTCTCCTTCTGACCTCAAACAAAGTCGGAAAGATTTTCTTGGAATGCAAAGGAACTCATATGTTTTGCTGAAGCTAAAGTTCTCCAAAGGAGATATCCTTCACTTTTTTTTTTGTTTTAAGGGCCTCTGCAGCTGATTAACAGTTTTTGTAGGGAAATTTTCTTTGAAGTGGGATAGTAATGTGAACTTTCAGAAATGGTTATTCCCCACAATCCATACTATACGCGTAAATATTCACTTTTTAAGCTCCACATTGAAACGGGGGAGGGGAGGAAAGTCAAATTGAGGTAAAACTTTGGAATCTTCCCAAGATTATTTTCGACCATTTTAGGTAACGCTTCAATCGACCGTTTTGTCAACTGCCACTTTTACTATTCAAGTGAATTGCAAAAAAAGCCACTCGCCATTGGCTATTTAAGTAACTGAATTATGGCGACGTCGTTCATAACAATTTTCACAAGTTACATCACGTATAGCACTAGCTGCCATCACGTATAGCACTAGCAAGTCAGAACTTACACAAGCTACTTTAGTTTCTTTGTTCAGTACTTGAACTGAGAGGTCAACCAAAATAAACACAGTGTCGCACGAAACGAAACAAGAACATTCTTTGTCAATGTCATTGTATCTCCAATGGTATTATTTTATAATCGAAATTAAGCTGTCATTCTCTTAAGAACTTGTCTAAGTGGGAAAAATTCTCTTCGAAACGAAAGGTTTCCTGAAATTAATAGAATACTTCTTCAATACCTTTACGTGTTGAAAATTACCTCTTACTGAGACATTTTTCAAGTTACGATTAAAAAGATTTCATATCTAACCGAAAAAGCAGAGCTGTTCAGCTTGCTTGTAGTCTGCAGTCAAGGTTAATTTTCATGTGACATGAAAAGGCAGATGTGTTGACCTTCCTTACGGATGGTTATTATTGAATGGGTGCAAAATCGTTGCGGAAATTCTTGTTGCTACACTAAACACCGGTTACACTCTGTTTTTCTTATAAGAACGTCTAATTTTGGAGCTGAGGCTGAACGTTCTTATATTTTTTGCGATTTGAGGCTGAAAACGTTCTTAAGATGTTCTTAAATTACATGGTATACTCTACATGTATTTCAGTAAATCAATGCGGACGTGACCAGGAAACCTATCAAAGTGATTATGACAAACCGAGATGTGTGTCACCATTGTAAACAAAACATGCCCTTGACAATAGCTATTTTGGTTAATTTACATTTGTTACCTTGATTTTATACACAGATTAGCAAAATATTAAAAACGTTCTTAATCGACTCTCAGCCTGAGGGATGTTCTTAATACCTTCTTAAAATTTTGGTTTATCTCAGCCTCGACGTTCTTATAAAAAAGGTTCTGATAATAAAAAACGGAGTGTAATTCAGTTGACTCTCAGTGGTTTGCTCAAAGAAACACTGTCTACTGAAACAGGAAAAGCGGTCTGGAGATGTGAAATGAATCATTTTTTTTTTCCTAAAACATAAATCTGAAACCGTTTCCACCACGGTCTGATTAACTAGGGGAGGGATGGGGGACAAGGGTGGGGGGAGGGGTTGGGTCAATTTTGAAATCTCGCTTTCAAATGCTCCTTTTGTTAACATCGGCTGCAATCTGTTACCAGATTCTCGCTTCAACCCCTGTTCTCCGGTTTAAATATCAGCACATACTTAATTGAGGCTGATCTTAATATTTTGCTTTTTAACGTATGTGGACCCAGTTTCTTTGGTGGCAGACTGTCTTAAATCCTTATGTCACATTTCAAAGCCCTGAAGGACTTACACGAGTTATGAGTAATTTATGTGTAAGCGGAAATATTTTCTTTCCCGTATCCTGGAAGTTCACATTAGTATCGGACTAGCCACATGATACGGAAAATATTCACTGGGTAATGCTGGAAACATCTTATTCAAATCTATCAGTGTCATTTATGTCTACTTTCAATTGTTACGGGGGAACGGTGCAGTTACCATTTAACAGAACTGTTAAGCAATGCTATTTTGTTAACATCTTTGAGCCATTAGAGATTTAGAGTCGCCTTTACGGCAAACAGCAAACGTGAAAATTCGCGTTGACGTTTTCTTGAAAAAACGAGTACATAGATGCGAAAAAAGGAAAACAAAATAATTATTCTGACCTTTGATTATATTAAACAGGGCACAGTTGTTCAAAGCCCGGTTTAGCTAATCCTGGGTTAACGTGAACTTTGATTCGAGTTTAATTACTGATCAATAAAGATTCTTAGAGTTTTCTTTACCATTAGCTTAAAATTAACTTTTAAAAGTATTGTGAATGAGCGAAATGAATAACTTTTAATCGTGGATTAGCGTTAATCGGCTTTAGAACAACCGGGCCCTGAAAACTAACCTATTTTACTGAGAAACCAAAAACAACGAGCGGCTAATGCGGGGTAAACATGGTCACGTGGTCATTCCTGTTGTTCGTCGTCTACCGTGAATGTAATTTTAAATCTGTCTGTTGTCCGCATTTCTGCAACCTACGTTCCAATGCTGAAGTCCTAATTATATCTTTACATTTCAAATCCAGACAAAAATGAGACGTTTGACAAAAATATTGTTCATTGTAACACGGTTTAATTCACGATTGTGGCTCGCCTCTTTCACTGTTAATAATAAAATATTATTAGGAAAGTCTGGTGCTAGATTCAGTATTAACGCTTTCCTAAGGTAAGATGTATCGTAGGTATTTTTTTAAGTAATAGATTATCGTTGGACTCATCCCCTAATATCAAAGAACAAATTCTCCTATCTTATCCCCATAATTTGTTTTACCAAAGTACTGTGGAGAAGTTATTTAAATGTTAAGAAAATTCCCTTCGCGTGATCATGTCCTTAATTCTCATGACCTTAAGGGTTGAATAAGCATTGACATTACAAGGAGAAATTTTATTCTAATCACTGTTTGGGCTTAAAGGGTTAATTATATTTGAGACTGATACGTTCCACTCGATTAATATGACAAACTCTGTATCATTTTGGCAAAATGATAATGCGTTTGGAGATAAGCAACCGAAAAAAAAAAAAAAAAACTGGCGATCCTTGCGAGTCAGTGAGGGTTGCTAAAATGTGACTAAGAAAGAATTGAGCCCGGGGTGCTCAAAAAACATGGGCCAGAAACATATTGTTTTGAAAGTTTCTCTTTCATGCATTAACGTCCGTACTAAATGTAGATAGGACAATTATTGCAAGAGAATGGCAGAAAAAGATGGTGGGATTCCTGTTTAAATCCCTTGAATGCTCGGTGACCTCTTTCTTTTGTCCGTTCACCGTAAATGCTCGAATTAGCGCTCGGGGCGCTTATTTAATTTTCTGGGTCGAGAGGGGGGCGTCTATTTGAAGGAGCGCTTATTTTTATTTTAGTTTTATTTTACATATAGTGTTAGAGGGGTCAAACACCATACTCTATCCAACGGCACATCCTCGTCATATAGGGGAGTACCATTCCCCCCCCCCCCCCCCCGAGGTCTGTCTTTCTGTCTCAGTTTTGAGGCTTCACACCTTCGCGCTGACAATATTGCTAGTCACAAGTACGTAAATTATGATCATCCGGGTCAGTGTAGTCGTGAGAAGGACTGTTTGTGGTGACTTTAACTGACGTTTCGATTCATCTTCAGGGTCAAGTGAATTGTGGAATGTCAGTAGGTGGTATATGATTGGTCAACAAAGTCCAGATGTTATTGGTCGTTTGTCAGTAAGCCGTGATGTTATTGGCTGTGAAGACTGTAAAAAGTGATTGGTGCGTTTCGATCCGTCTTTTGTTAGTCAAAAAGTCCGTGGGTCTATTGTTAGTAAAATGTCTATTTTTTGTCAGTTACGTAGACTGCAAGCAGTCCCTTTCTGGTCAGTCGAGAGGGTGCGCTCACAGCGCAGCGAGACTGGAGCGAGGAGGAATAAACGAGAAGAGACTCTCCCCAAGCTCCCCTCCGCTCGTTTGCTCCAGTTTTTTCGCGCTCGGCTATTTCGCGCGACCTCTCGACTATCCAGAAAGGGACTGCTTGCAGTCTATCAGTTACGTTGTTGTTGTCAATAAGTCGTTTGTATGGTGCAGGTAGTTATAGGCAACGGTTGAGTGGCGTTTGTTCTAAGTTAGTAAACCAGCTTTCCAGAGTGAGTCGTTGATAGTAATTTGTACTGTAGGTAATGCACTTGGCAGAGTCCCAGTCGATTCTGCGGTTCGTTTGTAAATGGAACTCAGCAATGTGATTGTTGATATCACCATTTCTAGTTGCTCGTTTGTGTTCAGTCAGTCGTACGTTTAAATTTCTGCCGGTCTCACCAATATAAGTGGCCTGGCAGTCGCAGCATTTGATCTTGTAAACTGCCCCCTGTCTGCGGTTTGGTTCGTCACGCACTCACGCAGGTTATTTAATTTGTTTTGTCCTATTTGATCCCTTTTCAGTTTTTCTCCCCGTTTCCAGTACGCCTTGGAGTACAGATGAAGATTAGCTTGCGAGCAGAAGTCGTCCATTGGGTGACCTGCGGTTTCCCACCAAAGCAATACGTGTCCTTGTGTAAAACATGGCTGCAGAAGAAGTACTGCTTGTTTTTGTTCTTCTCTCCCTTATTTCTCCAAGCCTGAGCCTTTGACAAGGTGCTTTCACTCACAGATGTAGACTTTGATGATAGAGTGTTTGGCTCATCCACGCATTTTGTAATGTTTTATGGACCTTGGTAAGTTGTATTATGTACAACGTGTAAGATAGTACGTAAGCTCCTTAGTTCCTGGTAGTTTTCAAGTCAGGGTTTTACTACATTGTACATGTTTAAATTGTGATCTCAAATGATCGATTTTGTTTCTTTATTGTCACTCTTATACTGAAGTTAAACGTGGTTTTGATTTATTCCCTTAAACTATAAGCCTGCATTAAAAAGGTAAATAAATTCGCTAAGGAAAGCCTAGGAAAGGGTGGTACCCGGGTAACGCTTTTAAAAGCTTACATAGTATGAACTGCCTCCTCAGTGAATAATTTTTGTCTTTGATGCCAACAAGTGCGAGCACTGCAAAAATTTCATGCCGACATGGAATCTGTTAGCTGAATACTACAGCAAAGTACCTCACAGTGAACATGTAACAATAGCCAAGGTACAAATGTAATTAACAAATTAAATGTTAATAATCGGGCCCTCAAGTGTTGTACTGTTAATCATCGATTGATTTTGATGTGTTGTTGAGCATTTCAGCTCATAATAGCTTGGGAAAATCCCTGGTCCCCGGCCCTATTTACAGACTTGTGTGGTTTGGCTTTTGAGTTGCTAATGCCACAATGCATCAGTTTGCTGATTATAATCTATTATAACCTATGTGTGTTTTTAATTCTGCTGGTTCCAAACTTTGTACTGATCATGTTGATAAAGATGCAAAGAGCACTCATTCAAAGAAAAGCAGCCAGATTTTGGGTTCAATGTGGCCAGCCAAGACTGGAGTTCTTTCTCAAGGGAGGAAAAGAGAGGAGTCTCGGAGCAAAATGAAGCTGATGGCTGCTCTTAAAAAAATCACGTCATGCGTGGAGCTCGAGTGGAGCGGACGTGAATTTTGAGCAGTGTCTTTGCTCCTCTCTTTCGGTGAAAAATCTTTGGTTAATGGTCCTATGACTCGCGAGTAAAACAAACGTGGAGACCGCGGTTTCGACAGAGGAAGAGACGAACGTCGCTAAACGGCCAAATAACAAACCAAACGCTCACGAAGAAGATAACAAAAACATGGCGGACCGTAAAGAATCTGATCATGCAGCTTCGGAGGAAGAACCAACGCTTTATGAGATACGTGACATGTTAGCGGACCTTCAAAAGTCGGTCACAAGCATCTTAAAAGATAATTCTACTTTGAGAGAGGATATAAAACAGTTAAAATTGTCCCTTCAGTCAAAAGAAAGAGAAGTCAGCGTTTTAAAAACATCATTGGAAAAGGTGTCAAAAATTAATGAAACTCTGAAGACCGAACTTCAACAAGCTAAATATGAACTCCAGAGGAAAGTGGAAGAGACGGACAACCTGCACACGGCGCTCGATGATTTGGAGCAGTATACCAGGAAAAATAGCCTAGAAATTCATGGGATACCAGAAGATTGCTATTCAACGACGGAAGAGGTAGTATTAAAATTGGCAACCGCGTTAAATATTAATGTTAATCCGAGTGACATTGAGATAACACACAAACTCAAACGATGTGGCAATAATTCGAGTCCAGTTATTGTCAAATTTTTAGCCACAAGGTTAAGACGAGTTTATATAAGGAAAGAGTTAAGTTAAGGAATGTTTAAGTGTTGGATGTGTTTCCCGGTTATTCCAATGCAGTGAGGGCTGAAAAACCTCGAATCTTTCTCAACGAAAACCTGACGAATTATAGACGAGGACTTGTATCGAGAGCAAGCGAAATGAAAAAAGATGGGCTTTTGACGAGATTTTGGACAATCGATGGCAAAATCTTTGTTAAAACATCGCCGAGTGGCGATCCTGTTCGAATCGTCAGCGACTCAGATTTCGACAACCTGTGAGCGGACTTGTTGTTTTACTCGACAAAACAATGTTTGAATTGACAGAGGAAAATTTACCGTTACTGTAATCCTTACAAATAATCTTATTAGCTTGTTGATTAACTCAGAGAGGAGGGAAATATGGGTGGGAGCATTTATAAAGGTTAGTACCCAATTCGGACTTTAAGTGTTCTATGTTCTAAATTTTCGTTTTATTGATTTATTTTCTGGTCATATTTTTGAGTGCATTTATTAAAGCCTATTTTGTATTGGATGTGATGCCTAACAAACAAATGTGTAAAATCATATCCCTAAATGTTCGAGGTATAAGAAATTCAATAAAGGGGAGTAGAATTTTTACATGTCTTAAAGATAAAAACGCTACCCTTTATTTTCTACTGGAAACATTCCGAATCCTGTGATGAGTAATTCTTCAAAAACAAATGGGGAGGTGAAATCTTTTTTTCTCATGGCACTCGCCACAGTAAGGGAGCTTGCATATTATTAAATGCATCTATCAAAGAAAACAAAATTAAAAATTCCCTAAGCGACAACTCAGGAAGAATTGTTTTAATTAACCGATCTACAATTGTATGGAATCATCACTCTGTAATATATATGCGCCCAATGATCATGCTGATCAGTTGCGATTTATTGAAGATCTTAACAACTACCTGATAGAAAAGTCTGAATTAACGACACTCATTATAGGAGGTGGCTGGAATTGTACTCTAACAAAGAAAGACAAGAAAGGTGGCTTGCCTTAACTACAATGGATATTTTTGATCTGGTAGACATACAACGAGTTAAACATTCGAATATAAACAAATACTATTATAAATCAAAAGCCCTAAAAATGAGATCAAGAATAGATTTTATTTCTTATAGCTAAAAATTTAACCAAATACGTTCAAAAAGTTGACATTCAACCTTCGATAGCACACGATCATAGGACAGTCTACCTATCGTTGCACTGGGTCAAAGAGACCCCAAGAGGCCCTGGTTTCTGGAAGTTTAACAACGCTTTATTGAAAGATGATAAGTATACCGAACAAAATAATTTGTAAAATGTATCCGAAATTACTAAAAAAGTATATATATATTCAAGATAAACGAATGTTTTGGGAACTTCTTAAGATGGAATTTAGGTGTTTGCAGGAGCCCATTATCAAAATAGCTGCTATGTTCAGAAACCTTTCAATCTCCTCATTTAATGCTACAATACGAGTAAAGAGGGATTTCCAACCAGCCCTAGCTTCGCGAGGTTTCGCGAGTCACGTATGTCTAGTTAAAATAATTCTTTTGGATTAACAACACTCTACCTGAGTGGAAGAAACGTGAACCTTTTCCAGGTCTCAAGTGAGTTCGTGATGTAGAAATGCTTAGTTGTCAAACCGCTTGTTGTCGTAAAGTTCGCAGCTGGCTTCTCCGTCCTTCTGAGAAAGCGACAACTGCATACTTTACTACCACTTCCTAACGACAATTTTTGTCAAGCACCCAGATTCTGGGTGCCACGTGACCAGAGGCAACCAGGGTCCTTTCTCGAGTGAGGAAGGAAAAGGATCCTGGGAACGAGGTTGGACATGACCGTACTAAACTATAGTTTGCGCTAAACTAAATATTCGTGCATATCCAACGTAAGTAGTTTTCCATGTGCCTGATGTGACTTAAAGCCTCGGATAATACAAAATTATATACAGTTGGAAAATATGTACCATTAATAATAACTTATTAAATTTTTCCACATCATCCTGGTGTCATTTACAAGCGACTTGACTGTACTAAACATACAAAAATCTTTCAGAAGAACCTTTACTGATTAGTAATTAAACTCAAATCAGAGCTCATGTAAATCCAAGATTAGCCTAATCGGGTAATAATAATAATAATGATAATAATAATAATAATAATAATGATAATAATAATAATAATAATAATAATAATAATAATAATGATAATAATAATAATAGTTAAGTAGAGCGGGCAGCTTTACTGACGGCCGCCTTGTTTGAAACCCCGTTTTAACTCCCGTACAAACTCTGTATTTTTACATTCTCGTAAGCGGACATTCCCGTAAGCGGCCGCGGACACTTTCAGAGATTACGACTTAGACTTTTTCTTTGTTCTTAAGCTCCCGTAAGCGGACACCCCAAAGAAAATCCTATTAACAACCTCTGTGTCTTGTTTTTTGTCAATCAACTTTACATCGCCGTTCGCTACAATGATTTTACAGTAATTTCAGTATCATATTTCAGTGTTTATTTTGTCATCATCTACGTCCGGTTACATTTCGAAACACCACTTACATGCATATGCCCTTGTGACTGGAATTACAACGTTGTCAGCACAACACTGTAGCCAAGGCACTCAAGTTTCGATTTTAGCCAAGGTAGAGACATTTGAGTGTCCCCATTAAAAATATACTGGCAAGGAATTTCAAAGCCGTATCTGGCTCCTCTGTTTACTCGCTTTCCCCTTACAACAGTCTTTCCTTTGTCTGTTCCCCGGAAGAAAAAGTTGTTAACAAGCACAAAAACATCCTCATAGGAATGTGTCCGAGTATTTCATCATTCTTGTTTATGGTTTAATTGTGTTTATTGTTATTTGTTTGTTTTGTTTTTTTAAATCATAAAGGGAAAGTCCTAGTACTGCAGTATACACTATATTACTGTTCAGTTATCGTCACTATGTCGTAGGGTTGTACAGTATAGGGCGCAATAAAACAAAAATGTCATTTAATACGGCGGTATTTCTTTTGTATTTCCAATACGGTGCTGTATTTATTGTTAGCTGGGCAAGCTCCCGTAAGCGGCCATCTTTCCCCTACACCTCTAGTGGCCTACCAGAACCATTCTCATAAGCGGCCAGCTCAAGTTACGGACACTTTTTTCGCGTTGCGAGGGTCCGCATACGAGAGCTTCGACTGTATAACTAAAATAAATGAAACTTTTCCTAATTAATCTCAACAATAAGCCTTTCTAGAAAGAAACGTCTTCAGGCCTTCCTTAAAGCTACCTATAAAATCGCGCATCCCTAGCTCCAGTGGAGGGGCATTCCAAAGCTGGGGGGCCCGTATAAAAATTGCCCTGAACCAATGTAGCTAGATAATCACAGGTGACAGTTATACGTTATTAAAATTTACAGGGAAAGGGGGAAGATTTAGCAGAAACGACTGAACCAGAAAATGGCCTGTACACACTGACGTCAGAGAACTTTGACAAAGATGTGGAAATGGGTCTGCACTTTATAAAATTCTATGCCCCATGGTAAGTAGCTAATTTGCTAGAGAAATCCGATGTCCACATTTAAAGTTTTGTTTTTTCCCAAATCATCAGCACTGCATAAGCCCCCCCTTTTTTCTTCCTTTGACAGGTGTAGCCATTGCCGTAAGCTTGCAGCCACCTGGAAAGCATTAGCTGAGTATCATAAAGACAATGTGGACATCGCAATAGCTAAGGTACCGGCACACTCATCTCAAATGTTTGTTTTTATCAACAGAGTTAAAGGTAATCTGGTGACCATAGAAATAAATTTATGTAATGCCAATAACATGAGAAGTGCTTGCACAATCTTACGAGCGAAAGGCTCATGATAAAGATGTGGGCATGATAAAGATGTGAGCTTGATCTTAAACTGCGAAACAGTGTTTTCAATACTTTGAAACAACACTCCTATCGTGTGGAATGTAGTGCCCGGCTACACGAGAAGAAGGAACATGTAACACATGTAAGGTCAACTAAATAAATAAACGTTCTCTATTTGGATCTTGAAATAGGAACTCCCTGATTCAAGCTAGAGTACAGTTAAGATTGAATATTAGCTCAATGTGACAAACACCAAGCAGATAAGTTTGTAGAGCCTTTTCTCCTCTCTTTTGTGTACCAGCATAGAAAGAGGTGCTAAAAATTAGTTTGATGCTTTAAATCATGGTTCTTGTTAAATATACATGCAACATGGCCACCAGTGCTATATGGAAAGGGTGGTGAATGGTATTTCAAAAAACAAATTGTGGCATCTTTAGCATTACTTCAAAGAGAAATCTAACGGCCATTCCGCTTCAGTTCTTATTCCGGAAGACGGTCAATCAAACGCAACCTTAGTGTTTGCGCGTTGTCGAAAGTCGCAGAAGTATGTCCTCTCAGGCGCCATAGAAAAAGAAATTCTCCTACAGTCGGATTCTTAATGCTCAATTCCAAGTGTAAAATAGAAAGAAAAGTTTGTCGTCGTTTGTTTACGTCCTCCTTCAAACGTGAAATTAGGAAATTTCACGTGGTAGTCCTCGTAAAAGAAACGGCAAAGAAATGTACCAAAAAGTGTGATGCAGGTGCAAAGTTGTTGTTTTGCTTACTAAATCTAATACTTTTTTGATGTTCTCGTTGCATCGTAAACTCCCTCATTCAGTCTGTGTTTTGAGTGACGGGAGGAGGGGGGGTGGCAGGTGGTAGTTTTGTTCAACCAATTTGCTTGCTCCCCCCCCCCCCCCCAAGTTGTTTTAGCCTTGCTTCGGGCCTTTATTTAAAGAGTGTCTTTAACTTCCTTGCATTCTTTACTTGGATAAGAGAGGAAAGAGGGAGGGGATGGTAGAAAGGAGGAAGAGGGAAGGGGTGAGGCGAGCATTCTATCGAAATGACAAACTGCAGAGGGAGGAGGGGGTGAGGTGAGAAGTCCGTCGAGGTGTCAAACTACAGGGGTGGAGAAGTTTAACGGCTCTCCTAGTTATGATATTAGTAAAATAACGGCAGGATAGTTCAGCCCATGACACAGTATTAGTACGTTAGTGTTGCGGATCAGTTTTCACTGAATTTCATTTTGGACGACAATTACGCATATAAAGCTTAGAAACATTGTAGAGGTAACTCTTATCTTTATTTTATAACTTCACACGTTTACAATGTCGCGTTTAATAATATATGTGAAGTTCATAAAACACTCAACACCAAATGAAACAGATCAACAATTTTGATTATGATAATTATTATATATACTTGAAATATGACTTAATTATCCAGTTGCTTTTCAGTGGCTAACAAAAAAGTTAGCTATATTTTCAATTACTTCAATGAAAACCTTACTCAAAAATTAAATTCGAAACTTGTTCTTAGCGAATACTGACCTTGTACAACAGTAAGTCGCTACATGATTACAAGTTCTAAAGTTTTAAAATTGGTACACCACAACTGTAACTTAATTTAGATAACTTTCAAGCAAAATTCATTAAACCATGATGAATTGTTTTATACTAGTTGATTAAATTCTTTTCGGTAGGGAGAATCTGCACCCAATCAAAATTTTAAGTTTGCCTAGCTGTACCAGTTAGTTTATCGTAAAAGTCATTTAAAGATCATTTTCCGAAATCAGTTTTCTTTAATCAACAGAATTGTACTGATGCCATGATAGACGGCAATCAAATTAACAAAACTGGACATTGAATTGCAATTATAAATCACGTTTCCCAATGGTTATAAGATAAAGTTCTTTCAAATATAAACTAATGTTCAATCTTATGGTCGACATTCAAGTGATTCATGATCTTAAATGCTGACTTTGTCCTTAATTTAATAGTCTACTTCATATCCCTTGCCTTATCGCCTTACTAAAGGCAATTACTTCTTTCTAAGAGAGATCACTTAAAGACTTTTACGATTTGATCCATGTATCTAAAACAAATGGATTCCAGATGGAACACAACCAACGACAACAAATCATAAAAAGAATGCTATGATTGCCTTCCATTGCGTCATGGTACTGTTTTAAAGTTTTTGGAAGTGTTCACACTCAACTGCCACTGATCGCCATGGAGTGAAAGCTATTCACTGGTCGTGAACCGATCATCAGTAATATTCCTTTGACTGCCAAACCATTTCAACGGGATTTCCGGCGCCAGAAAGACTCCTGCAGGAATCGCGGAGTCTGAATCCAATTTAAAAATAACAGCTCTGTCTAAAATACATGGATATATGGCTGTTTGCACAATTAACATTGTTTAAAAGTAACATTTAGGACACCTTTAAATTTTTGCGGGGCTCCTTAATGTAATCTATGTCATTGTACCTCAATGTTAAAAAGTAAAGTTATCTTTTAGGAGCCTGTAAACTGCAATGTCGATGGAACTTTTAATAATCGTTTTCACTTAGTGTGATGAGAAAATTATTGTTGGAGATCAGCTATAATAACACTGTAAGATTGCTCAAATTAACTTAAACTGAGCCCGAGGAATACACTTGAAAAAGGCCGAGTTATTTTGTTGATGAAAAGCTGGTCATCTCTCGGCTGGAAAGCTGCTCTTATAATGTACACTTAATTTAGTGTGAAGCTTGAGATGCATCGTGTAAACAACTTGTCGTCATAAATTATCTCCGTGTGAAAAAGGCAGAGGCAGGGTATTAGCTATTTGGTTCAAGTTCATTGTAAGACCAAACACGTGTCTGAACAGGGTTTGATATACCTATCTAATGCAGCATTTGCCGCTCCATGCAGTTCTAGAGTTTCTTTCCATCGTCTCGTAATACCTGTTACTTGTTACGTTAGCGCCTTACTGAGAGTAGTACTTTTAATATTTCCGCTTCCTTTTGTTTTCAAGTGCATCCCCTGTCTTCAGTTACAGATTCCTTGATTATCAGCATTTTTCTTAAACCAGGTAAGGAGTTAACTCAAGACTGGTCACACTACAACGTGACAAAAGTCCCTTTTAAAATCAGTAGGGAGAGGGAGGCTAGTAATCGACGATAGATAACTCGAGATTAACAAACTATCACAAAGCCCCCTCCCCCCGATAAAAAATGACATCAAATCAAAGTTAAGACAAAAAACTAAAATAACGCAAGTAAGGCCTATCCACAGAACAAATCCTCTTTTAAAATATGTTTATGCGCACTGAAGGTCAGCAGTACACAGAACAGGAATAGTTACTGCTATGAAATTATATAATAAAATGTTCTCATGATGACATATCATTCTGCCACTTGAGTTTAAAGAAAAATATTTTTTGTGTCTCAGCTTACGACCTTTCAGTATAGAAACATAATAATTCATATTTGTGATATTGAAAGACTGTGAGCTGGGGTTTAAACCTCAACGCCGGTTTGCATTTTTTTTAAGTTGTTTCGTAGAAAGTTTCTACTTCATCCGGTTGGAAGTTATAAGTTCCCGCCAGAAATGTTTCTGTGAAGGTGCTGCCATAGCTGTACCCACTTGGGGGAGCGTAGGTGTAACCAAGGCTTGAGAATGAGTTTGTATTTGATGAGGCGTAGTCAGATACGTGAAGATCAGTTCCACCCCCGAAAGAAGGTCCAAAAGAGGAGCAGCTGTATGTGGAATGAGTCCTTTGATAACTATATTGTCCTGTTTGAGTCAGTTTCACCGGCGCCCATCCTGGCTTGTTAACCAATGAAAACAGGAAAGCTTTCGAATCATACCGCCATGAACAACTGGAAACTAACAAGAAAATAAACAATTAAAAAAAAAAAACAAACAAACTGACACATACTTCTGATGATTACCGCATGGGATGAGGGTAAAGTCACACTTCAGGCTTAAGTGGCCCACACAGCGAGTCGAAGATTAACCTGATCACCTTAGTATGAAACAACTAGGAGTACTACTCCAGCCCACCTACATAACCCCTCCCCCTGAGTAGTAATGCATCCATCACTTGACTAACCCAGACAGTCTTTTGCCGGTACTCACTTATATACTAAGCAAGATAGTGAGACAATGCGGTGTTAAGGCTACTCTCTGACGAAACTACGTGACAATATAGAGATCAGCTCAGCCTCGAACCACTGACCCGTCGATCAACCGATTTAAGAAAATCCAACCTGCTAACCATTTCCAGTTGTGACAAAGAATCACCCAGTACCACTAGTTAACGAGAAGGCTTGCAAGCACAGACGCGTCTCATTGCTCACAACTAGTGCTTCAGTTAGGGATTGATTCAAGGCTAACAACAAGGTGGTCACTAATCGTTGGAGCACTGATATATTTTTTCGGTTTTGCGTTCCTTGCCCTTGGATAATTATTAAAACCCGTAGAGCGTTTGCACAAGTGAACCTTTTGAAAATTGCAAACGTTGGTGGAGGGGGAAGGGAGAGTTAAAACAATCCAACTATTTAAAGACCCCTGTTCAAGATTATACGCACTCGTTTGGTGTAATGAACTTTAGTTTAGAAGTTTAGTCGCTGGACAAGCAAAAAAGAGTCGAGTTTTAGCTATAATGAATAAAACACCTAAAGGTTTCATTGTATAAGGACACTATGGGCCCGTTTCTTAGTACTTTTGGGTATGGAAAAAAGACAAAAAATGGTCTTATAGAATTTTAACACATATTCATCGGATTTACCAGAAGTAATAGTGATGGTTGAAAGCAAACAATGAAATACAGAAGCGTTTTTTTTTTTTTTCTTTTTTTTTTTAATTCACTTAAACATCACGGTTAATTTAATGTTCGGTGAGTTTCACTCTGAAATCCTGATACATTAAATATTTAACACCAAGATATACCACTTATTAACCGAGAGTGAGGTCATTACAGGGAAATCTCAGACCGAGGCCTTGATGTATTGACCGAGTGATAGCGAGGTCAATACATCAAGGCCGAGGTCTGAGATTTCCCAGTAATGACCGAACGGACGAGCTTAATAAGTTATTTATTATATGGCCTTTTTGGCACTATTCAAACACCGGAAGTATAATTTTCCACATCCGCTTGCGCGCGCAAGAGGTCATTCGAGGTCGTGTTCACTGAACCGAAACGAACCTGGCGATGCGATCGAAACCACAAGACACAGTTTCTTTGACAATGAAACAATTTTTGTCTTTATTACGTCAAGATCTAGGGCAAATTTAACCACTTAAATTTAAAAAAAAACACACTGACCTGTGTTTTCAAGTGTTTGACTCTTAAAAATTTTAGAAGCTATAGCAAAGATGGGACCAGTTTGTGATTGAATTTTGAACACGTGGGGAGAACTTGCAGTGATTTCAGTGACACTCCCGATGAATATTAATCTTCGTCGTCGCTCTCAATAATATAACGGAATCAGACAGAAATCTCTGGATACTTCCCTACAGTCCCGTCAAAGTACTTGGCTCGTATTCCTCGCCATTGGTTTTCCTTACGTCTTTAAAGAACTTTCTCAGTAGGTGGTCAAGCTCTTTCGGTGGTAAGTCCCAAATCTGAACATTTGTCTTCTCTATCTCGCCAAGAAAACGGTAAAAACACTTCATATCACTTGACGTTTTTTTTCACAGTGTTTTTACTTTTCTGTTCTTGAACAAACTTTTGTAATTCCTCTTGACTGTTACCGAAATTTTCGTCTTCGTAAGTGATAACTTTGCTCATGTTCAGTTGATTTGCTCACTTTTGCCCTGTTCTTCGTCCTTTGGAAAATAAAACTCGCTCTCGCTATGGCTCTCTTCGTCGCTCATACTAAAGAAGTATCTGTATGCTAGTTTTTCTTTCAGTTATTAAAAATATAGTTGTACTTTGTCCATATTTTTTGTTGTTTTCGCCCACGCGCTCGTAGCTTTTACTCACAACTCAAAAGAGCCGTCGAGCCGAGAAAAATTTTCATAATGCCCGGTCATTACAAGAAAATCTTGCCCGCTCAGCAGCCAATCAGAGCACGCGTACTATTGTAGCCATATAATAATACGTCATAAAACATGAATGGAAAGTAGGGGGTCTCGAGCAGGATCCACAGATAAGCTACATAAATGAAAAGCGTCAAAATTTCAAGAGAATGGAAGGATATTAAGAGTTCTGAGAGCAATTCTCTGAACAGTTTTCTTTGGTTGAATAAGGACAGCAAACGATTTTGTAAAGTGAAACCAGTATGCGATGAAATCAGGCAGCGAATCTGATATAAACTCCAAGTATCTATACATGTTTGTCATGTGCTTATTTTTCTATTGGCTGGTTTTCGAATTTAGGACCGTTCAATTGAGCTTGAAAAAGAAAGTCTTACTATCCGAACTAAGGGACCCATTATTAAACGAAGTTAAAACCAGGCTTGACAAAGTTGTCCTCTAAATAATACCGCTTTCCCCAAGATTCCGGTTATTTAAACGAGGTTAAGTCGTGCATTTAGATAAAGCTTATCCGTGGTTTTTGGAGTAGTCGTCAAAGCCTGATTTTGACTTAAACGATGTCTAACTTAACCTCTGTTTAAACAATCGGCCTCAGAGGTCTAACACGAATGGCGTAAAATACTTTCACCTGTTACATCCGATTTATTCTCTCTGATTTACAATTTATTTTCTCTCTACTTTACGACGCAAATCGGTAATTAGCTTTGAGATATTCTACTCCAAAAATAGGGTTAACTGACAGTTAAGGCTTAAAATGATGTTTTTAAGAGTTACCCCTGAAAAAACTACTGCGCGTTAATACTAACTTGATATACGGTAAGGTAAATAAAGTCACTTACTAGTCCATGAGTCACTGGTGTACCCTCCAAATATATACTGGCCGACCTTTATTATCGTCACAGTAGGACCCTTGTTATCGCACCCGGAGTGAAAGGTAGATGCCGCCCAACCATCAACGGACGCACGCCAACACCGCTTCCAGTGAGAAGATTTACTCTGGACGACAGGTTTAAGCCAGTTACTTAAAGTACCAAGGTAATTATCGTTGTTTTCCAGAATGGATGAACGTCCTAAGCCTTCAATTGAAATTTTTTTAAAAAAGACAGTATGACAGGCAAAGATAAACGATATACATATTTTCAGGCAATATAGCGTTCACGAGAAAGACTGGGTGATTCGATTTCAAAAATCTTCGAAGGCGGGAAAAAAATCGGCACAATAACTTCTCCAACGATTAATAATTTTGAGAGGAACTCAAAGCAAACGTTCACTGAATTTTATGATATTTTAGATCATATTTCATATATTTCCAAACCTCCTTCAGTTTGAGGACCACATTTTAACATTTTGTTGTTTATTTGTTCTTGTACAAGTTTCAACCTGCATTTAAATCTTGCTACTTCACGTAAGATGGCTGAATAGCTAAAAGCTAGATAGCCACTTTGTTACGGGAAGTCGGGAAGTAGGGGAAGGGGAAAATGTTTTAGCGGGCTGGACTATTCTTTGAGTACTGCGAGGGCTATTTGCTAACGAAACTAGCTACAATATCTTTTATATAATATAAGTTTCAGCTTATTTAAAAAGATCCATTGATCGGCCACAATGTTAGAATACTTACCGCCGGCATAACTATAATAGCAATGAAAGCCATTTCCCACATATCCACTGTTACACTTGCAGAAATAGGATCCACGTTTGTTTGTACAGGTGGCGAGCTGATGACAGAAGGATGTCTCTTTGGTGCATTCATTAAGATCTGAAAAATAACTTCAAATATTAAGAATAAAGTAATAGAATTTAAGCAATCTATTACTGTTACTTGTTTATTCCAAAACAGCAGTAACAGCAGTTGTGTATTTGAACTCGTGTTTAAAAACACGGAGGCGCATTGTTAAACAGACTAACTCTCTCTACCTTCGCCAGTACTCGAGTTCTTTATTTCCTTCCAGAACCACTCCATTAAATAAAAAGTATATTTTCTTCTCAGAATACTTTTCCACAGACAATCTTGTTAGAAAACCACTGTGTCGAAGGGACTTACACAATTTCTAAGCCAACTAACATTTGAACGTGCTCGTAACTAGACAACCGTCATCTTCGGTACCTCACTCTCTTTAATCAAAAGGTTTAGTATCCTGTTGTAAATGATAAAGGCACCTTATAATTTGACACTGTTGGAAAAATGTTCTGTTCTCATGTGTCACACTTTAAATCTCAGTACATTTTGTTGGTCACGGGTGTCTATTGATCATTCTTCACCAGTTTCACTTGTAATCAGCCTACCTTTCTTACAAGTATACTGATGGCAGTCACTGCATTTCACGTCATTCCATTTGTAGTTGTGTTCCACGCCAAGTGCGTGCACGCAGTCTTCTTCTTTAAAATTATTTGGTTGATTCTTAGCCCAAGCTGTGAAATTTCCAGCTCCACGATCCGCCCAAGTGAAGCTACCCTCTGTGGAGATGTTATTCAATCCCAGCCAGGATTTTTCACCATTATGACCATGCTGCACAAACACGTTTTCTTCATTGTTGTTTATGTCAACAAGGACTGAGTTTTCTTGACGGCATTTGTTCAGTGCTGTGGTCCAGTTTGTGCATGTTTCACTTGTAAAGTGACAAAATCCATTGAAATAGCTCCAGTCAGGATCACAGATGTCTGCAATTAAACAATAAGAGATTTTTTACAATTCCGAACTGTTATAACCAAAGAATAAAATTGATAATCAATAATTTTCGCTATCAGCTAATATTAATCAATGTTGATTAATGAATTGATATTTTGAAATCAGTCATGATTCAGTGAGGTCAATCAATCAATTTCCCAATATTAAAGCGTAGGATGAGGTTAGTCTCCATATCCGAGCCAGAGGCTCATGTGTAAAACGCATGACAATAGGAAGGAGTAACTTAACTTACAAAAAACAATCAAGGAAACAAATTTAAGTATTGAGTAACCATAAAGATGAAAATGAAATATATTAAGAATATTAAAATAAGTAAATAAGTAAAAATATATAAATACTTTACCCACCCAATTTAACAGTATAAAAAACTGAAAACGTATATGTATAAACCCAAGTTAGTATAACTAAATAATGATACCACCCCAAATTTAAAGAGATGACGCTAATGTATTTGCAGATGTCTGACGTGTTATTGTTGGAAATACATGTACACTCTCAGCGTAATGTCTTAAATGGATTTAGAGACTATTTACACATTCATGAACTGTCTGGGTTTCCAGAAGTTTCCAGAAGCTATTTTGAGCCAACTGTGATGTTCTTACGGCCGGAAATTACCGGTTAAACCAGCTTTTGGCAGGTTGTAGTTCTAGA
Source organism: Pavona decussata (assembly GCF_977016875.1). Lineage (NCBI taxonomy): Eukaryota > Metazoa > Cnidaria > Anthozoa > Scleractinia > Agariciidae > Pavona > Pavona decussata. The sequence continues at coordinate 4,062,711 of NW_028145449.1, forward strand.
ACGTTCTACCACGTTTTAGTATAAATCTACTAGTGTTCTATCACGAATGCCGTTCTCTGATTGGCTACACTACTCGCTATCTATTCTGTGATAGATAGTGAGTAGCGGTTTTCAACAAAGTGGCGGCCTCTTTGTCGTGTTTTCGAAGTGTCTGCTATGAGGAAATAGATAATTTACTTGTTTCGTTTTGAACAACAAGTAGATTTATACTAAAACAATTAAATTATTCGCTCTCGATTTCTATGCGTGATAGTTGATTCGGGCTTCGCCCTCATCAACTATCACGCGATAGAAATCTCGAGCTCATAATCTAATTGTTAAATATAAACGAATGCGTGTTTTTCTCTATATGAGATTTAATTTAGAGAAAATTTCATACCAGAAACACTTTTATTTAATTTAGATGAAGATAGGCATTAGTTTCAAGACCATTTTGAGTAGCGCACACAACCCTGCATGCTTTAGAAAGCAGCCAACGAGTTTTTAATGTTTATTGTATTAATTAATTTTCTTGTGGGATAATTGGGCTGAGTTTGTGTAAAGTTTCAAGTTCATTGGATTATTTCACACCGTGAACGGGGCTTCGTCCTTTGACCTTGATCTTCCCGGTATTCATCGGCCCGTGACCGCACTAGGCTGCATTTCAAACTCTCGCAATTTTCTCTTAAACATAAAATACCTTGGAACTTTAAAATATGATTTTTGAATATAGTTAATTGAAAGATATCTTCAGACGAAATATCAGAAATTCGACCAAGTGGTCGCTGAAATGCAGTTCTCGATTCTTTCTTGAAGGGGAGGTACCATGGGGTTTTTGGTGTCTTTTGTTAAAAATGGTGAAATAAGACCTTCGATCAGCTGCCAAATAATTCTAGAATGACGAGAGGAAAGAAATCAACTCAATTCTTGAAAGGAACAACTCGTAATCTGTTCTAGCGCATTTTGAAAAACAAAAATACGAGAACTTGAAAAACATTAGCCTCACATTTTTCAAGTTTCAATCCATACCGACTTACTCTCTCTCTCTCTCTCTCTCTCTCTCTCTCTCTCTCTCTCTCTCTCTCTCTCTCTCTCTCTCTCTCTCTCTCTCTCTCTCTCTCTCTCTCTCTCTCTCTCTCTCTCTCTCTCTGCCTTTGAGGAAAAGTTGCGTGTATCGAGTGCTGGGTTCGTTTCGGTGTGGTTTCTGACTGTTGACGCCTTGGTGATCGAAATGTTTGATCAGTTATCATTCCGAGTAAGATGATCAACTTTTACCGTTGTTGTGCTTCATAAGGCTGATGACATATCGATATAAACGGCTATTAATAAATTCAATTAAGACGACTTTGGTTGACCATCGATTGGCCCAAAGATGAAACTTCATTGAAAACCGAAGTGCCATGCTGTGCCTCTCGTTTGCTTCTGGGCTTCTGCTGAGCGATCCTGATCTCACAGATTTCACCTCTCATCCGACGTACTGCGTATGATCTTACAGTATTTAATTTTGATGTTACGATGCTTTATTCGCCTCATTAACTTGAAAATATCAGGCAAGGGCTAAGTTTTTACTGACCTGTAAGCACCGCATAACTCACTGACAGCGGATCATATCTGGTCTGGTACAATTCCTTGACACAGACTCTGAATCCAGAGGAATTCATGTTCTGCAGAGGTAAACTTTAATTAATGCTCACTTGGTACTTTAGTTAGAGGTTAACAGTGTTTCCCAAATATTTGAATACTTTATATATTTCATTGCTAACGGACGACACGCTGAAAAATGAAATTCAAAACCTATTATGCCGTAGTTTTTATTAGACAGGACGATTCATGCAACCTAACGTTGTTGAATTGTTTCGCCATTTTCAAACTCACAGGTTCTATCGCTGACATTGCGTTACTAGACTAACAAGAGAACAAAGATTAAAAGATAATATTTTTAATAAAGAAAAGGAAAAAACCCTCAACAAGTTTCTCAAAGTTTCTCTTTGATTCCTTAGAAAGGTTATTTTCCATTTTTAGTATAGTTAGAGTTTTGTTATATCTTATACAAAAGAAGCTTCTATGAAAAAGCTTTACCTCTATCCAGGCTGTGATGCCGTTGTGCTCAGGAGCCGAGTTTCCACTTGCCGTCGTGCTGTGATTAGCGGATATCAAAATCGTTGGCGTTGAATTATAAGCTCTTGTAAATGAAACAAACTGCAAACCAAAAGAAACATTAATGCTACTATTTATTTATTTATAATTTATTTGTCTATTTATTAATACATTCCATGACGTATCATTCAGTTTTATCTCTGAGTGTAAAATTAATCGTCTTTCTATCTTATTTTCATTCTGATCAGATCTCGTACAGGAAAAAAATATCATGTCTTATAAAGGTATATAGTGTTTTCCTTTTTATTTTTCTTTCCAAAATTCTTTTTAAGTGGTTGTTCTCGTTGTTTGCTTAAAGACCTTCACTCTTAATAAAGAGTTTATGGCTACGTAGTAAAAGCAGATCTTATTAAACAAGGCGCCATGACACAGTTTTATTAATATACCATGGCACGCTAAGCTTCCACTGCATCCCATACGCAGGCGGCAAGCGTGAACATCACATAACAAGAGTACATCATTCCCAGATATGAAACTGGACTCTATGTAGGAACTTACGGTGAATGTGTGTACTTTGCCATGGGAAATACGAATCAAAGCTCTTTTTCAGATGTCATACAGGACTCCATTCGTAAAAGTGGTACCACGACACTCGATTTTGCAGAGTGTCCTACACAGTGCTCCATATACTTGCATGGTTTGAAATTAGATCGTAAGCCCGCATATTCCGCAAAAGGGTTCCATGCAAACTGCCCCACAGAAGTCCTTTGGAAAATTGGCAGCGGAAACTCGTTCTAACTTTAAACGCTGTTGCTTTCTAGATCTAGTCAAGTTTTCCTTACCTCACAGTAAGCGTTGTTGTTTTCGTCTGTTGGTGGGTTTGTGTTTGGAAAACTGGTCACCCCGTGCTCGTTAAACAGCGGTTTGTGAAGTTTGGCGAACGCGAACCAGTTCTGTCAAGAGAAATAACAGTTGAATACCATTGAATACCAACCAATAAATGGGAGAAGCCACTGCCAAATCTGCGAGATGTGTTATTGAAAGTGAATGAATTATTTAGTCAGTGACCCAGGCATACTCGGAAGCCAAGTTAATTTAGAGAAGGTCTTTCCAGGAAAAGCGTTTTATCAATTAAGTATGCTTTTTTCCTTCGGCTAGATAACGTGGTAAAAAAGCCACATTTTGAAAACCGAACTGTGCAGATTTTGGGCCTGAATCTCGAAGTCATGATCATTCCTTTCACAATGTACTCAGAAACGCAAAAGAAAAATGCTGAATATCACAACTTTTTCAAAACGAAAGAACCTAAATTTCCAGCAAAATAATGATATATTTGTTAGAGCTTCTTGTTTTATTAAAAAAAAATTGATAGCACGCTGTAGCATTCGTGCAAATTTCACCTTGCTTAAAAAATTTCTCAAACGACAATAACTTCAACCAACCAGGGGATTGAACATTAATGGTAGAAGCTTTGTACAAAACACTTATAGTTAAGAACATACCACGGTAATGTCCTCATGCTTTCCATCAAAATTCTGCATTTCCCTAAGGCACGCCTTAAAAGAATTCTTTGTAGTATCTTCGAGCCAAATGAGAGCGGCATCATACTCATTCCCTGTCCTTAAATGTTCTGACGTCACAAGAACCACAGGCGCTTCAGCAAACTTGTCCTAAAAAATTCCAAGAAAAGAGGTAGTTGAAAATGGCAAAAATCAGTTGGTGAGCAAGTATATTTAAATGTTTTGGACTGTTTCCTGAGATTCCTGGCAGAATGAACATTCAACGAATATATCTATATTATATATTTCAATTCCAAACTACTTGTTTAGTTGTTCTACACAGAACGAAACTGTGGGATGATTCAGCTGAGATAATTGCTGCTTGGATATCAGAGTTACCTCGAGTTCAGTTTTGGCATTTTATTAAATGTTGTTTACTAAAGTCCTACCTTGGGAAAAGTTACATCTGCACAGTTTGTCCCAGACCACCACTTTTGCAGCTGAATCTTTCCGGTCAAGCTCTCTGGTGGAGCTCCTTGGTACGCGATCCAGTCGACAGAAGCAAATGGGTTGAAATTCTCCTGCTTTCGCCCTGTTTGCATAACGCAAACAGTGAAATTTTTGGGACTGATATTTTCAGTCCAGGAAGTCACTGCGTCGTGGACTGTTACGGAATCGTTAAGTTTCATGTGATTAACGGTGACTTGAACATGAACCTGTTTGTCCGGATAGAAGCGGTATGGCGGTAAAGCGACTGTTTTGCAGTTGGAATCGGACCATTCTGGAACATGGAGGAGTTCTACTCGGCCTCGAACAATTGGAAAACCTGGTAAACAATTTAACGCGTATAACGTTAGTTGGTCAAACTGATAACTCACTCCTTGGTTGGTATTTGATCTGCAGTACCTTTCCCAATGTGCTCTAGTTGCTACAGTGACAGTTGTGTTGATTAAAATGGCCTATGTGTTTTCACTTATTGTTCCGTATTAACCTCTCACCAGTTTGGCAGGTCCCACGTCCCCGATTAACTTGTGGTCTGGCAAACAAGATCTTGTTTTTTTTCGTTATTACGCTTCTGCTTTTGTTGTTAGCTGTCTTTTCAATATTCGTCAGATAGCCGAGTGAGTTCTTTGCAGAATACAAGTTTCTCGTGTCACTAAAGAAGACAGTACAACTGTGTAATAAGGTCCTCTGTTGAGCTTTTATGCAAGGTATCATTATAGAGTATCTCTCTTACCTTCACAACTTCCTGGATGGTAAACAAGGTTATTTTCTAGTCCTCTACAGTAACTTAACTCATGCCAGCATTTGTTGTCGTATGTTGTTCCATTCGCAGTGCACACTGGATCCTGATAGAAGGGACATTGTTCAAAACACTCACAGCGGACGTCATGCGCACTGTACGTCTTGCACACTCCAAACCGTGGACAATGCACATTAAGGCAGGGATTGAGATCTGTGACAAAAAAACAGCAATTAAAAATAGCTAGATATTTTCTTTAATATCACACTTGCGTGTAAAATGAGAATTTCTTGAATGTCTTGCTTCTCGACATTGTAAGTAAAGATTATTAACTTTGGTAAAAATGTAATAAAATGAGTAGACATAAATAAATTAATTAAAAAGTTAATTAAAACATAAAAAATACCTAAATATAATAAATGAAAACCCAACCTCCAATCACAGCAAAGCTGACTGTAAAAGGATCGTGACCACTTCCTGATCCCTGTAAGTCTTTAACGCAAATCTTCATACCCTTAAGGCCAACTTCCTGCAAAAAATAATGCAATTTTGATAACACATACTCCCCTTGTCATGTTTAGGTAGAAAGCCAGATCTTTGTAATTAATAACTTTAAAAATATTTTGAATTTTTTGAACGTCCTTCCAGGCCCCAATCCCACAAAAGGAATATTTGACTTGTCTAGTTCAGCCGTTCATCGTCATTTGGAACAAAGTACGTTCTGAATCTTATCCTTGTGTCCGCTTCCAAAGGAGGATTGTTTAACTTGTCTAATTCAGTAGTTCAACCCCATTAGGAACAAACTGGGCACTGATTCTTTTCTTAGAGTTCCCTTCCAAAGAAGAATTGCTTAAATTGTCTAGATCATCCGTTCAACCCCATTTGCAACAAAGTGCATTTTAATTGTGTTCCCAGTGTTCCCCATTTGGAACAAAGTGCGTTATGATTCTCATCCCAGGGTCCCTTCCAAAAGGAGGATTGTTTCACTTGTCTATTTTAAAACTTAGAAACAATTTGGAAGAAAGTACGTTGTGATTTTTATCCCAGGGTCCCTTCCAACAGGAGGATTGTTTCACTTGTGTATTCTAGAACTTAAACACAATATGGAACAAAGTGCGTTCTGATTCTACTCTCAGGGTCCCTTTCCACAGAAGGATTTTTGTACCTGTCTAGTTCAGCATTTCAACACCATTTGGAACAAAGTTCGTTCTGACTTTTATCCCAGGGCCCCTTCCCACAGGAGGATAGTTTAACATGTCTAGTTCAGCAGTGCAAACCCATTTTGAAAAAAGTGCGTTCAACACCATTTGGAACAAAGTTCGTTCTGATTCCTTTCTCTGTGTTCCTTCCCAAAGGAGGATTATTTCACTTGTCTGGTTCAGCCATTCAACCCAATTTGGAACAAAGTTCGTTCTGATTCTTTTTTCAGGGTTCCTTTCCGAAGGAGGATTATTTCACTTGTCTAGTCCAGCCTTTCGAACCAATTTGGAACAAAGTGCGTTCTGATTTTTTTGTCAGGGTCCCTTCCCACAGGAGGATTGTTTCATTTGTCTAGTTCAGCAGTTCAACCCCATTTGGAACAAAGTGCGTTCTGATTTTTTTCTGAGGGTCCCTTCCCACATCAGGATTGTTTGTCTTGTCTAGTTCATCCGCTCCAAACCATTTGGAACAAAGTGCGTTCTGTTTCTTTTCTCAGGGTCCCTTCCCACAGGAGGATTGTTTCACTTGTCTAGTTCAGCGTTTGAACCCAATTTCGAGCAAAGTGCGTTCTGATTCTTTTCTCAGGGTCCCTTCCCCTACGAGGATTTTTTCCCTTGTCTAGTTCAGCCTTTCAAACAAATTTGGAACAAAGTGCGTTCTGATTCTTTTCCCAGGGTCCCTTCCCAAAGGAGGATTGTTTCAACTGTCTAATTCAGCCCTTCAACCTAATTGGGAACAAAGTGCGTTCTGATTCTTTTCTCAGGGTCCCTTCCCAAAGGAGGATTGTTTCACTTGTCTAGTTCAGCCTTTCAACCCAATGTGAAACAAAGTATGTCCTGATTCTTTTCTTAGTTTCCCTTCCCAAAAGAGGGTTGTTTCACTTTTAATTTCTAGTTGAGCCTTTCAACCATATTTGAAACCACGTAGGTTCTGATTCTTTTTCCAGGGTCCCTTCCCACGGGAGGATTGTTTAACATGTCTAGTTCAGCGGTTCAACCCCATTTAGAACAAAGTGCGTTTCAATTATTTTCCCAGTGTTCCCCTTTAGGAGCAAAGTGCGTTTTGTTTTCTATCCCAGGGTCCCCTCTCAAAGGAAGATTGTTTAGCTTGTTTAGTTCATCCGTTCAATCCCATTTGAAACAAAGTGCGTTCTCATTGTTTCTCAGGGTCCCTTCCCATAGGAGGATTGTTTTACTTGTATTTTGCATCCGTTGAACCCCATTTGGAAAAAAGTGTGTTTTCCTAGGGTCCTTTCTCACACTGCAAAATCCCGTCTTATAGAGCGAAAATAGGACAGCTGGTAATATCATACCTCCACCCAGGCCGTGATGATGTTGTTTTCTGGAGGAGTGAAGCTTTTTTCTTGACGGTCATATTGGTGGTGAATTGAAACAAGGACCACTGGTGACGCATTGAACGTGGTGTTAAAAGGCACTACCTAAGAACGGTAGGTCAATGAATAAACAAACAACAAATTGGATTTATAAATCAAGATGGAAGTTCTAATTAATCTTATCTAAAGGTGAAGTACCTTAAACAATCATTAGGAAAGAAAGTTTATTCAGAAACTTTTTTAGTAACTGTATGCTTAATTTTATATTTATTTATTTATTTATTTATTTATTTATTTATTTTTCTATTTATTTATATCTGTTTCATTAATGGTTATTTTTCTATCTAAAGTTTTTTAACAATTTACTTAAAAGAGCTGTACATTTTCATCGTGCTCTTCAAAGGAATATTTTGAGATAATTTTTTTTGTTTATTCTCAATTCTTGCCTGCTGGGTAATGTATTGATAGTATTGAGAGAATAGAAATACTAACCACAAGTGGTAATTTTACTTTGAGTGAGGTGTATTGTGACAGTACAACAAAACGGCAAGCTCCGATTTGCTTCATAATAAACTGAGGTGACTGACAGCTATCGCTTACCTGACAGAATCCATAGTTGTCGTTAGCTGAGGGTTTGCCTTTGTTAGGAAAAACTGCTTCTTCAGTGATCGTAAAATTGAGATGAGAACCATTGCCGAGGAAAGCGAACCAGTCCTATAAAAAGAAAAATTTCAATTTTTATTACTGGTCTTTCCGTTTTTGATATTACCGCCAAGTACAGGGTGGTATTCAGAGAAGCGGGTTGTGTTTTGTTTTAATTCTTTATAAAACATAACTATTCTTTCAGCCACATTTGGTAACCGCGTGTAAACGAACAACATGTTACACACGACAAGAAGCACGTGAAAGACCGCAGGATCTTGACACGTGATAATACCATTGGCACTAGATAAAAACATCCCATGTTCTCAAATCATAGCACGACAGTCGGTATAAAAGGACCAATTGAGTACTTGCAAGTCTTGCAGATGCGTCTAACAATGCATTTTATGGAGATTCCGTAGGAAAAAGTGTCGTCGGGTTTGATGAACAGGGAATACAAACAGACTATTTTTAACGCCAAGCCATAGCAGCTTTCCCTATAAAACAATTTTGTGCTGAATTAATTAAGCGCTTTGGATTAATTTTTTCGAGATTTATTTGTTCAAGCCTTTGATAATACGTTTAAACAGCGAAAGCACCATTTACTAAAACGCCTTCGATCAGTAATCATTTTCACGAACTTAGTTGAGTCACCTTTAACATATTTTCAACGGTTAGTGGCTTACCACAATTGTATCCTGGTGTTTTCCGTCAAAAGGCAAGAATTCTCGTATACAGACTTCAAATCCCCGACTTTCTAGATTTTCCAACCAAACATAAACGGCATCATTCGGTTTTGTACTGCGAGAATATTTAGCGGTGACAAACACAGTAGGTCTTCCACCAAAGCTCTGCAAAGCAAGTGTTTGAACATTGCATCAGGCAAATGATGATTCAAATCATACTCAGTGACTATTAGTTTTAAAAGATACTCAGTTGTTTCTGAAAGGTAAAGTTTCATTTAATACAAAGTTCATACGCTGGAACTAGAAAGGTGGAGGGGAGGGGGAAGGGAAGGCAGAGATTTCGAATAAGGTGATGTCTCCCAGACAAGCTAGCCAGGGAATCAAGACCACTAACAACGTTTGGCACTACATTGGGACGCTTCTGTTTGAAGAAGAAGATACTTTTATTTAAAACGGGGTAATTCCTTCAGAAATTGTAAAAAACAAAATTACTGTTATCAACGGAAGCCCTAATTGTTACAAATTCTACAAATACTAAAAAGATCACGAACGTTAAAATGATAGAAATTTAAAACTATTACAAATCTACAAAACTACAAATTTTGATGAAAAACCATGCCGATATGATAGAAAAATGCCTTTTTTGTTGACTCTAATTTAACTCTCGGTAGTCCAATGTGGTTGTTCTGTCTAGTAGTCCTTTCGATGCAATCCTTATTAAGATTAAAATAATTAATAAAACATCGGGGACAAATGTTCTTCAGTACTTTCTTAATTAAGGTGAAAACATGTTTCTCTCGTCTATTAGATAATTTTTTACATTTTAAATACTCTTGGGATTTATCCCTAATATTTGATTTCATGACAATTCTAGCCACACGTCTCTGAAGTTTTTCCAATTTTCTTGCATTCATAGCAGCGCAGCAATTCCATGCTGTGTCACAATAATCAAAGATAGGTAATATGAGAGTCTTTTAAGCTTGATCCGCAGTTTGTATACTTAGGTTCTTTCTGGTGCGGCCAGGCATGCCTATCCTTTTGCCTGCTTTACTTGGAAAGTATTTGACATGCGCTTTCCATGTCAGGCATTTGTCCATTATAACACCCAGGTATTTATATTCAGTAGCTTGTGTTCGCTCAGGAAGTGGTACAGTTGATGATGGACTGCCTTCTCAAGTAACTTGGACACTGCGGATAATACGGAAATAGGTCGATAGTTGTCCATGTCTGTAGCCATGCCCTTTGTGAAAAGGGGTGTAAATTTAGCGAACTTCCAGTCACGTGGCACAGCTCCCTGTGATAGCGAGGCGTTAATTATGCGGGTAAGAGGCTTGGCAATGGCTTCAGCAGAGTCTTTCAGCAAGCGTGGAGAAATGTTATCAAGTCCACTGGCCTTGCCTGCTTTCAGTTTGTTGACAGGACAGTACCTACTATTGTTACTGCGCATACGTTCTGCGCATCTAGAGATACTCGGGTTTCCTATGGGTGATGCCTACTAATACAAGGATAATTTTGCGCGGTTTAAAACTATACGGAGAAAGAAGAACTTACTAAATGCTTTTGGTATCTCAAAAGAAAATTGGGGGAAACCATGCATTTTTTCGGAGATAATTAAGCTTCAATTTAGGAAAAAATCCCATACATTGCTTTGTGTTTTGGTGTTTTTTAGAGATATTACTGCTTAATTATCTCTGAAAAATGCGTGGTTACCCCCAATTTTCTTTTTGGATTCCAATAGGCCTTGCTAAGATCTCCTTTTCCCGCATTGCAATAAACCGCGCAAAAATATTTCGGTATTAGTAGGCACCGTCCCTAATGTTTCGCTCACCTTTTCAAATTTAAGACTCGGATGCGATCGATTGATTTCGTGTCGAGTTTGCTGCCTATTTGTATAGTTTACAATTCCAAGAGTTTCCTTCATGCGTGTATTGGTTGTGGTAAAAAACAGTTTGAAACTGTTGGCGATTTTGTTTTCGTCACTACAAAGGTCTCCATTGATATCAATAGTGTTGGAAGAAGTTGACTTCTTTTCCCCGGGGAGGATTGTTTTCACTGTCCTCCAAAGGGATTTGGCGTCTTCTTTGTGATTCTCAATTAGCTTCTTGTTTTAAGTTTGTTTAGCCTTCTTGACAGAATTGAACACACGATTTCGCATAGATTTATATGCAATAATAATAATAATAATAATAATAATAATAATAATAATAATAATAATAATAATAATAATAATAACACTTATATAGCGCTTATCCGCATGCGTTCTAAGCCCTTTACATCCATTGTATTACAGTATGACTTAGAAATATAAAAACAAAAGATTAAGTAAACTAAGCCAGTCCTCGTCGGGCGACTTTTTTCGCGCCTTCTTTAAGAGATAGTCGCGTTGGGGAATGTCTTTCTTTATGTTGCCGGTCATCCATGGACAATTGTCCATACCACGAACTTTCTTCTGAATAAGCGGGCAATGACGATCTGCCACCTCAAGGAATTTGGTTTCAAAAACAGTCCATAACTCGTCCATAACAGAAACGAATCAGTTCTGGTTCAACGGTTCAACATTAGTCAGATGCTGGAGAGAATAGCGGGCGACAAATGCAACATAGATGACGCCTTGCTCCGCAGGAGAAGCCGGGACGAACACGGTGAGAGGCTAGAAGCTGCTCTTATGGGTTGTTAGAAGCCGACGTGACACTCCACCATGCAAAGTGCAAGTTCAGCGCTAACCCTGTCACGTCATAACCTCCGGTGCCATCGAGGATGATCCTGTAAAGTTTTAAACAATATCAGACCCACCGCCACCACAGAATTTGGCAAAAAGGGAGTACATTTATTGGCATGAGCCAATTAGGAAGATCACAGAACATCTTGCTGACAAGACGAAGAGCATCAGAGAACTGCTTTCGAAAAGGAAGCAGTGGATTTGGAGAAGTGATCTGCAGAGCGGGTTCAAGCAAACCAAAGCCGACCTTACACAAGTCTCGGTACTAGCCTTATGTGACCTAAACAAGACTTAGTCTTGGTCATTCTTCAGCTCCAACCAGACAACTCCTGGATCCAGGCCAGTATCGTTCATGTCAGAGTGATGCCACCCATCGAAACCAAATACAGACAGATAGACAAGGAAGTTAGACAGAATTGTGCGAGGAATCATGAGAATACATCGTGGTGAAGTCAATCGTTTTGGAAACGGATCACAAAGCCCTGGTACCACATGTGAGTAGTAACACACTGGATCAAGTTCTGTCATGGAGCCAGCGATTCAACATGCGACTAAAGAGATTCCACTACAAGGAAATTAATCATGTTCCCGGAAAGGAGATGTCATAGCGGATGCAATCTCGAGACTCCAAGCTGGAGATCAAATGTTCCAGTCGACAATCTATGATAAAGAAATGATTGGGCATGTCGGAAGTGTGATATCTTCACTGCCTGGCTCAGACACAAGACTGCAGCAAATCATGGAAGCACAAGAGGAGGATCCAGTCTGCAGCTAGAGATCAAAGTGTACTGCTACGAGGGATGACCTGGCAAGCACACATTGAACGATAATGATCCTCAGTTTGATAATACAGAATTCTCACCCTTTGCCAAGGAGTGGAGAATGAAACACACCAGAATTAGTCCAAAATATCCCCAGAAGAGTGGAGAAGTCGAACGTGAATTCAGAACAGGCAGTGAAGAACCTGCTCACAAAAAAGGATTGCTTCGGCCGTTGTTTTTCTCGTGACGAAAAATAAATAAATGAATAAAAATAAAGTAAAAAGAAAAGTGGGGATGGGTAGGGGTGTAGTCAAATGTAAAACAAAGCAAAATAAGATTAAAATTTGGGCCATGAGAACTCCTACGCCCCCTCCCCTCCCTTTATGCTAAAAGAGACTTGTCACGTACTCCTCCAATGAAGCATGCCAAGACTAAAGTGCGAGTAAACATTCATCCAACACACACGCAATACTTGGATCAATAAAACACAATTGAAGGAAATTAAGCTATGCCGGCCAAAAGTTGTGTTACAGCAATAAAATATCGAAAAGCCAAACAAAATTTACCGGATTTTTATTTAATAACCGTTTAACTTCCAGGTCATGCAATTAACATTGAGAAGCTTAACTTAATCCTAAAAACACTAAGAATCTGCATAAAAATTTCACCATTCAAGTGATATCTATTGCCATCAAATGACGTACTTTGCTGAGCTGAAGAGATAATCAGCATTGTTGTTTAGTGCGCACTAGAATGGGAAGTCACTGAGCATGCACACAAGAGGACTGCTGAGGAAGTTTCATTGATGGCATTGAAAAATTGGTGCTGTAAGATTCGATAGCTGTTTCGTCTTGGTTGTTGACTGATATAAAAGGGAACACGGTAATGGCATTCAAAATGGAAAGACTTGAAGCCCAACGGAACACCCTTTTTAGTTGATCTACCTGAGCAGGGCAGGCGGACTTTCTGCTTTTATACGTCAAACGGGCAACGTAAAAATTGAAGAGTTAATATATCGTTAGCTCTAACGTCACTTCTATTGCTTAACCTGAGAAAAGGTGACTTTGTCACACTTGGTTTCTGTTGTCCATATTCCACTGAAGGCGACACTTCCATGTGATATCCCTGGTTTGTCTTGGAAAGCCACCCAGTTGATTGTTCCTGTGCCATTTGTGGAGCCTGTTGCACGCTGACATAGCTGAAATCCTGAAGTATTTATCTCGGCTGTCCAATAGGCTGACGGTGAGTGAACAGTAGAGGAATCCTCATGACTCAGTGAAACAAACACTCGAACCTAAAAGTTAAAAAATAGAAAAGTACAAGAACATTGAGCAGGAGAGTAACATCTTACTAGAAATACGTGACTCGCAAAACCACGCGAAGCTGGGGCTGGGTGGAAAGCCCTCTTTACTCGTATTGTAGCATCAAATGAGGAGATTAAAAGGTTTCTGAACATAGCAACTATTTTTATGAACATGGTCTTTTCGAGGTTCCACAGGCTAGTTTGCGGTTAAATATCTATTTCTGACCCGAAGAAATGAACAACGTGCGTGAAGCGCTGTCGTGTTCGATAAATTTATTTCCCATGGAAAATTATTTTACTGCAGCCACAAAACGTCTTATTTCTTCAATGTAATCTTTCACAAAAAAAGATTTCTGGAAGAAAGGGAAAAGATTCTGGAGAGATAGTTCTGTATCCAGTGAATATTGATGAACATTGCAGTTGAAATTTGACCCAGCACGCAAGCTTTCCCGATGTATGCAAATTTTGTTCCAGACGACGCCAGACAGTCTGACGTCATTCATACTTTGTTTTACACTGTTGCTAGGCAACAGTGCGGACACCTTCAACGAAATATATAAATATATTTTTCGCTCAAATTCGCGCGGCTTAGCCCCGCTCGGGCCGGCTCGGCCCCACAAATTTATTAACCTCGCTTCGCGAGGAATGAATTATGCATATCGTTTGTCTGTATTTTACAAATTCAGGAACATTACCAATCAAGTAGAGATTAAACACTAATTTTCCCCTCCTCCCAACTCAAGCAGTTTAAGGCCTGGGTTAAGGGCTTTTAAAGGCCGAGTTTCACGGTCAAGCGCATGCGCGAGCAGACCGGCTCAAAAATAAATTGTACGGGTCGACACTAAATTCGATGCGAGCTTGTGGTGGAACAATCTGTTGAAGTTGCGCCCGAATTAGGATCATCCGCTCTTCGTTCTTCACTTTTTATAATTTTTGTTTCCTGTTGTAAATATAAGTTCGATTTTTGTAAGGTTAAAAGTGTTTTAGCATCCGAAAACGCCATTTTTGTTGATGGATCGGAGAGGAGACGTCGCGGCCGACCGGCGACGGGATGTTCTGTGGACTCTCTGGAAGCACAGAAGTTAAAGCGGACAGAGTGGAGTGGATGTAGAAATCCTGTGTGGTTAACAAGATACGTCCACCAAACGTGGAAAATTGGTAAAGAGATAAGTCTGTTTAAAATAGACAACGACTTCGCGGCACATCTGCTTTCGCCGGAAATAGCAAAGGTCACCAACTGGCTTTGGATGAACTCGCGAGGATTTTCTAGATTTCAATCGTACTGTTTGTTCATATGGAAGTCAACTGTCAAAAACGGAGAAATCGACGGACAAACAGCATCAAACATCAGTGTTTTGCTTTGGATGGAAGAAATTGTACAACACTGAGACGCGAAGCGAATAAATATGAGATCAAATGTGCGAGTTAGTTGTTGTCGTCTATTAGCGGGCTCGAATAGCGGGCAGTAGAAAAAAAAATCCAAAAGATTTGCGGCAAACTACAAAATCTATTGTAAAATATTCATTTATTTATAAAATTATGGTCGTTGCGAATGGCAAATGCAGTTTTGATTTGCCACCATGGCAGAGTTTTCTCAAATGCATTCCAGCATCTCGGAAGGACGCTCAGTGTTGTTGTTACTCTGAGTGTTACTAAACGGTCGCATCGCTTCTTGAAGCTTGTGGATTTCTCGTTCTTCGCCTTCTCGCTGGTCTAATAAAATCAGGCTATCGAGCGTACACACTATAGTAAGTTTATCACTGAATGCTGATGAATTACTGGATTTAAGAACGTAAGTTTGAGGGAGCTTCTCGGCTTTTCGAATCGCGCGTAATAAAAAAAGGTCGATGCCGCGAGATATCGACATTGTACTAAAATAAAACCGTATACGTTCGCAAAAGTTCTGGCATTTCTTGAATGTCATGGTTCATAAACGAAGCGGCGCTGCAAAAATCCCCATGTGTTTTACATGGACAGCCTTTTTGTTTCTTTCTGAAACGTGACCGAAACACTGGCCGGTCAGTTTTATTTTTATGCCAGCAAGTTATAAGACTTGCCCGCCGTATCCCGCCGGTGTTGTGTACTCGCTTCCAATTGGTAAAAAAACAATTGGTTTGACAGCGCTTACGTTATCGCTCGCACATGCGCCGAACCGTGAAACTCTCCCTTTAAGAGGAAAAATGGTTTCTTTGTGACAACTTTAACAAATTGAATGACACTGAACTGAAATTCGGCTGATAAAAAGTTCTTATCATCCTTAACATTCTAAGCAAAATAAGTAGTGCTATAGATCGCTTGACATGTCACGAGATCGTTTTCGTGAAAAAAGCAAAGATTTGACAGGGAGGCGTTGGTCTTAAGAGAAAACATCAAACAAAAACGCGTTTCTAATAAAGATTAAATATCTCCAGCCCTTCACGTTTGGAATGATTGTCCATTGTTCCCTAAAACAAATTTGTCAGGACAAAGGTCATTTCTTAGTCCAAAATTCAACCTTTGATTGTTAATTACTCCATTTTAAAAACTTGAGGAAAGTCATTCCAAACGTAGATTGTTCAATATTCTCGATCTACTTCGGAAGAATATTCGCCACCATATCGACGATTTACGAAATTTTAATTGATGGGTCACGTGATGTGTCACGTGATCAAACTTATGCGTTAAGAAAAAAAAGAGGTTTATTTTCAGGGAAAATTTCATCCTGTTCTAGGCAGAGAAACCGAAGATATAGTGGATCATTCATAATTTCTGAACACCATTCCAACCCAGGCCTTAAACTGCTTGAGAGAATCTCCGGTCTCAAAATAATAACAACAACTTTTCCCACATCTTAGCAATATAACTATAATAAAGTGTGAATGATTGGAGAATAATCAGTTTTTTCATTGGACGTTCTCAAGGATCTCAGTTAAATAACAGAGGAATATTTTAGGACCCTGTTGATATATTCGATATGTCATCATCACCCATCAGGTCACCTGTCATCATTTTTTTGTGGTTGTGGGGGAGAGGGGGAGGATGAGGAGTTGTTTTGTTTCCCCTTAGCCACTCACTATCCCTCCCATGCTCTATTCGGAAAAGTTTATTGATGTCACTTTTTGTTTTGTTTTTTTTTTTTTTTTCATTTTTCCTTGGATTTACGTGACCCAAAAAAAAAAATAACTTGTAACCTTCTAAGAGCCCAAGCAACTTGATTCTACAGGAGCCTTATGGTTTGGAAATACATACAAGGAAATGCAGGCTAATAACTGGTACACAATCACAGTTCTATCGTATGCAATCTTCTTTTTGTATGCTTTCTTAACACACGGATTACGTGATGTTATCATTAGTCCCACGTAGCAAACAAGGAAAGAATTTTAGAAATATTTCATTCATTTGTTTGAGGTTCAATTGACAACTGTCACACAGCAATGGCGGCAACTAAATTTTACCTTTTACATACAATTCTATCTCTCATCCGATGTTAAGAGAAACTTATATTTTTCAGAATCAAGCGAAAAGTTAATCTGCGAAATAACATGCAACGCAGCATCCAAATTATAGGAGAACAAGATTTTCTGCTGCATAAAAAACACTTAATTCCTTTCTAGTTGTTGGACACGGTATATTTCAGTAGGGGAAGTCGTTCGCATTGAATATCCCTGGGGTTCAAAACAAGGAAATTAACTTCTCCAAGGATGTGATAAAAAGCAACATCCCCTGGTATCACCATGAAGCTCATTGTCATTCTTAGAGTTATAAACTTACCGTTCCCGATCCACAGAACGTCTGAGGGAATACCACATTTGTGCAACGTGGCAATGTACAGTGATCAGGTACATCACAGCCGCTGTTGCAGTTCCACCCCTGTGGTATCTCAGTTGAATTTATTCTTCCTCTCTGCATGGTGACACCTAAGGATTCAAAAGATAATCCGCTTTGAAGATATTGTGTTTAAGGAGAGAATAGAGGGAAAGGGGTGGGGTGCTGTAAGTGGAGTAAAGGTGCATTACTCGGAAAAAAATTTTAAAAAATAACAATTTAATGGAATAAATAGTGCATCACAGAAGTAAAATAAGTGAGCACCCTATGATGAAGAATCAACTGAGATCGATGTCTTCTAAAGTTACAGAACATGAAAGTAATCAGGCACCATACTATTTTGCAATCTGACAAGGCACTGATGTAACAATGTACCCGAAATAGAACAAAACCCTTCTGCAAGTAAGGGCTTGTTCCAGCCCAGCAGGAAATACCATTAATTCTTTAAGATCCACAGATCGTAAAATTCCTAGGTCGATAAGGCTGCACAAACAAGTCACGAACTTTGAGATTTAAATGTGAAAACTATTCCATTCTCAATGTGACGATTTTGAGAATCTTTAGAAGCATTGTTTGCATTTTCAAAGTATTTGATGACTGGCACAATTTTCTAACCCACATTATTCACGAAAATAAGCCCAAAATAAATTAAAGAATTAAGAAAAGACTTCCTTAGTTGACCATAAAATCCTGCAACCGTTTAGCAAAATTCTCACTAAGATAATTTAATTTCCACTGTTGAAATTCATCGCTGAACCCATTTAGTGGAACGACTAATAAATTCCAAAGGGGGTGTGTACAGTCTTTTGATAACAGTAAATATTCACTATTCATTTTGTACTCGAGACAGAGAGAAGATTGTCTGCCGAAAGAAGGTTCTTGTGCTGAAATTAATGCTTCAAGAAGGTAAGCTAAAATGAAGACCTTAAACGCATGTTTGGTCGACCTCTAACTAAACTCTGTTTTAAACGTGTCGTCGTTATCAACTTCAATAGCTGATTTATGCTGGGATCAAGAGTTGTTGTGCTGCCAAGTAGTGGAAAAATATACTTGTCTACGCAACTTCAATTTTAGTTGTATTATTCAACTAAGAGGTTAGTAACCTTTGCAAAATTAAAACCACACGAAACAAATAACGGAGTTCGGTATCAATGTTGTTTGATCTTACAAAGGCAGGAATTCTCCAAGGGCAGTGCAAGGCTGTAAAACCCGGAAATGTTTCGTACCTTTTTATAAATGGCACAAAAAGTTTTTGTTTCATGAGTACTTCTAGAAGAAGACATGATGGAATTCAAAGAACTAAATTTCATTGCGTTTTATCTTTTTGTTTCGTTTTCGCAGCAATGTAAGAACATTTGGTATCTTCCTGCAGGGGGCGTGCCCTTAATTTCCATTTACTTAGTACAGTTTCTAATATGTCCTGAAATTATCAACCGAATACAGAAACTGAAGTCACAAAAGAATAATTGAAATCCATGTTTGACTGTTTCTTAAAATAAAATTTACGAAATCTAAATTATGTTTTGAAAAGTTTGGCGTCCAACACTTCGATGTTTTCAATAAAAGAAGAATGTACATGAATAAATATTCCTAACCATTTCATTAAATGAGTTATGTTATAGTATTCTAGCTTACCTTTCACGGTAGAAACAAAATTCTCCAGGTATAAGAGAAACACAAATGCTGATATTTTCCAATGATTCATCTTGAAGCAATCTTGGGAATTCCAAAGGAGCAATCCTTGACTTGGACCTATACGTGAGCTGTTTTATAACGAGTAAAGTCTAAGCAACAACCGTGGACGATAATCCTGCTGGTATACGTTGGATCAATTGTTGATCTGATCGGCTTAACAAATATAAATGATAAAAGAAGCAGAGACCGATACAACGTAGAATTACGTTTTAAAGGTTACTACATTTCGGCTGTCCAAACCAGCCTTCTTCAGGTACAATGAGAATTTGCATTGGGACATACGCTAATATAACAAATTTTTTGCGCAATAGCGGAACTACGTAAAACTAAAGTGATTGACAAACACGAACATCTACTGTATTCATCTTGTCATCCTCTACATACAAAAAACGTTATTCCTTTCAGTCTAGCACTCCGCTTACGACGTATTTGTCCTACTGACGAAACGTTTAATATACGCACTGCTCAACTTACTACATACCTACTCAAACGAGGCTACAAACGAAACTTTGTCACTAAATAAATACAACGTGCCGCCAACATCCCACGCAGACTCGATTTACAAACTAAAGACATGAACAAACCTACGCGTGCATCTTTTATAACGACCTTTAACCCATCACTTCCTCACATCTCCAACGTCATTAAAAAACATTATCATTTACTGCGCTCGTCTGACCGCTGCAAAAAGGTTTTTCCAAATTTACCTGTTGTGGCCTTCAGACGATCTCCCAACCTACGTGACTTACTGGTTTCGGCTAAACTTTCTTCTAACTCAACTAATCCCCACCCACAACTCCCTTCCGGCTCCTATCGTTGCGGTAAAAATTGCGCCACTTTCCCATACATTTCCGATGGTCTCACTAACTACACCTTTTTTTCCACCGGTGAAACACGCCCTATCAAATCTCACCTTACCTGTGAAACTAAAAATCTAATTTACATGATCCAATGTAACCGCTGTAATTTACAATACATAGGAGAGACTAAACGACGCTTAAAAGACCGCTTTAATGAACACCGCAGCACCATAGATAACCCTAACACTAAATCTAAACCCACCACAACCGCAGAACACTTCCTCACCGCTCCTAACCACACCGCTAACGACATACAATTAATTAATCCCCATAGAAAAAGTCTACTCTAACCGAGACTCAATCTGTAAGGCTAGGGAAGCCTTTTTAATCACAAAAGGCAGAACACTTCTTCCACATGGCCTCAATATTCGCGAAGAAATTTACTATCTTTTTCCTTTTATTATTATTTTTTTTATTTTTTGTTATTATAAATATTTCATTTGCTTCATATTTTATACTGTCAATCACTTTAGTTTTACGTAGTTCCGCTATTGCGCAAATATTTGTTATATAAGCGTATGTCCCAATGCAAATTCTCATTGTACCTGAAGAAGGCTTGTTTGGCCAGCCGAAATATAGTAACCTTTAAAACGTAATTCTACGTTGTATCGGTCTCTGCTTCTTTTATCATGTTTTATAACCCCTGTTTGACAACCCACGTGATTTCTCATACGTTAGCAAGGGTGTATCAATTTCTCATAAAACAATGATGGCATTTATGCAAATAAACTAATTACGTAATAAAATCTTAGCAAAGACACCTTACTTGTGACATTTTGAGGTAGCGCAAGTTTAAACACATCAGCTTTATTTGGAGGGAAAAATAATATGACTTTATGGTCTGATTAAAAAAACAATTTCATTATTTGTAGTATTGAGCAACTTTTACTTATTTTACTGATCAAAGTATTGGTCATTCTAAGGGAAATGAACTTGTAAGAAAAAGCGCGAGATAAAAGCAGGCAAAGTAGTTTTCCCGCCTTAATTTGGAAGAGCGCGAGGCATTCTGGACGAAGTCTGCTTATAAAAATAGCGCTGAAACTGAAGTTGTTTCAGCGCAATTTAAATACCACTTAATCATAACAGCTAATGATCTGTGATTTGAAGGGGAGACGAAAAACAAAGGCCTAAACGTACGAAAGTAATAAATATTCCGATGTCAATAATCGAGACCCACTTTCTGATGCCATGTTGAGTAACTTTCCCAAGAAAATTTGTCAATGACTGTAGCTTTGATTTTACTTTACGATGACAAGAATAACTTTCAGTACAACAACAATAAACTCTGCTTTTTTATAAGAACCTATTTTATAAGAACGTCGAGGCTGAGATTAACCAAAATTTTAAGAACGTATTAAGAACATTCCTCAGGTTGAGAGTCGATTAAGAACGTTTTTATTTTGCTAATCTGTATATAAAATCAAGGTAACAAATGTAAATTAACCAAAATACCTAAGGGCATGTTTTGTATAACATTAACAATGGTGAAACACATCTCGGTTTTTCATAATCAGCAGTTCTTGGTACCATATATCAGCAGACAATGCACTTTGATAGGTTTCCTGGTCGCGTCCAGTGATTTACTAATATTATACATGTAGTGTATACTATGTTATTTAAGAACATCTTAAGAACGTTTTCAGCCTCAAATCGCTAAAAAATATAAGAACGTTCAGCCTCAGCTCCAAAATTACACGTTCTTATAAAAGAAGAAAAAAAAAACCAGTGTACTCGTGTCAATTAATCTGTTGTCCTTAGTTGATACTAAATAAACAGACAATATTTATATATAGTAAATTACCGTTCTTCTCTAGAACAAAGGTCTAGCACGTGCCTCCTTATCAAAATAACCAAATGAAGTGTACTGTCATCCGCTGTCACTCACAATAAAGGCACAGCTGTCATGCTAGCTTTTCTTTCCTCTCTCCTTCTGACCTCAAACAAAGTCGGAAAGATTTTCTTGGAATGCAAAGGAACTCATATGTTTTGCTGAAGCTAAAGTTCTCCAAAGGAGATATCCTTCACTTTTTTTTGTTTTAAGGGCCTCTGCAGCTGATTAACAGTTTTTGTAGGGAAATTTTCTTTGAAGTGGGATAGTAATGTGAACTTTCAGAAATGGTTATTCCCCACAATCCATACTATACGCGTAAATATTCACTTTTTAAGCTCCACATTGAAACGGGGGAGGGGAGGAAAGTCAAATCGAGGTAAAACTTTGGAATCTTCCCAAGATTATTTTCGACTATTTTAGGTAACGCTTCAATCGACCGTTTTGTCAACTGCCACTTTTACTATTCAAGTGAATTGCAAAAAAAGCCACTCGCCATTGGCTATTTAAGTAACTGAATTATGGCGACGTCGTTCATAACAATTTTCACAAGTTACATCACGTATAGCACTAGCTGCCATCACGTATAGCACTAGCAAGTCAGAACTTGCACAAGCTACTTTAGTTTCTTTGTTCAGTACTTGAACTGAGAGGTCAACCAAAATAAACACAGTGTCGCACGAAACGAAACAAGAATATTCTTTGTCAATGTCATTGTATCTCCAATGGTATTATTTTATAATCGAAATTAAGCTGTCATTCTCTTAAGAACTTGTCTAAGTAAGAAAATTCTCTTCGAAACGAAAGGTTTCCTGAAATTAATAGAATACTTCTTCAATACCTTTACGTGTTGAAAATTACCTCTTACTGAGACATTTTTCAAGTTACGATTAAAAAGATTTCATATCTAACCGAAAAAGCAGAGCTGTTCAGCTTGCTTGTAGTCTGCAGTCAAGGTTAATTTTCATGTGACATGAAAAGGCAGATGTGTTGACCTTCCTTACGGATGGTTGTTATTGAATGGGTGCAAAATCGTTGCGGAAATTCTTGTTGCTACACTAAACACCGGTTACACTCTGTTTTTCTGATAAGAACGTCTAATTTTGGAGCTGAGGCTGAACGTTCTTATATTTTTTTGCGATTTGAGGCTGAAAACGTTCTTAAGATGTTCTTAAATTACATGGTATACTCTACATGTATTTCAGTAAATCAATGCGGACGTGACCAGGAAACCTATCAAAGTGATTATGACAAACCGAGATGTGTGTCACCATTGTAAACAAAACATGCCCTTAACAATAGCTATTTTGGTTAATTTACATTTGTTACCTTGATTTTATATACAGATTAGCAACATATTAAAAACGTTCTTAATCGACTCTCAGCCTGAGCGATGTTCTTAATACGTTCTTAAAATTTTGGTTTATCTCAGCCTCGACGTTCTTATAAAAAAGGTTCTTATAAAAAAAACGGAGTGTAATTCAGTTGACTCTCAGTGGTTTGTTCAAAGAAACACTGTCTACTGAAACAGGAAAAGCGGTCTTGAGATGTGAAATGAATCATTTTTTTTTTCCTAAAACATAAATCTGAAACCGTTTCCACCACGGTCTGATTAACTAGGGGAGGGATGGGGGACAAGGGTGGGGGGAGGGGTTGGGTCAATTTTGAAATCTCGCTTTCAAATGCTCCTTTTGTTAACATCGGCTGCAATCTGTTACCAGGTTCTCGCTTCAACCCCTGTTCTCCGGTTTAAATATCAGCACATACTTAATTGAGACTGATCTTAATATTTTGCTTTTTAACGTACGTGGACCCAGTTTCTTTGGTGGCAGACTGTCTTAAGAGACAGTCCGCGTTAGATTCGACCGGTCAATTTGGGCCAGTCGTTCGATTTCCTTCAAATTTTCAGCAACAGACAAAGTTGATATAACATTAATGAAAACACATTTCTTTTGATTCTAAACTTAACAAGACCCGAAATTTTGAGGCGAATGTTCAACCCTCCCGAATCCCCGAAAATCGACCTTTCAGCGAGTCGAAATTAACCCGTTTTCGGATGTTTGCCGCCGAAAGAATATTTATCCGAAAAACCTTACATTTATACCACGAACACATACACTATATTTCTTTACAAATATGGTATATAGAACTCATATTATTGACAACTTTTAAAAGGAGGGCATCTCAAACATACCAATGTTAACGATTCGTGCACGGAGCGTGTCAAGTGCTGCAACAAAAACCAACATTTCTCAAAATTCTGACTTACTCTGGAAGTCTCGTGTATTTTTCCAAAGAGTACTAGGATAGTGTCCTTAAACTACGGAATAATATTTAGTGGATCTCTATACTGCGAAAAGATACGGCCGCAACAATTTTGGGCAAATCTCTTATTTGCTGACACGTGTTGTGTGACAGCGATGGCATCCCAAGGCAACAAATTTCGACTTTTTCTGTCTTGACCGCAACTTAAAGTAGACAAATGCGTTTTAAAAGGGTAAACAATGAAAAACGTACCTTAAAAGTTCCACTGTTTTGCTTCCAAGACGTCATGTTTTACCGATTAACTGTTAGCAAATTTGATGGCCGTGTCACGGTATCCGTGACACGGGATCCGTGTTCTTTATTTGTTGGCTTGCAGGCGACGATCATGCTAGCTAAAAACCTGAAAATCTCTATAGAGTTCCGTGAAATTAGTTCTGTTATTCAACCGGGCACTCTGCTGACCAAACAGTCATAAGTTGCAGAATTTATATCGAGGAAAGACTTTTGAAAGTTGTCGTCCATCTTTGTTTTGAAATAACAACCGCTGACAGTAACAACACTTCCGGTCTGATCGAACCGGAAACAGAACATCGTCTACAGTAAGAAGTCGTGCACTAAGTTCAATTTCTACTGTTAATTACTTGATTATTTCTAGCTTATTTTATACTTCAAATGCATACATGTTTATGCAGGGCAACTCATTATTTAACCCTTTTACGTTATCTATAATGTATTTTACTAAAATAATAACGAAAACTGTAAAAAAAATATCGAAAAACTGCGAAATATATAGAAATGAGACTTTAGAAAGGTCTCAACAGCAACTGCAAATTTACGAAACTTGCAATAAATAAGACGTCAGAATGGTCTCATTGAGAACTGCGAATTCTAATGTAAAAAGAAGAAAATGCAGGAAACTGCGAAAATTTGCAATTTTCAGTTGAAAATCGTAAACTTTGTAGCGACAATTTCGTCCTTGACCGGCATACCGCTACAATAAAAGAGGCTAAGGCTAGCAGAGTTTTTCTTTATCTTGTTTGTTTTCCGGGGGTTTTATTTAGGCTAGAGTTTTTAGCGGCTCTCCTGTTTGCTATATATCTCCGAGAGCGACAGGTAGCTGCATGGAAGGCAATCATTAAAAACTGAGTATACCTAAATATTATTCTGTCTCTTAGCTAAATAATTTTACAGAAAACACGAACATTTTTCAACAAAGATAGCCAAGTGCTGAACCAAATCCTTCGTTCTGTCCTTTGCTGTAAATGGGACTTCATAGTTCTTTAGAATGTTCTTTAGCATTGAAACATTAAACTGTGAAAGTTTGTTGGTTTTCCGGTACTGGCAAAGGTCATAGACGTCGTAGTAAATGGGATGTAGAAGGCCCATCTCGTCAACAATGCTGTTCACCACTTCTTGTCTGTTGCTTTCTTCTTCCTATTCCAGTATTTCTTCAATTTCTGTTTTTTGTCGTCAGCTGCATCTTGCCCTTTCCTCTTGGATGACACTAGCTGAGAGAAAAAGTTCTTTATCTGAACAGCTGTCAGCCATTCTTCTCTGGAAAAGCGACGCTCATTTTGTTCATCTCGGGCGTTTCGCATGTCTGCAGAGACTTGTTTTGGGTTAGTCTTCAACCCCGTTCGTTCTCCTTGGTTAAAGTTTGCTTTCAAGTAATCCTTTACATTTTCAGAAAAACGAGTTGGGGCAAGTGGCTATGAAAGGGCCCACCCTCGCGTGAGATTTGAGGGTCTGGTTGCCTGTTCTGAACCACGGGCGCTCTCTCTCGAATTATTAGAAGCTTCTTGACTGTCTTCATCTACAGTAGAGAAACGCGCGGCCCACTCTCTCCTTAGTCGATCATAAATACTTTAATTCATTGGCTTCTTTGCATGATCTCCGATTTCAATGTGTATTTCAACAGACAAGAAGTGGTGAACAGCATTGTTGACGAGATCGGCCTTCTACATCCCATTTACTACGACGTCTATGACCTTTGCCAGTACCGGAAAACTAACAAACTTTCACAGTTTAATGTTTCAATGCTAAAGAACATTCTAAAGAACTATGAAGTCCCATTTACAGCAAAGGACAGAACGAAGGATTTGGTTCAGCACTTGGCTATCTTTGTTGAAAAATGTTCGTGTTTTCTGTAAAATTATTTAGCTAAGAGACAGAATAATATTTAGGTACACTCAGTTTTTAATGATTGCCTTCCATGCAGCTACCTGTCGCTCTCGGAGATAGCAAACAGGAGAGCCGCTGAAAAGTCTAGCCTAAATAAAACCCCCGGAAAACAAACAAGATAAAGAAAAACTCTGCTAGCCTTAGCCTCTTGTAGCGGTATGCCGGTCAAGGACGAAATTGTCGCTACAAAGTTTACGATTTTCAACTGAAAATTGCAAATTTTCGCAGTTTCCTGCATTTTCTTCTTTTTACATTAGAATTCGCAGTTCTCGGTGAGACCATTCTGACGTCTCATTTATTGCAAGTTTCGTAAATTTGCAGTTGCTGTTGAGACCTTTCTGAAGTCTCATTTCTATACATTTCGCAGTTTTTCGATAATTTTTTTTTACAGTTTTTGTTATTATTTTAGTAAAATTGCTGGTTTTCACATGACGTCATAAAAAAACTGAAATTCATATTTAAACACAATTTTGGGTTTTTATCTTCATCAGATAAAAGAAAATATAAAATACCAACGGCTTGCTTGTTTTCAGAAGGAAAGCATTTTTTTTTAAATAGAGCGGTTTGAATTTTAGATTTTTGCGCAGTGCGTGACAGAAGGATTCCTGCTCTAAACATGTCACGAATACATGAAAACATCGATTTGCCTCGTGTTTTATTAGGTCTCATCAGCTAACATGTAATAGAAACGTCTATGTTAATGTGTGAAAGTTCAGCGGAGAGAAGAAAAGCTTTGAAATAGCCAAGGTAAATTTCAGATGTTTTTGCTGGTTTCCGGCCGCCATGTTGGTGTCCCTCCGACGGAACACCAACATGGCGTCCCATACTAAACTCTGTAATTTTCCGTGGTACATTTTCTTGAATAACTCGACAATGAGATATCGCACGGCCCTGTGGCTTTTACACGTTGTTTATGTATCACTCTTCTACAACATATCTATTTCTTGACTTTATCTATTGAATTGTTGAGGATTTTATTACTTTTTACTTGCGTGACGATGTGTGAGGTGAAAACCACCAATACATCTTAGATAACGTAAAAGGGTTAAATAATGAGTTGCCCGGCATAAACATGTATGCATTTGAAGTAGAAAATAAGCTAGAAATAATCAGGTAATTAACAGTACGTTAATAACAATAAAACTCTAGAATTTGAACTTAGTGCACGACTTCTTACTGTAGACGATGTTCTGTTTCCGGTTCGATCAGACCGGAAGTGTTGTTACTGTCAGCGGTTGTTATTACAAAACAAAGATGGACGACAACTTTCAAAAGTCTTTCCTCGATATAAATTCTGCAACTGATGACTGTTTGGTCGGCAGAGTGCCCGGTTGAATAACAGAACTAATTTCACGGAACTCTGTAGAGTTGTTCAGGTTTTTAGCTAGCATGATCGTCGCCTGCAAGCCAACAAATAAGGAACACGGATACCGTGACACGGCCATCAAATTTGCTGATAGTTAATCGGTGAAACATGAAGTCTTGGAAGCAAAACAGTGGAACTTTTAAGGTACGTTTTTCATTGTTTACCCTTTTAAAACGTATTTGTCTACTTTAAGTTGCGGTCCAGACAGAAAAAGTCGAAGTTTGTTGCCTTGGGATGCCATCGCTGTCACACAACACGTGTCGGCAAATAAGAGATTTGCCCAAAATTGTTGCGGCCGTATCTTTTCGCAGTATAGAGATCCACTAAATATTATTCCGTAGTTTAAGGACACTATCCTAGTACTCTTTGGAAAAATACACGAGACTTCCAGAGTAAGTCAGAATTTTGAGAAATGTTGGTTTTTGTTGCAGCACTTGACACGCTCCGTGCACGAATCGTTAACATTGGTATGTTTGAGATGCCCTCCTTTTAAAAGTTGTCAATAATATGAGTTCTATATACCATATTTGTAAAGAAGTATAGTGTATGTGTTCGTGGTATAAATGTAAGGTTTTTCGGATAAATATTCTTTCGGCGGCAAACATCCGAAAACGGGTTAATTTCGACTCGGTGAAAGGTCGATTTTCGGGGATTCGGGAGGGTTGAACATTCGCCTCAAAATTTCGGGTCTTGTTAAGTTTAGAATCAAAAGAAATGTGTTTTCATTAATGTTATATCAACTTTGTCTGTTGCTGAAAATTTGAAGGAAATCGAACGACTGGCCCAAATTGACCGGTCGAATCTAACGCGGACTGTCTCTTAAATCCTTATGTCACATTTCAAGGCACTGAAGGACTTACACGAGTTATGAATAATTTATGTCTAAGGTATCCTGGAAGTTCACATTAGTATCGGACTCGCTACATGATACGGGAAATATTCACTGCGTAATGCTGGAAACATCTTATTTCAAATCTATCAGTTTTATTTATGTCTACTTTCAATTATTACGGGGGAACGGTGCAGTTACCATTTAACAGAACTGCTAAGCAATGCTATTTTGTTTTGTTAAATATCTTTGAGCCATTAGAGATTTAGAGTCGCGTTTACGGCAAACGGCAAACGTGAAAATTCGCGTCGACGTTTTCTTGAAAAAAAATTAGTAAATAGATGGGAAAAGAGGAAAACAAAGTGATTATTCTGACCTTTTATTATATTAAACAGGGCGAAATTGTTCAAAGCCCGATTAAGCTAATTCTGGGTTAACGTGAACTTTGATTCGAGTTTAATTACTGATCAATTCTTCGAAAGATTTTTGTTCCTTCAGTCTTTACTTAGATTTTTTTTTTACCATTAGCTTAAAATTAGCTTTTAAAAATATTGTGAATGAGCGAGATGAATAACTTTTAATCGTGGATTAGCGTTAATCGGCTTTCGAACAACCGGGCCCTGAAAACAAGCAATTTTTCTGAGAAACCAAAAACAACGAGCGGCAAATGCGGGGTAAACATGGTCACGTGGTCATTCCTGTTGTTCGTCGTCTACTGTGAATGTAATTTTAAATCTGTCTGTTGTCTGCATTTCTGCAACTTACGTTCCAATGTTGAAGTCCTAATTATATCTTTACATTTCAAATCCAGACAAATATGAGACGTTTGATAAAAATATTGTTCATTGTAACACGGTTTAATTCACCATTGTGGTTTGCTTCTTTCACTGTTAATAATAAAATATTATTAGGAAAGCCTGGTGCTAGATTCACTATTAAAGCTTTCCTAAGGTAAGATGTATCCTAGTTTTTTTTTTTTAATAATAGATTATCGTTGGACTCAGGAGACATCTTAACTTAGGCACGCTTCGTGAATATTGGCCCTAAAGAACAGCGTATATATCCCAAGTTTAACCCTTTATCCCCTAATATCAAAGAACAAATTCTCCTATCTTGTCCTGATACTTTTCTTAACAAAATCCTGGAGAGAAGGTATTTAAATGTTAGGAAAATTCACTTCGTGTGATCATGTCCTTAATTCTCGTGACCTCAGGGGTTGAATAAGAATTGATATTACAAGGAGAATTCTGGTCACTGTTAGGGCTTAAAGGGTTAATTATATTTGAGACTGATACGTTCCACTCGATTAATATGACAAACTCTGTATCATTTTGGCAAAATGATAATGATTCAAGATAAGCAGCCAAAAAAAAAAAAAAATGGCAATCCTTTCGAGTCAGTAAAGGTTGCTAAAATGTGACTAAGAAAGAATTGAGCCCGGAGTGTTAAAAAAACATGGACCAAAAACACCTGCATTTCTGCATTTGCTGTAGACTGATGAGAGAATGAAAATTCACCGTGTTGTGTTCATGTTCTCCACAAAACCTTGAATTTGGTCATTTCATGTCTTGTTTTGAAGAGGACGGCAGAGAAAAGTACCAAAAGTTCAAACGCACGTGCAGAGCGATTGTTTTTGCTCATTGAGCCTTTTGCATTCGTTTTGTGGCGTTGTCGTTGCCTTCGCCGTCGTGTTTTAAGGTCCCTGTTGCTAAATACTCGACGACAGTCTTTCAGTCATACCCCGTCTAGGACGGGTCCAGACCCTGATTAGGACAGACTTACTTGAAATCATATACACTGTTCAGGGCAGAGGGGCCAAAAAATATACACTATCCGGGCAACGGCACGTCCTCGCCATATAGGGGAGTACCACCCTCCCACCTCCCCTGGGGTCTGTCTGTCTGTCTCAGTTTTGAGGCCTCATACCTTCGTGCTGACAATATTGCCAGTCACGCAGGATATTTCATTTTTTTTTTGTTCTGTTTTATCTCTTTCCAGTTTTTCTCTTCGTTTACAGTACGTTACAGATGAAGATTAGCCTGCAAGCAGAAGTCGTCCATTGGGTGGCCTGCGGTTTCCCACCAAAACATAGCCTGCAGTGCAAGCGTTTTTCATGGGCAAGCGCTGAATAATAAATTTAGTTCGCGTATTTGAAGGAGGCTGATGGGGGGGGGGGGGGGGCAGGAAATTTTTCCCTCCTCTCCCCTTCCCCCCTCCCTTATTTCTCAGCCAGTCGTCTTCTCCCTTAGGGTCACTTTTGACTCGCTCCAGCCCTCTCGCGCTTCCTCGCCCAAGATGACAGCAACGAAGGATTATTCAGCGCTCCCGATCCAAAAATACGCCTGCATTGCAGGCTAACCAAAACAATACGTGTCCTTGTGTAAAACATGGCTGCAGAAGAAGTAGTGCTTGTTTTTGTTCTTCCCTTGCCTTCTTTCTCCAAGCCTGAATGATAAGGTACTTTCACTCACAGATGTACACTTTGATGACATAGAGTGTTTGGCTCATCCACGCATTTTGTAATGTTTTATGGACCTTGGTAAGTTGTATTATGTACAACGTTTAAGACAGTACGTAAGCTCCGATCCGTACTTCCTGGCAGATTCAAGTCAGGGTTTTATTGCATTGTACATGTTTAAATTGTGATCTCAAATGATCGATTTTGTTTTCTTTTTTGTCACTCTTGTACTGCAGTTAAACGTGGTTTTGCTTTATTCCCTTAAAAAAAGCCTGCTTTTAAAAGGTAAATAAATTCGCTAAGGAAAGCATATTAAAGGTTGAATTTGTAACCGGGTAACGTAACGATTTTAAAAGCTTACATAAGATGAACCGCCTCGTCAGTGAACAATTTTTGTCTTTGACGCCAACAGGTGCGAGCACTGCAAAAATTTCATTCCGACATGAAATCTGTCACCTGAATACTGCAGCAAAGTACCTAACAGTAAACATGTAACAATAGCCAAGGTACAATTTTAATTACTGTTAACAAACTAAATGTAAATAATCCCGTCCAGTATTGTGTTAACCGACACGTTGTTGAACATTTCAACACATAATAGCTAAGGAAAATCCCTGTTCCCCGGTTATATTTACAGCCTTGATATGTGGTTTGGCTTTTGAGTTGCTATGCCACAATGCGTCAGTTGGCAAATTTTAAATAACCTATGTGATTTTAATTCTGTTAGTTCAAAACTTTGTATTGATCATGTTGATAAAGAAACAAAGAGCACTCATTTAAAGAAAAGGAACCAGATTTTGGGTTCCATTTGGCCAGCCAAAACTGGGGTTCTTTCTCAAGGGAGGAAGAGAGAGAGGAGCCTGTGAGCAAAATTAAACTGATGGCTGCTCTGCAAAAATGACGTCATGCGTGGAGCTCGTGTGGAGCGGACGTGAATTTTGAGCAGTGTCTTCCCTCCTCTCTTTCGGTGAAAAATCTTTGGTTAATGGTCCTATAACTCGCAAGAAAAACAAACGAAGAAACCGCGGCTCAACAGAGCAAGAGACGAACGTCGCTAAACGGCCAAATAACAAACCAAACGCTCACGAAGAAGATAACGAAAACATGGCGGACCGTAAAGAATCTGATCATGCAGCTTCGGGGGAAGAACCAACGCTTTATGAGATACGTGACATGTTAGCGGACCTTCAAAAGTCGGTCACAATTCAAGCATCTTAAAAGAGAAGTTTACTTTAAGAGAGGACATAAAACGGTTAAAATTGTCCCTTCAATCGAAAGAAAGAGAAGTTGGCGTTTTTAAAAAGGGCCTTGGAAAAGGTGTCAAAAACTAATTCGATAAAGGGGAGTAGAATTTTTACATATCTTAAAGATAAAAACGCTACCCTCTTTTTTCTACAGGAAACATTCCGAATCCTGTGATGAGTAATTCTGCAAAAACAAATGGGGAGGTGAAATCTTTTTTTCTCATGGCACTCGCCACAAAAAAGGAGCTTGCATATTATTAAATCCATCTATCAAAGAAAACAAAATTAAAAATTCCCTAAGCGACAACTCAGGAAGAATTGTTTTAATTAACCGATCTACAATTGTATGGAATCATCGCTCTGTAATATATATGCGCCCAATGATCATGCTGATCAGTTGCGATTTATTGAAGGTCTTAACAACTACCTGATAGAAAAGTCTGAATTAACGACACTCATTATAGGAGGTGGCTGGAATTGTACTCTAACAAAGAAAGACAAGAAAGGTGGCTTGCCTTAACTACAATGGATATTTTTGATCTGGTAGACATACAACGAGTTAAACATTCGAATATAAACAAATACTATTATAAATTAAAAGCCCTAAAAATGAGATCAAGAATATATTTTTTTCTTATAGCTAAAAATTTAACCAAATACGTTCAAAAAGTTGACATTCAACCTTCGATAGCAGACGATCATAGGACAGTCTACTTAGCGTTGCACTGGATCAAAGAGACCCCAAGGGGCCCTGGTTTCTGGAAGTTTAACAACGCTTTATTGAAAGATGATAAGTATACAGAACAAATTTGTAAAATGTATCCGAAATTACTAAAAAAGTATACATATATTCAAGATAAACGAATGTTTTGGGAACTTCTTAAGATGGAATTTAGGCGTTTGCAGGAGCCCATTACCAAAATAGCTGCTATGTTCAGAAACCTTTCAATCTCCTCATTTAATGCTACAATACGAGTAAAGAGGGCTTTCCACCCAGCCCTAGCTTCGCGAGGTTTTGCGAGTCACGTATTTCTAGTTAAAATAATTCTTTTGGATTAACAACACTCTACCTGAGTGGAAGAAACGTGAACCTTTACCAGGTCTCAAGTGAGTTCGTGATGAAGAAATGCTTAGTTGTCAAACCGCTTGTTGTCGTAAAGTTCGCAGCTGGCTTCTCCGTCCTTCTGAGAAAGTGGCAACTGCATACTTTACTACCACTTCCTAAAGACAATTTTTGTCAAGCACCCAGATTTTGGGTGCCACGTGACCAGAGGCAACCAGGGTCCTTTCTCGAGTGAGGAAGAAAAAGGACCCTGGGAACGAGGTTGGACATGACCGTACTACACTATAGTTTGCGCTAAACAAAATATTCGTGCATATCCAACGTAAGTAGTTTTCCTTGTGACTTAAAGCCTCGGATAATACAAAATTATATATAGTTGGAAAATATGTACCATTAATAATAACTTATTAAATTTTTCCACATCATCCTGGTGTCATTTACAAGCGACTAGACTGTACTAAACATACAAAAATCTTTCAGAAGAACCTTTATTGATTAGTAATTAAACTCAAATCAGAGTTCATGTAAATCCAAGATTAGCCTAATCGGGTAATAATAATAATAATGATAATAATAATAATAATAATAATAATAATAATAATAATAATAATAATAATAATAATAATAATAATAATATAATAATAATAATAATTAAGTAGAGCGGGCAGCTCTACTTACGGCCGCCTTGTTTGAAACCCCGTTTTAACTCCCGTACAAACTCTGTATTTTTACATTCTCGTAAGCGGACATTCCCGTAAGCGGCCGCGGACACTTTCAGAGATAACGACTTAGACTTTTTCTTTGTTTTTAAGCTCCCGTAAGCGGACAACCCCAAAGAAAATCCTTTTAACAACCTCTGTGTCTTGTTTTTATCAATCAACTTTACATCGCCGTTCGTTACAATGCTTTTAGAGTAATTTCAGTACAATATTTTAGTGTTTGTTTTGTCGTCATCCACGTCCGGTTATATTTCGAAACACCACTTACATGCGTATGCCCTTGTGACTGGAATTACAACGTTGTCAACACAACACTGTAGCCAAGGCACTCAAGTTTCGATTTTAGCCAAGGTAGAGACACAGAAGAGGTCACTTTTTTTTCAACAAACATCTTCTTCACTTGTACACTAGGAAGGATTCTGTCAACCTCGCTTGGAGCCAAACGAGGTTCATCAACTGGGAGATACTTTCCTGGCGAGGACGGATCAAGGGCTGGCAATGGAGATCGTGTAATGGGAATGCCACCTGTCCAACCTTCTTCCTCGCATTCATCGCAGGTTGGGTCACATGAAAACTTCAAGTACTCAAGGTTAGTATTGTCCTTGCTTCACATGGGCATCTTTCATCTTTTGAAGCTCTGAAATTAACTCCGTTCCCGCATATTTTGTGCCGTTGCTGTGGAGAAGCCTTCCTCCATTTAAGAAGGTACTTTTCGAGAGATGAAGCAGGATGTGACTTTGCGGATGGTAGCTGGCAAAGGAGATCAGGAAGTCATTCTTTCCAGGACCCGATTCGTCATGAATGTGCTGTGCAATTTGGTTGGCCATTGACCAAGTATTTGCTTCCTCCCAGGCAATGCAGTGTTGTTCTATGTCTGTCAAGCATATTCTTTCCAATTCTGCAGTAGGAAGCCCATGAAAAGGGTCATTGGGTGGGGCGACCGGACTTCCTGTCCTAAGAGCTTCTCCAATTTCAGCAATAGTGCGTTCTGCCTCGTTCTGCACCGAGTCATGCGGCGCCCTATGCAAACGAATACGATGGTCTGATTCAAGCAACAGGCACACCAGAAGGAATAAGTCCTGGACTTTTATATTATGGAGACCTGCTCCAGGACCTTTTTCTGTCAATTCTAAGACATTGGGGTACAGTACAGGTCGCTCTGGGAAACGTCTCATTATATCATAAAGCTTCTTACAAGATTCGTCGGTGCCTTTAATGTCCTCAGGAACACGGCGTGTCTCCAGTTTCTTTTCGAGATCTTCTACTTGTTGACAGATAGATGAAATGCTTTCTTTCTGTGATAGAGGAATGTCATTAAGGCTGACTTGAAAGTCTTCTACTGCAGCACTTAGTCCACTGTGTAGAGTGGTCTTCCTTTCCTCTTCATAAGGGAATTCTTGTGTGAGAATATCTTCACTTGCATATTCTGTGCAAAAATGATACAGAAAACAATGGTGTTGGACTCTCAGTAAAAATGTACTCAAGCTCGAATGCAGCGAAGTTGGAAGACAAAAGACAGTGGGAAATTCTTCTACCAGACGTATCTGTTCGGATGCCCACACTGCTCCTGATGATCCCAATAGCTTCTTATTTTTCGGTCGCACTGTCACAAAGGACTGGTCAAAGGTACGAACCAAGGTTGGTTTCTCATCAACATCACTTACAGTCCATTTCATTGCTCTAAATGCACTGGGTGTTACTTGATTCTCCACTCCGACAACCTGGAGCCGAAGTGGATGCATACGAAGTACGGATATGTGCCAAATTCCCGAAAGAAAATACGCTTATTTGGAAATGAACTACTGCCAAAGTTTTATGACAGTTTCAAAGCAAGGGCCGGTGGTAATATTCCAGAAATGAAAAAGATGTTCATTGCAGAACGAGACAGGCAATATTTCATCAATCAAGAACTGGAAAAACGCCAAAGTGAATTTAACTATCTCCTATCCGATAACCCAGCTTGTGCTGACAATTTTCTTGCAGAGAATTACAAGCCAAAACCACACGACAATGCAAATATTGTGCGATGTAAAAGACTGGCTACTGAAATACAGCATAAGAGTGAAACGATTAAAACAAATATTACTGACCATTATAATAGCCTGTTTTCGAAAACAAGTGGAAAGCTGCAAACAGGACTTACCTGTCATCACAAATTCAACTCAGATATGATTCACTCCATTACTACCGGTATTCAGAAAAATATTGGTGATTTGTTAGAGAATTTAGATAAAGCAATGGACAAGTATAATGCTACCTACAGTATTGGATCGAAGTCAAAGTCATCAGTTTCAAGAAAGAAAAAGGCAAACAGGAAGAAATCCGAACATCGAAAGAAAACAGCATCCGAACATAGAAAGCGAAGGGTTTGTATAATCTTCCAATCGCTGGGAGGAAGTCCCGTTGACTGGGAATACAACCCAGAGATATTTGGCATCCCACAAATTGACAATATTGACCAAGAGACATTATTACTGTTTACATCAGATACGGACAAATCTTGTCTGAGGGACTTGCTTTCCTGTAAATGCTTCGTTGGGGAAGCGGAAGTGCTTGTTCAAAACCAACTCGAGATTTAACTCAAGTTCTAGAATATATGTTTAATATTTTTGAGATAAACTGTTCATTTTTAGTACAAGGTTTTTAAGAGAGAATGTCTGTGAAGACCGCGTGATATCAGTAAAATGTGGCACATGCTTCAAAAATTCAAAATCTTCATATTTCGCTCAGAGATACCCTATGATAAGCCAATAAACGTGATATATTTTTTTTGTTCAAAGCTGGCTGTATTTTCAAGAAAATTCTCAAAAACTGTAACGGGCGCCGACGGTCATAAAATGGCGGAAATTAGTGCGTCGAGTAACAACACAAGAACTTCGCTCGTGTAAAGCGCAAAAGGAAGCACGGTTTTTTCAAATTGGTATATTTGTGTAAGAGTCATTGGCAAATGATTCAAGTCTAAAACCAGGATTGTTTACCTAACAGGGAATGCACGGCAAGAGTTTAAAAATCACCAATATTTCATTGTTTAAAAATCTCATTTTGGAGCAGTTTTTCAATAAACGTTTTTCCCATGCGGTATAACTCAGAAGCGCTTGAAATTAAGGCTGTGATTAGTGGAAATATGTCTTCTTTTCAAGGATATAAAAATTAGTCTGGGGCTCTTAACTTCTGCACGGAAAAAAACACGCTCTATGTTGAGAAAAATCACAAACTCCACTTGTCAACAAACACAAATGATCGAATTAGAGTCTGTTATGGAAGCCAATATTCCAAGCAAATCTTAGTGCTTAGCACCGTATTTGATTTAAAAGTCAACATTACAAGTTTACCTTGCAAAACTTGTGGCTGTAGATTGCTTTTCATCGCCACTCTCCCTTCAAAATTGTTATCTTCCCTTCGACCATGTTTACCAAAGCACAAGTAATCAACAACCATACGTATGACTCCTGCATGAAACATTACAGTTCCTGACAGATTCAACCATATTTGAGTCTCCACACAGCTATAGCAAATAAGGTAACTCAATTGTACGATTAAGAACGATGATGCAATTATCTCTAGTCGCAGAAGAAGAAATTTTGTGCACAGCCCGAAGACGCACACAAGAGGAATCGTCTGTAGAATGAGACGATCATGTTTGTCACGCAATGAGACCGAGCGCGCAGGACACCCAACAAAATTAACAACCAGATTATATTTTTTCCGTGGCAGTTTATCTGCGTCCGACTTCAAGCTTAAAATCCCGCAGCTGACATGGTACTAAATCTGTTACCAGCTTTTTATCTTTTAGGATGGGATATTTTAGTACAAATGTTTTACAAGCAGATGCTTTGTACATCGTGCACGTGCAGTGGACAGAATGGTACCACTCGGGCTGGTGTCAAATGGGCACACCATGTCCAGGTTAATAGCCCGGCCTTACCTGACTTTATCGACGAGACTGAAACAACAAAATAGAAACGAATTTAAAGGCAATTACAATTACTTCTTTACGATAAGAAAGTTCGCGCTTTATGTAAGCTACGCTCAAATAAATCAACCATTTATTAAAATCATCTTTTACATTATTCAGATGTACGCTACCTGCGTTTAGCGAAAGCTATTCAAGGCGGGTAGTGTAACACGGGCCGGTGGTGTAAGTGTCGCCTGAAGGTTAGCCTAACAGTGGTATAAATGTCACCAATGCTTTTAGCACTCAGCCTGTAAGGCCAATGAAGAACATACTTAAAGCAAAAAGCAGATAAGAGCCCGGAAAACGAATCTTATTGCTGGCAGATGCAGCCTGGACAAAGTGACTGAATCGTTTTCATGTAAGGCTGTTTGCGATGAACTGATGAGTCAGTGACATGCTAAAAGACAAACAAATGTCTTTTAGAAGGACAACATTTTCAATGCCCTTTGTTACATCAGCTAGGCTTAGCTTGAGCTACACAGTTCCATATGGCCGATGAATCCGGATTAATTGCAATTTACAGTCACGGCATATTCCTACCCAAAGCAACGATAATTATTAGGATAACTGTGCTCCTGAAAATAAAAAAAAACACAAAAAGTTTCTAGAATAATATTAAGCACCGCAGGGTTCTAACCACGGCCGCACCCATATTCATGCATGGTCAGAAATATTTAGAGAAGAAGGTTAGACCCTCAAATGGTTCGGATGGCCACGTTGAAATTTTTATGGCGGCCCCGTCTCCAATTTGGAGATGTAAAATAACCACTGTAATGAGCCCTGGATACGACCACTCTCAGTACCAGCGATTAGTCTGAAGGGCTTCTGAGGGAATATAATGAGACTACAAAATTGTGTAACTGTCAGAGTTCAGTTTATTTGAGAGAACTTAACGTAGTTCTTCACAGATTAGTAGCTACGGCTATAAAAAGTATCCATAATAATAATAATAATAATAATAATAATAATAATAATAATAATAATAATAATAATAATAATAATAATAATAAAAGCATAAGCGTTGCATTTATAGTTGGGTTTCCAGGAAAATAAGCATGTTGGTTTCATTTACGGAAAAAATTTAAGTTCGTGATAAACATTATAATTTTGCTTCTTGTTGCAAGTATATGTTAATTTTTTCCGACTTACGACTTTTCACTCAGTTTGAAAATAAGACACAACTTTTAAATTTCATATTGACCTTCCCCTAACATGAATTAGCAAAACTACGTTGCCTTACGGGAAAATTTGTACCTGTTGGCTCTGGTACGTCTTAGATAGTGATAGTCTCCGAAAGCGCCTTGTTAATACCGCGGTCAGCCTTGCGCGATTTCCCTTTGGCGTAGCTCGATAAGGTATCCTTGGGAACCTCTCCACCACCCAATGCCCAAAGAGGAGGGATGAACTGGACAGATGGTCATGCCCGAAATGTCACAAGGTGCAGTGAAAATTGAAGCCCGTGCAAAAATTAAGTTGATCTCCGACTCAACATCACTTACGCCGACAGACTGTGTGTGTGCTGAGATGCTTTTTCCACATGAAAGCAACGGGAGGATAAGGGCACTTTTTTTCTTTTGCTCGTCTTCGTTTATCTTGGGAACACTGTCCCCCAGCTATCCTCTGAAAAGAGCAATTGATATCCATTTCATGTGTTATCCGGAAGGACAACGTGGCTGCGCGATCATCTTTTTGTTTAAAAATTTTGAATGACGCGATGGTCATTATATCATTAGGATTGGTTCACTTTATTAAATTTGGTTTTCTTTAGTGTTGAGCGCTCCCGCTTTTCCCTTCCCATTATTTTATTACTACTTTCCTTCTTCTAAATTTTACATTTGTTTATTTCCTTCATTTCTTCCTTTGTTTGCTTACAAGTTCGTTTTCTTTCTTTCTTTTTTTCTTTCTATCGTTCGGGCTGCTTGTCTGTCGGTCGGTGGTTCTTTCTTCCTTAACCTATCTCGTTCTTTTTGGCGTTTTTTCCATTTTTTTTAAGAATTTTAGATCACAGAGTGTCTTTTTTAACAAACCAAAATTATTTCCTTATCCGCAAAACTTGTGTAACACCTGAAGGAATATTGGTAACCAAGCCTTCCTTGTAAGGAGTGTGATATGTCATTGCGTGACATACAAATGATATGCATGGATTGAAGAAGTCAAAACGACAGTGTCGCTCAGTAATCGAAAATCTCGCTCAATGGTCATTTTTTCTACGATGAAACAAGCTCAGTTGTACGTTAGAGAAAGATAGCAGATATGGTGTATTTGAAACTGCGAAGAATAGCGCCGATGTTTGTACAAGAGCCACCCAGGTATCGTTCAGATAGTTGTTGATTTCGTAAACTCGCTGTCAGAGGGAAGATGGTAATTTTGAAGGGAAAGTAGGAATGAAAACCAATCTACAGCCACTGTTTTAGCAAGGTAAACTTGTAATGTTGACCTTCTAATCAAATAGGTGCTAAGCACTAAGATTTGCTTGGAATATTGGCTTCGATCACAGAGACTAATTCGATTATTTGTGTTTGTTGACAAGTGGAGTTTGTGATTTTCTCGACATAGGGCATGGTTTTTTCGTGCAGAATTTAAAAGCCCCAGACTAATTTTTATATCCTTGAAAAGAAGACTATTTCCACTAATCACAACCTTAATCTCAAGCGCTTCTGAGTTATACCGCATGGAAAAAATGTTTATTGAAAAACTGCTCCAAAATGAGATTTTTAAACAGTGAAATATTGGTGATTTTCAAACTCGTGCGGTGCATTCCCAGTTAAGTAAAAAATCCTGGTTTTAGGCTTGAATCATTTGCCAATGACTGTTACACAAATATACCAATTTGAAAAAACCGTGCTTCCTTTTGCGCTTTACACGAGCGAAGTTCTTGTGTTGTTACTCGACGTACTAATTTCCGCCATTTTATGACCGTCGGCGCCCGTTACAGTTATTGGTAATTTTCTGGAAAACAAAAGCAGAGCTGAACATAAGAAATACACCACGTTTATTAACTCATCATAGAGTATGTCTGAGCAAAATATGAGGGTAGTCAATTTTTGAACCCTGTGCCATCACTCACTCGGTCATGAAAAAAAGGCGCTCTTAAGCTGTTAATATTAATATTTCTTGAACGATTCCAAAAATTGATTTTGATTAGCTTACATGTAATATACATTATCTTGAGTCCATGGATTGAGATCAGACCTCTCAGTTTAACTTCTGACCCCCCTACAGATGTTTAAAAAACTACATCTTACCCCCCCCCCCTTACCCTGCGCTTTGGTTTAAGTTCAGCCCCCCCCCCCCCCCCTCCCAATTAATCTTAGAACCCCCCTCCAGATGATTATTACACAGTCCCTTACTTCAAAGAGAAATCTAACGGCTATTCCGCTTCAGTTCTTATTCCAGAAGACGGTCAATCGCGAACGCAACCTTAGTGTTCGCGCGTTGTCGAAAGTCGCACAAGTATGTCCTCTTAGGAACCGAAGAAAAAGAAATTCTCCTACAGTCGGATTCTTACTGCTCAATTCGAAATGTAAAAATAGAAAAAAAAGTTTGTCGTCGTTTGTTTACGTCCTCCTTCAAACGTGAAATTAGGAAATTTCGCGTGGTAGTCCGCCTAAAAGAAACGGCAAACAAATGTACCAAAAAGTGTGATGCAGGTACAAAGTTAATGTTTTGCTTACTAAATCTACTGCTTTTTTGATGTTCTCGTCTGTGTTTTGAGTGACGGGAGAGAGGGGGGGGGGGGGGGGGAGGGCAAGCGGTAGTTTTTTTCAACCAATTTGCTTGGCCCCCCAGTTGTTAGCCTTGCTACAGGCCTTTATTTAAAGAGCGTCTTTAACTTCCTTGCATTCTTCACTTGGATAAGAGAGGGAAGAGGGAGGGGATGGTGGAGAGGAAGAAGGGGGAGGGGGTGAGGCGAGAAGTCTATCGAAATGCCAAACTACAGAGGGAGGAGGGGGTGAGGCGAGAGGTCCATTGAGGTGTCAAACTACAGGGGTGGAGAAGTTTAACGGCTCTCCCAGTGATAATAGAAATAAAATAACGGCAGGATAGTTCAGTATTAGTACATTAGTGTTATGGATCACTTCACTGAATTTCATTTTGGACGACAAAAACGCATAAGCTTAGAAACATTGTAGAGGTAACTCTTATCTTTATTTTATAACTTCACACGTTTACAATGTCGTGTTTAATAATATATGTGAAGTTCATTAAACACCCAACACCAAATGAAAATGATCAATGATTTTGATTATGATAATTATTATATATGCCTATAATATGACTTAATTATCCCGTTGCTTTTTAGTGGATAAAAAAAATTTAGCTATATTTTCAATTACTTGAATTAAAACCTTACTCAAAATTAAATTCGAAACTTGTTCTCAGCGAATACCTTATACAATTATATGTCACTACATGATTAAAGGTTCAAAACTTTTAAAATTGGTGCACCACAACTGTAACTTAATTCAGATAACTTTCAAGCAAAATTCATTAAACCCTGATGAATTCTTTTATAATAGTTGATTTAGTTCTTTTCGGTAGGGAGAATCTGCACCCAATCAAAATTTTAAATTTGCCTGACACTATCAGTTAGTTTATCCTAAAGTCGTTTAAAAATCATTTTCAAAATCAGTTTTCTTTAATCAACAGAATTGTACGATGCCATGATAGACGGCAATCAAATTAACAAAACTGGACATTGAATTGCAATCATAAATCATGTTGCCCAATGGTTATAAGATAAAGTTCTTTCAAATATAAACTAACGTTCAATCTTATGGTCGACATTCAAGTGATTCATGATCTTAAATGCTGACTTTGTCCTTTAAGAGGCTACTCCATATCCCTTGCCTTATCGCCTTACTAAAGGCAATTACTTCTTTCCAAGAGAGGATCACTTAGAGACTTTTACGATTTGTTCCATATATCTGAAACAAATAGATTCCAGATGGAACTCAATCAACGACTTCAAATCATAAAAAGAATGCTATGATTCCCTTCCATTGCGTCATGGCACTGTTTTAAAGTTTTTGGAAGTGTTCACACTCAACTGCTACTGATTGCCAGAAAGAAAGCTATTCATTGACCGTGAACCGATCATCAGTAATATTCCTTTGACTGCCAGACCATGTAAACGGGATTTCCGGCGCCAGAAAGACTACTGCAGGAAATCGCGGGTCTGAATCCAATTCAAAAATAACAGCTCTGTCTAAAATACATGGATACATCGCTGTTTGCACAATTAACATTGAATAAAAGTAACATTTAGGACACCTTTTGCGGGGCTCCTTAATATAATATAATCTATGTCAATGTACCTCAATGTTAAGAAGTGAAGTTATCTTTTAGGAGCCTGTAACCTGCAATGTCAATGGAACTTTTAATAATCGTTTTCACTTATTGTGAAGAGAAAATCTATTGTTGGAGATCAGCTACAACAAAACTGTAAGATTGCACAAATTAACTTTAACTATTACGTTAGCCCAAGGAGTACACTTGAAAAAGGCCCGAGTTATTTGGTTGAGGTAAAGCTGTTCATATTTCGTCTGGAAAGCTGCTTTTATAATTCACACTTAATTTAGTGTGAAGCTTGAGATACATCGTGCAAACAGCTTGCCGTCGAAAATTAACTCCGTGTAAAAAAGGCAGAGGCAGGGTATTAGCTATTTGGTTCAAG
Source organism: Pavona decussata (assembly GCF_977016875.1). NCBI lineage: Eukaryota > Metazoa > Cnidaria > Anthozoa > Scleractinia > Agariciidae > Pavona > Pavona decussata. The sequence continues at coordinate 4,106,117 of NW_028145449.1, forward strand.
TTCATTGTAAGATCAAACACGTGTCTAAACAATGTTTGATATACTTATGTAATACAGCTTTTGCTGCTCCATGCAGTTCTAGAGTTTCTTTTGTCGCCTCGTAAGACCTGTTTGTTACTTTATCGCCTTACTGAGAACAGTGCTTTGAATATTTCTGTCACCTTTTGTTTTCAAGTGCATCTCCTATCTTCAGTTACAGATTCCTTGATTATCATCATTTTTCTTAAAGCAGGTAAGGAGCTAACTCAGGACTGGTCACACTATAACGTGACAAAAGTCCCTTTTAAAATCAGTAGGAGGAGGGAGGCTAGAAATCGACGATAGATAACTCGAGATTAACAAACTATCACGAAGCTCCCCCTCCACTCCCTCCGATAAAAGAGAACATCAAATCATAGTTAAAACAAAAAACTAAAATAACGCAAGCAAGGCCTATCCACAAAACGAATCCTCTTTTAAAATATGTTTATGAGCACTAATGCTAAGTACTAGACAAAACAGGAATAATTACTGCTATGAAGTTACAGTATATAGTTAAATGTTCACGTAATGACACATCACTCTGCTACTTGAGTTTTAGGAAAAGGATTTTTTGTGTCTCAGCTTACGGCCTTTCAGCATAGAAACATAATAATTCATAGTTGTTATATTAAAGACTGTAAGCTGGGGTTTAAACCTCAGCGCCAGTTTGCATTTTTTAAGTTGTTTCGTAGAAAGTTTCTACTTCATCCGGTTGGAACTTATGAGTTCCCGCCAGGAATGTTTGTGCGAAGGTGCTGTGATAGCTGTACCCACTCGGGGGCCCGTAGGTGTAACCAAGGTCAGTGTATGAGTTTTTATTTGATGATGCGTAGTCAGATATGTAAAAATCATGACCACCCCCGAAACTAGGTCCATAAGAGGAGCAGCTGTATGTAGAATGAGCCCTTGCATAACTATATTGTCCTGTTTGGGTCAGTTTCACCGGCGCCCATCCTGGCTTGTTTACCAATGAAAACAGGAAAGCTTTCGAATCGTACCGCCATGAACAACTGGAAACTAACAAGAAAATAAAGAATTAAAAAAACAAACAAACAAACTGACACACAGCGGGTCGGAGATTAACCTGATCACCTTAGAAAAAAAAAAACAACTAGGAGTACTACTCTAGCGGACCTACATAACCCCCCCCCCCCCCTCCCCGCCCCCGGAGTAGTAATTTGTCCATCACTTGACTAACCAGGGCAGTCTTTTGCCCGTACTCACGTATACACTAAGAAAGATAGTTAGACAATGCGGTGTCAAGGCTACTCTCTGACGAAACTACGCGACAATATAGAGATCAGCTTAGCCTCGAACCACTGAACCTTCGATCTACCCATAAAAAAATCCAACCCGCTAACCATTTCCAGTTGTCACAAAGAATCACCCAGTACCATTAGTTAACGAAAAAGCTTGAAAACAAAGACGCGTCTCATTTCTCACAACTGATGCTTCAGTTAGGGATTGATTCAAGGCTAACAACAAGGTGGTCACTAATCGTTGGAGCACTGATATATTTTTTCGGGTTTGCATTCCTTGACCTTGGATAATTATGAAAACCCGTAGCGCGTTTGCAAAAGTGAACCCTTTAAAAATTGTAAACGTTGGTGGAGGGGGAAGGGAGAGTTAAAACAATGCAACCATCTAAAGACCTTTGTTCAAGATTGTACGCACTCGTTTGGTGTAATGAACTTTAGTTTAGAAGTTTAGTTATCGCTAGACAAGCAAAAAAGAGTCAAGTTTTAGCTATAATGACTGACACATCTAAAGGTTTCAATGTATAAGGATACTATGACCCGTTTCTTCGTACTTTTGGGTATGGAAAAACGACAAAAAATTGTCTAATAGAATTTTAATCGGATTTACGAGAAGTAGTAGTGATGGTTGTTTTAATAGGAGAAAGCAAACAATGAAATACGGAAGTGTTTTTTTTTTTTTTTTATTTTAATTCACTTGGTCATCACGGTTAAATTAATATTCGGTGCGTTTAACTCTGAAATCCTGATACATTAAATATTTCACACCAAGATTGTGCCATAAAACATGAATGGAAACTAGGGGGTCTCGAGCAGGATCCACAGATAAGCTACATAAATAAAAAGCGTCAAAATTTCAAGAGAATGAAGGAATATTGAGAGCAATTCTCTGAACAGTTTTCTTTGGTTCAACAAGGACAACTGATTTTGTAAAATGAAACCAGTATGCGATGAAATCAGGCAGCGAATCTGATATAAACTCCAAATATCTATACATGTTTGTCATGCGCTTATTCTTTTTATTGGCTGCTTTTCGCATTTAGGACCGTTCAATTGAGCTTGAAAAAAGAAAGTCTTAGTATCTGAACTAAGGGACCTATTATTAACACGAAGTTAAAACCGGGCTTGACAAAGTTGTCGTCTAAATACCACCGCTTTGCCCAAGATTCCGTTTATTTAAACGTGGTTAAGTCGTGGATTTAGATGAAGCTTATCCGTGGTTTTTGAAGTAGTTGTCAAAGCCTGATTTTGACTTAAACGATTTCGAACTTAACCTCTGTTTAAACTCGGCCTAAGAGGTCCAACACGAATGGAGTAAAATACTTTCACCTGTTATATCTGATTTATTCTCTCTGATTTACGATTTATTTTCTCTCTACTTTACGACGCAACCTGATAATTAGCTTTGAGATATTCTAATCCAAAATAGGGTTAACTGACAGTTAAGGCTTAAAATGATGTTTTTAAGAGTTACCGTATTAATTTTTAACATCGGTGATTTTACTCTTGATTAAAAATATAGATTATGACGGAGTCCATTTCTCAATTAAATGCTTCAAGTAAAGTTCGTGCTATTTATCGAGTAAACGTCAACTCCAATACAAGGTTGAGTACACCTCTTTTGCAGTTATAATCACTCCGAACAAGGTAAATTCACATCCAGGAGTTAACTCCACTTCACAGTGTTATTCTAACCTCTGGAAAACTACTGGGCGTTAATACTAGCTTGATATACAGTGAGGTAAATAAATTCACTTACCCCATGAGTCACTAGTGTATCCTCCAAACATATACTGGCCGACCTTTATTATCGTCACAGTAGGACCCTTGTTATCGCACCCGGAGTGAAAGGTAGATAAAGCCCAACCATCAACAGACGCGCGCCAACACCGCTTCCAGGCAGATGACTTGCTTTGCACAACGGGCTTTAGCCAGGTGTTCAATGCAGTCAGGTATTTGTTGCTCTTTTTAAGGATGGCTGAACTTGCTAAACCAGCTAAAACAAAAAAAAGACATATACATGATGTAGAGCGACGATGCACTAATCACATAAGTTGAGATCTGTAATGGTTTTTGAAAGGAGTTCCCGGACAATTCGTGTTAAAACTTTTATTTGAGCTTTTAGTGAAGTTCATATTGTCTGACAGTTGCCAACTATTAAAGACGATACGAAAGAAAAGAAAGCCACCAAATATTTTCAACATAACTCGCTGACCAATCTAGTTAACATACAAATTAAATTGTTTCTTTCCAGCTGGTTTGCTTGTGAGGTTCGGGAATTCTTCTCACACGTGCACTCAGGGCGAGCCGTCTATCGAAAATTAGAATCAGAGCCCCCCTTAAGCTAACCAGGTTCCGGTTTTGACTAATACTTGGTCGCCTTGAGATGCTAGTTATCATTATGTCATTAAGTCAAGAAAATTTGGTCGTGTATTTCCTAGTTTCATGTCCCAAACATTCCGAGCAACACATTTTCATGTTTTATGAGCGGACATTTCAGTGGATTTGTTTTATAAACCGAGAAGTTGTAATTCAGAAAACCAACAGTCACTGAATATGAGGAAACTTCAAGAAAGAATGGGGAGGCAGTGATAAATCTGAGATACTAATGATCTACAGGAAAATTTTACTTTGAACTTTGCAAACATGACATGAATTTAAAAAGATGCCGCAGATGCCGAACAACTTTTTGTCTTGTCAGGTTTATAATAATTTTTGTCATGTCTATAGCACGTGGGCGTTAACAGTGTCATACTTAATCGCTTATGTAAAAAGTGTCGAAATTTTTTCTTTTATTCCAGGAATTGTCTCATTCATTTCTAGGTGCCCTTTTTGGTTGACATGGAGCTTTTTTTAAATCGCTGGGCATGTCGAATATGAGCTGCACAATTAACGACGTTGTAAATCTAACCTGATTTCCAAAAGGTGGCTACATAAATTGAGCACATTTTGAGACTTTCTAGGCTGAAGGAATATGCTAGTCATTAACAAGACATCAGTTACGGTTCATCACAAGAAAGTAAGGTCAGAGAATACTATGCAAGAGAAAAGAGGGGCTTTTCTTTGGAATTAGAAATGAAATGAATATCTTAAGAAAAGTTAACAAAAAGTTGAATTTCTGTAGCCACCTTCAGAAAAATCAGCTCAGAAATATTGAAGTCATTTCCTTGACAGTGCGAAAATTTCGGGAAGAGTGGAGCTGTTAAGAGTAAATGTCCCTAAGCATCAAATATAATCGTCAAATCGCGGACACAGCTCAAAATTCGATTTCGCTCATACTTTTTCTATAGATAGGCCTTTGACCCAAACTAAACAAAACGGGGTTAGTTCGTTTTAAAATTCGTTTCCTCAAGAGTAATTTAATAAAAACGTTTGCGTTGGTTTTGAGGCTAATTTGGATCGAAATTTCACAATATTCATGGCGTTCTAGTGTTCGTTGAAAATACACTGTAAATCTTTCTTTGCTGAAACTTTATAGTTTGGTCTCTAGAAAATTCAGCAGTGATAAGGAAAGCATTTTTTTTTCTTCCTAAACAACGGTCATGGGTTTTTTCTTGAAGCCATCTTCGATACTCCTTTCAAATAGTTTTGAGGTACCTTAAAATAACTCCCTAAAAATCATGTCGGTACTCCAAACTAGGACCTCAAACTATACTGCAGATACAAATAAAGGATCGATGTCAAAAGTTATGCTGGCATTTTTTTGGGATGTCGGTTAGTTGTGTGATACGACTTCGTTGAAGTTTGCTAATATGACAAATTTGCCGACGGACGCCATTTTGAAAACTAAGGGGCAACACTAAAATCAGGAATCCAGAATCCGGAATCCGGAACAGAAAACTGGACTCCGGATCCAGAGGAATCCTCAAGATTCATCAATTAGATTGTACAAAAATTGTCTGAAAATATTGTCAACGCAAATGTTATATTTTTCGATTCGTGGCACCAGAGAAAAAATCTAATTAAGTCATTATTTCCCGCAAATGAAAAATGATTGGTCTCACGGTTAAAACATTTAAAAACGATCGAGCGTACAGTAAAGAAAAGAAATTTGATAGTCTATATCTTCATTTTGAAACTATGTTAAAGTTTTCTGGAGACAATCTTTGTACAATCTAATTGTTGAATCTTGAGGCTTCCTCTGGAACCGGATTCTGGATTCTGGATTTCGGATTTCGGATTCCGGATTCCTGCTTTTAGTGCTGCCCCTTTTGGAATGGGTTTCCTGGAAAACCAGACACTGACTGAGCATGTATTTGCGTTTGTTTGTTTGTTTGTTTTTTTTTCGAAAGCGTCAGTCCAAAATTTCCCATTTTTGGTGGTTCAAATATCCAAAAATAAAATGTTTCGGGACTACTACAGAGTTTCACATATCCGACAAAGAAATGGATCGAAATATTAAAGCTCTCCTGTTTGTATCAAATTACCCTTGTCGAAGGGCCGTTTCTCACAGTAAACGTCACATGGCCTTCCGTCATTACTTTACCCCTTCAATTTACCTCAAGACGGCAGTATAAGTCCAAAGTGTATTGAACTCCATAATGTCTATGATTATGTACCTGTTCTGTCCAAAACGGTGTGCTGTGGCCCGCGGCAATCGTGAAACCGTAGCAATGCCAAGTATTGTTTGAATACGTGCCTCGGTTAAAGAGTCTCTTGCAAAGTGAAGAAAGCAAATCAGTCAAAACGAAACTCGAAATGGAATAAAAACAAATATCATGAAAGGATAAATGCCGTCATTACATCGAAGACAGTTATCTCGCAAACCCGGTTCTCAGTTTAATAAAACTTATTTACTGAAATGAACAACCTTTCGGAGCCGAATTTTTTCTTTCGTGTTTCCGAAATGCGGCTGTTAACCGAAAGCTGATAAGTTTGGTCAGAAGAAGGAAAATGTCTTGCTTTTTCTCTCTTTTGGTCGGTGGCGAATGTGGATGTGATTCAAGAAGTAGGATTCCGTCGTGTGGCATCCTACCTCTTGTATCGTGCAACAAGAGTGTATCAGGTCACAAAAAACTGTTGAAATTTAGTGGCTGTGAGACGGAAGTCGAGCTCATACTAGCAAGAAGTGCCTGTTTTCAAACACCGCCGAACATCCAGGAAATGACCATATGTCCCTTGCACCGTGAACGTTTGGGTATTGGTTGGTGGTAATCTCGTACCCTGATCTCAGTCGGTTCGGGAATGTCGAGATTAGGTTGGCGTTGATCGATAAAGTCATGCAGCTTGGCGCGCGAGAAGAAGTTATCAAGTTTTCCAGTTAAAATGTTGAGGGAGCTTTGTGAGAATCTGGGATTAAATGTGGATGGAACTTACCGTTCATTGATCTGCTTACCCAGCTTGTTGGGGAAAGCTCATGTGCACGTAAATGACACCTGCCAAAATTATTATTATTATTATTATTATTATTATTATTATTATTATTATTATTATTATTATTATTATTATTATTATTATTATTATTATAACCTTTCCAAATCTCACATTGTAAGCTGCAATTGGACAGTGCAAAATAAGCTAAAGTTGCCAAAAATTTGGCATTAACAAAGGAGTGTTAGTGAAGACAAGTCTGCCAGAATACGTTTTCACATAGAATTGTTTATTTTGACGAACCCCTAAGGTGTTTAGTTTATGTGTGGTTGGTGCACTTCATACAGTCCTCTGATCAGAATTGGATATAATGAAAGTGTTTGCAATAGGTTAAGGACGAAGATCGAAGGGCCAGACTCTCTACCTCCGCTAGAATCTGGGCTAAAATAAATTCTTGTTCTTTTTCATTCACAATTTTTCAGCGACAAATAGAAGACGCTGTGCGTGAGTTTGCCCCGCGCGCGAAAGTCCTGCGAAACGGTCACTGTCTTCTCGCGCGCGACCGTGAGTTTCATTTTAAAGAAAATGGGTGGGAGGGTGGGGGCATAGACCCTATGCAAAAATGGCTGACATTTTAATATCCTTTTGTTTGCATTCATATTAGCCTCACTAGCTTCGTTATTGAGTTTAAAAATCAAAAGAATATTTTACTTTGAACGAGGCTAGTGAATGCAACAAAAGGAATGTTAAAATGTCAGTCATTTTTGCATATTAAAGGTATATCAAAACCCAGTTATATGGTACAAGCTGATCACAGTCAACTTAAAAACATTCATTCATTTTCTTATTTTTAGTCAACCTTAGCCTGAAAGTGCTTTGAAAAGCCTTGACTTTTATTTAATCTTTTTTAAGTTCGTAAAACAAATGTGTACTGCAGTAAGCCACACATTTGCCGGTTTATTGGTTGGAGTTCCCGTTGAGTTAATTCACGTCTTCCTAGACAAATAGCGACAAGAAGGTTATTATCTTTTTTCGCTTACCTTAAGTTCTAGGTTGGCGTAAGCGAGTTTTGCCAAGGAAGGGGTATTGGAAGTTGCGTGAGCGTGACGCAAAGTAACACAAAGTGACGTTCCGTGTTGATCACGTGAATTTCTGTAAAACTGTATTCGAAATAGACGAAAATACTGCACAAATTTCTGGTTGGAACGGCTGAGCTCGCGGTGAAAGATTCACAATGGTTTGTAGCTTGGCTTGTATAGTAGGGAACGTAAGATTAAACCGAGAACTAAGAAAATAACGGCAAAGAAATCAAGTTTGTCGAAAGTCAGTGACAGGAATGAGGTGAGTCACGGCAAAAATGTAGAAATTATGCAAAACCACTGCTAGACGCGATTTCGTTATGTTAACTTGCTACACTTTAGGTTATGATTTCAATTCACAAAAAAGAACATAAACGGGATTTACCGCAGTTGATACTTGGTACAAATAGATGTTTCAAGCGGCTTGTTTTAATAAAACAATGTAAGTTTTATAAACAATTCAAGTGTGTTTGTTGTTCATTTCAAAATGGCGGATAGTGAAAATATGCTCAGTTTAGAAATGTTTTTTTCTTAACGTACGAAAGATCCCAAGAAATTGAAGCGGTAGAAACTGAAAACTATCATAAATTGTACCACCAGAAGGTTTTTCGGTGAGATTCTTTGGGTACCACAGCTAGTTATGGCTAGTTTGTTGGAGGTCCTAACAAAGCCTTTAACAGAAGCCGTTGGCATTCCTTAAAACAAAAATCGTAAAATATTTATAAGAAGAGTTGCCTGGCTATGTTACAAGTCAGAGAACTAAAAAAGCATTTAATGAATAGGATTTGCGTGTAAGAGATTCAAAAGTTACGATTGCTTGATTCGGTAGCTTAATGAATGTTGACATTATTTGAGGCCTTGTTGACCAAAAATACCGTTGATCATTTAAAATTCGTTTCTCGTAAACGAGTGGTTATTTGGTTAAATGGATGTCCTTTTCATAAGTGTGGTAATAGGGCCTATCAATCTACAAAGTATGAGCGAATTCGAATTTTGAGCTGTGTCCGGGATTTCTTTGGTTTTTACAGACATTTACTCTTAAAGTTTCAGAAAACGTTAAAGATGTCACGTCGGAACTCTAAGAACTGAACTAAAGACATTTCACTCAAAACTCTGCCCTAAGAAAATAAACATTCAACGTCTTAACTTTTGCAAACTCATTACAACAGCAAAAATTCGAAATTGATCAGAAAAGAAAAAAAAATGATTGAAGAAACTAATATGGTTTTGAAATAATTACAACAAACTAAGCACCGTTAATACTTGTCATTAAACAATATACTATTTTCGAGTTGCTGTGAACCTCACTATGAAAGCGAGGCTTTTCATGTGAAAATTAGTTTTGTTTGCATATAAATGAAAACTAATTTTCGTAACAAAACCTTTGCACTTAGACTCAGTTTCATAATGAGGTTCAAAGAAATTCGGAAATGGACTATTGCAATTCTTACCTGCGTAATTATAGCATCCAAAGCCGTCTCCAAGATAACCCTGGTTACACTTGCAGGAGTATGAACCCCGTGTGTTGGAACAGGTGGCGAACTCATGACAGTAGTTTCGCTGCCTTGAGCATTCGTTTAAATCTAATCAACAAAATGAAAAATACATTAAACTTTGTACGCAATAGCGACTTTATCGTTGTCAGCGTTAGCAGTCCCCACCAGACGTTTCAATGTGCGATCGAGGGTAGAACTAAAAAGCATAACAGACTACCCATCCTGTAATGTGTACTCTAATAAATGTAGCTAAGGGTGTCCAAGATCCCTTCTAATGTGAGAAGCAGAATTAGTCAGTGATGTCACACTTAAAGTCAGATCCCTAAGTCTACTAATCTCTCCTTGAAATCTACGAATTACATCTTGTGGCAAACAGTCACGGGTGTCTATTAATCATACTTCGCCAGTTAAACTTGCAATCAGCCTACCTTTCTTACAAGTATACTGATGGCAGTCGCTGCACTTGACGTCATTCCATTTGTAGTTGTGCTCCACGCCAAGTGCGTGCACGCAGTCTTCTTCTCTAAAATTATTTGGTTGATTTTTAGCCCAAGCTGTGAAGTTTCCAGCTCCACGATCCGCCCAAGTGAAGCTACCCTCTGTGGAGATGTCATTCAATCCCAGCCAGGATTTTTCGCCATTGTGACGATGCTGCAAAAACACGTTTTCTTCATTATTATTGATGTCGGCAAGGACTGAGTTTTCTTGACGGCATTTGTGCAGCGCTGTGGTCCAGTTTGTGCATGTTTGACTTGTATAGTAACAAAATCCATTGAAATAGCTCCAGTCAGAATCACAGATGTCTGCCATTAAACAATAAGAGATTTTACAATTCAGAACTGTTATAACTAAAGAATAAAATTGATAATTAATAATTTTCGCTATCAGCAAATATTAATCAATGTTGATTAATGAATTGATATTTTGAGATCAGTCATGATTCGGTGAGGTCAATCAATCAATTTCCTAATATCAAAGCGTGGGATGAGGTTGCTCTCTATATCCGAGCCAGAGGCTCATTTGTAAAACGTATGACGATAGGAAGGAGTAACCTAACTTACAAAAAACAATCAAGGAAACAAATTTAAGTATTGAGTAACCATAAAGATGAAAATGAAATATATTAAGAATATTAAAATAAGTAAATAAGTAAAAATATATAAATGCTTTACCCACCCTCGTTAACAGTATAAAAAACTGAACACGTATATGTACAATCCTAAGTTAATATAACTAAATTATGATACCACCCCAATATAAAGAGATGACGCTAATGTATTTGCAGATGTCTGACGTGTTATTGTTGGAAATACATGTACACTCTTAGCGTAATGTCTTTAATGGATTTAAAGACTGTTTACACACTATTTATGCAGTCATGAACTGTCTGGGTTTCCAGAAGTTTTCAGAAGCTATTGCGAGCCAACTGTGATGTTCTTAAGGCGGGTAATTACACGTTAAACCAATTTTTGGCAGGTTGTGATTCTTGAAAGTTCTGGTATGTTTTATAAGCGAATGCGTATTGTTCTCTCTCTCTAACCGTTGTTGTGCTTAATAAGACTGATGACAGATCGATATCAAAAGGTATCAATAAATACAATTAAGGAGAATTTGGTTGACCATCGATTGGCCCAAAGATGAAACTTTATTGAATTAAACCGAAGTGCCATGTTGTGCATCTCGTTTCCTTGTGAGTTTCTGCTGAGCGATCCCGATCTCTCAGATTTCACCTCTCATCCGACGTACTGCGTATGATCTTACAGTAATTAATATTGATGTTATGATACTTTATTCCCCTTATTAAGTTGAAAATACCAGGCAAGGGCTAAATTTTTACTGACCTGTAAGCACCGCATAACTCACTGACAGCGGATCATATCTGGTCTGGTACAATTCCTTGACACAGACTCTGAATCCCGAGGAATTCATGTTCTGCAGAGGTAAACTTTAATTAATGCTCACTTGCTACTTTAGTTAGACGTTAAAATTGTTTCCCAAATATTTGAGTACTTTATATATTTCATTGATAACGGATGAACGTGGCTAAAACATGAAATTCAAAACCTATAATGCTGTAGTTTTCATTAGAAGGGACGATTCATGCAAGCTAACGTTGTTAAATTGTTTCACTATTTTCAAACTCACAGGTTTTGTCGCTGACATTGCGTTGCTAGACCAACAAGAGAACAAAGATTAAAAGACAATATTTTTAATAAAGGAAAGGAAAATACCCTCAACAAGTTGAAAAATTTATCCCAAAGTTTCTCTTTGATTCCTTAGAAAGGTTGTTTTCCATTATTGGTATAGTTAGATATTTGTTATAACTTATACAAAAGCACAAAGCTTTACCTCTATCCAGGCTGTGATGCCGTTGTGCTCAGGAGCCGAGTTTCCACTTGCCGTCGTGCTGTGATTAGCGGATATTAAAATCGTTGGCGTTGAGTTATAAGCTCTTGTAACTGAAACAAACTGCAAACCAAAAGAAACATTAATACTACTATTTATTTATTTATTAATTCATAATTTATTTGTTTATTTATTTATACATTCCACGACTTATCATGCAGTTTTGTCTCTTACAGGAATAAAAAATCATGTCTTATAAAGATATATGGTGTTTTCCATTCTTTTTCCTTTCCAAAATTCTCTTTAAGTGGTTCTTCTCGTTGTTTACGTAGGAAAAGCGGATCTTATTAAACAAGGCTCCATGACAGTGTTCTTAATATACCATGGCACGCTAAGCTTCCACTGCATCCCATGTGCCGGCGGCTAGCGTGAACATCACGTAACAGGAGTACATCATTCCTAGATATGAAACTGCACTCTATGTAAGAACTTAGGGTGAATGTGTGCACTTTGCCATAGGAAAAACGAATCCAAGTTCTTTTTCAGGTGTCATGCAGGACTCCATTCGTAAATGTCGTAACACGACTCTCGATTTTGCAGAGTGTCTTAGACAATCCCCCATATACTTGCATGGTTTGACATTAGATCGTAAGCCCGCATTTTCCGCAAAAGGGTTCCATGAAAACTACCCCACAGAAGTCCTTTGGGTAATTGGAACTCGTTCTAAGTTTAAGCACCGTTGCTTTCTAGATCTAGTCAAGTTTTCCTTACCTCACAGTAAGCGTTGTTGTTTTCGTCTTTTGGTGGGTTTGTGTTTGGAAAACTGATCACCCCGTGCTCGTTAAACAGCGGTTTGTGGAGTTTGGCGAACGCGAACCAGTTCTGTCAAGAGAAATAACAGTCTTAAATGGAACCACTGAATACCAGCCAATAAATGTGAGAAGCCACTGCCAAATCTGCGAGACGTGTTATTGAAATTAGTGAATGTATTATTTAGTCAGTGACGAAGGCATACTCGGAAGCCAAGTTAATTTAGAGAAGGTCTTGCCAGGAAAAGCGTTTTATCAATTAAGTATGCTTTTTTTCCTTCGGCTAGATAACGTGGTAAAAAAAGCAACTTATTGAAAAAACCAAACTGTGCAGATTTTCGGCCTGAATCTCGAAGTCATGATCACTCCTTTCACAAACTACTCAGAAACGCATAAGAAAAAAGGTGAATATCACAACTTTTTCAAAACAAGAGAACCTAAATTTTCCAGCAAAATTATGGTATATTTGTTAGAGGTTCTTGTTCTATTAAAAAATTTGATAGCACGCTCTAACATTCGTTCAAATTTCACCTTGCCTAAAAAATGCTCAAAGCGACAATAACTTCAACCAAACAGGGGATTGAACATTTATGGTAGTAGCTTTGTACAAAACACCTATAGTTAAGAACATACCACGGTAATATCCTCATGCTTTCCATCAAAATTCTGCATTTCTCTAAGGCACGCCTTAAAAGAATTCTTTGTAGTATCTTCGAGCCAAATGAGAGCGGCATCATACTCATTCCCTGTCCTTAAATGTTCTGACGTCACAAGAACCACAGGCGCCTCAGTAAACTTGTCCTAAAAAATTCCAAGAAAAGAGGTAGTTGAAAATGGCAAAAATCAGTTGGTTAGCAAGTATATTTAAATGTTTTGGACTGTTTTTATTGAGATTCCTGGGAGAATGAACATCCAACGAATTTATCTATATTATATATTTCAATTCCAAACTACTTGTTTAGTTGTTCTACACAGAACGAAACTATGGGATGATTCAGCTGAGATAATTGCTGATTGTATATCAGAGTTACCTTCAGTTCAGTTTTGGTATTTTATTAAATGTTGTTTTCTTAAGTCCTACCTTGGGAAAAGTTACATCTGCACAGTTTGTCCCAGACCACCACTTTTGCAGCTGAATCTTTCCGGTCAAGCCCTCTGGTGGAGCTCCTTGGTACGCGATCCAGTCGACAGAAGCAAATGGGTTGAAATTCTCCTGCTTTCTCCCTGTTTGCATAACGCAAATAGTGAAATTTTTGGGACTGATATTTTCAGTCCAGGAAGTCACTGCGTCGTGGACTGTTATGGAATCGTTAAGTTTCATGTGATTAACGGTGACTTGAACATGAACCTGTTTTTCCGGATAGAAGCGGTATGGCGGAAAAGCGACTGTTTTGCAGTTGGAATCGGACCATTCTGGAACATGGAGGAGTTCTATGCGGCCTCGAACAATTGGAAAACCTGGCAAACAATGAAACGTGCATAACGTTAGTTGGTCAAACTGATAACTCACTGCTTGGTTGGTATTTGATCTGCAGTACCTTTTGCAATGTAATCTAGTTGCTACAGTGACAGTTGTGTTGATTAAAATGGCATTTATGTTTTCACTAATAGTTCCGTATTAACCCCTCTCCAGTTTGGCAGCTCCCACGTCCCCGATTAACTTGTGGTCTGGCACATGAGATCTTGTTTTTTGGTTATTACGCATCTGCTTTTGCTTTTAGCTGTCATTTGAATGTTCTGCAGGTAGTCGAGTGAGTTCTTTGCAGAATACAAGTTTCTGGTATCACCATAGAAGACTGTACAACTATATAATAAGATCTTCTGTTTAGCTTCTATGGAAGGTATTATTATAGAGTATCTCTCTTACCTTCACAACTTCCTGGATGGTAAACAAGGTTATTTTCCAGTCCTCTACAGTAACTTAACTCATGCCAGCATTTGTTGTCGTATGTTGTTCCATTCGCAGTGCACACTGGATCCTGATAGGAGGGACATTGTTCAAAACACTCACAGCGGGCGTCATGCGCACTGTACGTCTTGCACACTCCAAACCGTGCACAATTCACATTAAGGCAGGGATTGAGATCTGCGACAAAAAAAAAAAATTAAAAAAAGGGAAATATTTTCTTTTATGCCCTCCTTGTGTGTAAAATGAGACATTTCTTGAATGTCTTGCTTCTTGGCATTGTAAGTAAAGATTATTAACTTTGGTAAATATATAAGTAATGAATAGAAATAAATAAATTTATTAAAAAATTAATTAAAACACAAAAATACCTAAATATAATAAATGAAAAGCTAACCTCCAATCACAGCAAAGCTGACTGTTAAAGGGTCGTGACCACTTCCTGATCCCTGTAAGTCTTTAACGCAAATCTTCATACCCTTAAGGCCAACTTCCTGCAAAAAATAATACTATATTGATAACACATACTCCCCTCTTCATGCAGTGTTCATTTCTAGGTAAAAAGCCAGATTTTTATAATTAATAGCTTTAAAAATATTTTGAATTTTTTTTCCAGCGTTCTTCCAGGCCCTAATCTCACAAAAGGAATGTTTAACGTGTCTAGTTCAGCCGTTCATCTCCATTTGGAACAAAGTACGTTCTGAATCTTATCCTTAGGTCCGCTTCCAAAGGAGGATTGTTTAACTTGTCTAGTTCAGTAGTTGAACCCCATTTGGAACAAACTGGGTGCTGATTCTTTTCTTAGAGTTCCCTTCCAAAGACGATTTTCTTAAGCTGTCTAGATCATCCGTTTAACCCCATTTGCAAGAAATTGCATTTTAATTGTTTTCCCAGTGTTCCCAATTTGGAACAAAGTGCGTTCAGATTCTTATACCAGGGTCGATCCAAAAGGAGGATTGTTTCACTTGTCTATTTTAGAACGTTTTTAGGGTCCTTCCCAAAGGAGGATTATTTCGCTTGTCTAGTCCAGGGCTCGGTTGTTCGAAAGCCGATTAACGCTGATCCACGATCGAGGCTTTCATCACGGTCGTTACAAATGGGTTTAAAACCTAATGTCAATCCAAAGGTAAAGAAAATATTTTGGAAGAATCTTAATTCATTAGTAATTAAGCTCGAATTAATATATCAAACACGAGAAAGAGTGTTTCCTCCGATTTCCAAACACCGAGAAGCAGGTTGGAAAAACGAGGCGCAGCCGAGTTTTTTAACCAACTTCGAGGAAACACTCTTTCGAGTGTTTAAAATAGCTTCTCAAACTATTGATAATTCTTGGAGCAAAAGTTTACAAAATTTCATGATAATTAAGATCACATTTCCAAACCTCTTTCACGGTAGTGATTTGCTTCGTTTTGGCTTGATGAATTATTAATGAGTTCAC
The DNA here is from genome assembly GCF_977016875.1 of Pavona decussata. Classification (NCBI taxonomy): domain Eukaryota; kingdom Metazoa; phylum Cnidaria; class Anthozoa; order Scleractinia; family Agariciidae; genus Pavona; species Pavona decussata. The sequence continues at coordinate 4,121,778 of NW_028145449.1, forward strand.
GTTAATCCAGGATTAGATTAATCTGGCTTCGAACAACTGGGCCCAGCCGTTTAACCCCATTTAGAACAAAGTGCGTTCTGATTCTTCTCCCAGGGTCCGTTCCCACGAGAGAATTGTCTAACTTGTCTAGTTCAGCCGTTTGACCCCATTTCGAACAAAGTGTGTTTTGTTTCCTATCCCAGGGTCCCTTCCCACAGGAGGATTGTTTAATTTGTCTAGTTCAGTCGCTCAACCTCATTTAGAAGAAAGTGCGTTTTGAATCTTTTCTAAGGGTCCCTTCCCACAGTAGGATTGTTTCACTTGTCTAGTTCAGCAGTTCAACCCCATTTGGAACAAAGTGCGTTATGATTCTTTTCCGAGGGTCCCTTCCCACAGTAGGATTGTTTGCCTTGTCTAGTTCATCCGCTCCACTTCATTTGGAACAAAGTGCGTAGTGTTTCTTTTCTCAGGGTACCTTCGCATAGGAGGATTGTTTCACTTGTCTAGTTCAGTAGTTCAACCCCATTTGGAACAAAGTTGCATTCTGATTCTTTTCTCAGGGTCCCTTCCCAAAGGAGGATTGTTTCACTTGTCTAGTTCAGCCTGTGAACCAATTTCGAACAAAGTGCGTTCTGATTCTTTTCTTATGGTCCCTTCCCCTACGAGGATTTTTTCCCTTGTCTAGTTCAGCCTTTCAACCCAATGTGGAACAAAGTGCGTTCTGATTCTTTTCTCAGGGTCCTTTCCCAAAGGAGGATTGTTTCAATTGTCTAGTTCAGCCTTTCAACCCTATTTGAAACAACGTGCTTTTGTTTCCTCTCCCAGGGTCCCCTCTCAAAGGTGGATTGTTTATTTTGTCTAGTTCATCCGTTCAATCCCATTTGAAAGAAAGTGCGTTCTGATTTTTTCTCAGGGTCCATAGCCATAGGAGGATTCTTTTACTTGTCTTTTGCATCCGTTGAACCCCATTTGGAACAAAGTGCGTTTTCCTAGGATCCCCTTATCACAAAGCAAAATCCCGTCTTATAGAGCAAAAATCGGACAGCTGGTAATATACCTCCACCCAGGCCGTGATGATGTTGTTTTCTGGAGGAATGAAGCTTTTCGCTTGACGGTCATATTGGTGGTGAACGGAAACAAGGACCACTGGTGACGCATAGTACGTGGTGTTAAAAGGCACTTCCTGAAAACGGTAGATCAATGAATAAACAAACAACAAATTGGATTTATAAATCAAGATGGAAGTTCTAATTAACGTTATCTAACGGTGAAGTAACTCAAACAATCATTAGGAAAGAAAGTTTATTCAGGAACTTTTTTAGTAACTATTTGTTTATTTTTACATTTATTTATTTATTCATCTATTAATTTATATTTGTTTTATTAATGTTCGTTTTTCTATCTAATTTTTTTTAATAATTTAATTAAAAGAGCTGTACATTGTCATAGTGCTCTGCAAAGGAATATTTTGAGATAATGTTTTTTGTTTATTCTCAATTCTTGTGTGCTGGGTAATGTATTGATAGTATTAAGAGAATAGAAATCTCAACCACAGGTGGTAATTTCACCTTGAGTGAGGTATATTATGATAGTACAAGAAAAAGGCAAGCTCGGATTTGCTTCATAATAAAGCAAGGTGACTGACAGCTGTCACTTACCTGACAGAATCCATAGTTGTCGTTAGCTGAGGGTTTGCCTTTGTTAGGAAAAATTGCTTCTTCAGTGATCGTAAAATTGAGATGAGAACCATTGCCGAGGAAAGCGAACCAGTCCTATAAAAAGAAAAACTTCATTTATTATTACTGGTCTTTCCATTTAAGGTAAATTAAAATTGAAAATTATTTTTGATGTTACCGCCAAGTACAGGATGGCAGTCAGAGAAGCGGGTTGTGTTTTGTTCTAATTCTTTATAAAACATAACTATTCTTACAGCCACATTTGGTAACCGCGTGTAAACGAGCAACACGTTACACGCGACAAGAAAGCACGTGAAGGACCGCAGAATCCTGACACGTGTTAATACTATTGGCACTAGATAAAAATATTCCATGTTCTCAAATTATAGCACGACAGTTGGTTATAAAAGGACCGATTGAGTACTTGCAACTCATGCAAATGGGTCTAACGTTTTTCATGGAGATCCCGTAGGAGAAAGTGTCGTCGGGTTTGCTGAACAGGGAATACAAACAGACCATCTTCAACGCCTAGCCATAGCAGCTTTCCCTATAAAACAATTTGATGCTGAATTAAGTAAGCGCTTTGGATCAATTTTTTTCGAGGTTTATTTTTTCAACCCTTTGATAATACGTTTAAACAGCGAAAGCACCATTTACTAAAACGTCTTCGATCAGCAATAATTTTCACGAACTTTAAACTTAGTTGAGTCACCTTTAACTTATTTTCAACGGTTAGTGGCTTACCACAATTGTATCCTGGTGCTTTCCGTCAAAAGGCAAGAATTCTCGTATACAGACTTCAAATCCCCGACTTTCTAGATTTTCCAACCAAACATAAACGGCATCATTCGGTTTTGTACTGCGAGAATATTTAGCGGTTACAAACACTGTAGGTCTTCCACCAAAGCTCTGCAAAGCAAGTCAGTTTGAACACTACTTCAGGCAAATGATGATTCAAATCACACACAGTGACTATTAGTTAAAAGATACTCAATTGTTTCTGAAAGGTAAAGTTTCTTTTAATACAAACTTCTTACCCTGGAACTAGAAAGGTGGAGGAGAGGAGGAAGGGAAGCGGAGATTTCGATCGAGGTGTGGTCTCCCGGACAAGCTAGCCAGTGAATCAAGACCATTAACAACGTTTCTTTGTTGATTTCTTTTCCCCGGGGAGGATTGTTTTCATTGTCCTTCAAAAGGCTCTGGCGTCTTCTTGGTGATTATCAATTAGCTTCTTGTTATAAGTGTGTTTGTTCTTCTTGACGAAATCGTGTGTCCAATTTCGCATAGATTTATAGGCAAGCCAGATAGTCGCGTTGGCGAATGTCTTTCTTTACGTTGCCGGTCACCCATGGACAATTTTCCATATCACGAACTTTTTTCTGAATGAGCGGGGCATGACGATCTGCCACCTTAAGGAATTTGGTGTCAAAAACAGTCCATAACTCGTCACTCAAAAGGAATCAGTTCTGGTTCAAAGAAATTCCAACATGAGTCAGATGCTGGAGGGAATAACGGGCGACAAATACAACATAGATGACGCCTTGCTCCACGGGAGAAGAAACCGGGAAGAACACGATAAGAGGCTAGAAGCTGCTCGTATGCGTCGTTAGAAGCCGGCGTGAAACTCCACCATGCAAAGTGCAAGTTAAGCGCTAACCCTGTCACGCTATAACCTCCAGTGCCATCGAGGATGATACTGTAAAGTTTCAAACAATCGCAGACCACCGCCACCATAGAATTTGGGAAAAAGGGAGTACATTTCTTGGCATGAACCAATTAAGCAAGTTCTCAGAACATCTTGCTGACAAGACGAAGGGCATAAGAGAACTGCTTTCGAAAGAGAACCAGTGGATCTGGAGAAGTGATCTTCAGAGCGCGTTCAAGCAAACCAAAGCCGACCTTGCACAAGTCCCGGTACTAGCCTTATGTGACCTGAACAAGGCTTAGTCGTGGTCACTCTTCAGCTCCAAGCAGACAACTCCTGGATAGAGGCCAGTATCATTCATGTCAGAACGATGCCACCCACCGAAACTAAATAAGCTAAAGCTAAGCTCTGACAGAGGCGTGCGAGAAATCATGGGAATACATCGTGGTGAAGTCAATCGGTTTGGAAACGGACCACAAATCCCTGGTACCACATGTGAGAAGTCACACACTGGATCAAGTTCTGTCATGGAGCCAGCGATTCAAAATGCGACTAAGGAGAAGGAAGGAAATTAATCGAGTTCCCGGAAGGAAGATGTACAAAGCAGATGCGATCGACTCCAAGCTCGAGATCAAATGTTCCAGTCGACAGGCTATAATAAAGAAATGATTGTGCATGTCGGACGTGTAATATCTTCACTGCCTGGCTCAGACACAAGACTGCAGGAAATTATGGATGCAAAGGAGGAGGATCCAGTCTGCAGCCAGAGATCAAATTTAAATGCACTGCTACGAGGGATGACCTGACAAGCACACATTGAACGATAATGGTCCTCAGGTTGATAATACAGAATTCTCACACTTTGCCAAGGAGTGGCGAATCAAACACACCAGAAATAGTCCAAAATATCCCCAAAGGAAGGGACAAGTCGAACGCGAATTCAGAACAGGCAGTGAAGAATTGAACCTGCTCACCAAAAAAAAATGATCCCGATAAAGGATTGCTTCAGCCGTTTTTCTCGGAAAGAAAAATAAATAAATAAATACATAAAAATAAAATAAAAAGAAAAGTTGGGATGGGTAGGGGTGTAGTCAAATGTAAAACAAAGCAAAATAAGATTAAAATTTGCGCCATGAGAACGCCTACGATCCCCCCTCCTTTTACGCTAAAAGAGACTTGTCACGTACTCCTCTAATGAAGCATGCCAAGACTAAAGTGCGTCTTTTTCCCCTTAAGAACCTTTGACCGAGAAAACATTCATCAACACACATGCAATACTTGGATCAATGAAACACAATGGCAGGAAATTAAGCTATGCTGGCCAAAAGTCGTGTTACAGCAATAAAATATTGAAAAGCCGAACAAAATATACTGTAGTTTTATTTAATAACCGTTTAACTTTCAGGTCATACAATTAACATTGAGATCTTTAGCTTAATCGAAAAACCACTAAGAAGCTTTGAGAAATAACAATATCATGCCAGACTTGTCAATGAACTCAAAGCAGTTCATCAGAGCATAAAATTAATTTTAGGGGTCATGCCTTAACAATCGCTTAAAAAACACTTTTTTAATTTTAAAACGCAAATAGGGTTTATTTCTGGAGAAAATCTCTTATGGCTATTTCAATTGCTGATAAAAAGAAAAACATTTAGCTTGGGTTAAATGCGACAATTAAATTCGTTCTATAGGTCCATAATCTTTTTTTGATAGAGATTAACTGTTTTCGTTATTGATAATTAAATTTAGGTGATGTTGAAAATTAGTCAAGGTAGAGCATTATATAAATAAAATATCCTTGAGCACTTGACACCACGCTATTGAAGTTCATTCTGACCCTTGAGTATAAACGGCGCAAGGTGGTTCTAGCTTTTGAGTCTATGGATCAAACGAAGTTCTTCATAGTTCATGAATGGCCTTAGGGTGGTTCTACCTTCTGAGTTTGTGGATAGGACGAAATCCTACGACATGACCTTTCAAATGAAAGCTATACTAAGCAGAAAACATTTCCAGAATATTTCGATGTACGAAGAAATATTCATGTGCAAGTGTCCTGTTTTCAGGCGTAGTACAAGTGTGGAAGTATTCAAGTGTTAAGTGTACAGTGGTGCTGCTTGTTTTGTTGAATATATATGGTCAATCCTGAGTAATTTAGCCTGTGGATAGCTTCTGGCGTACTTTATTACAGTATTCCTGGTGCTATTCATGCTGTCCTGAAAGGTTCAATTCTCTAAACTTTGACTCGGAAGACAAAAATTTTAAGTACGCCCTTAAGGTAGAATTGAGAAGTAGTTTTCACTTGTGCTGATTTCCTGATTATTATGTTGCACTGTTTTGCACACTTTCCTTCAAATTTCCATTCCCTATAAAGCTTCGGGAGTATAACGGTCCAAGTTGCACTTTAATGTGATGATGGTAGTAAAATTTCTGTGTGGCAGAAGATGCCTTTTACTTTTCAGTTTGTGCTGGGTAAATGCTCAGTACGTCTTTTTATCAGCGTTTTCCTATAGTTCTGTTTACTAAGTTGCATAATAATCTCACTTTCAATTTCTGAAAGAAATGTTTACGTTTTGGGACTTAGTGAAAATTATTGTTTTGTATTTTTCTCGTTGCTGCTTTTCTCAATCATTGAGATCAAGTCCCAGTTTTGGAGAGTCTATATAAGAATTTCACTATTCAAGTGATATCTATTGCCATCAAATAACATACTTCGGTGCGTTGAGGAGATAATGAGCATTGTTGTTTAGTGCGCACTAGAATGGGAAGTCACTGAGCATGCACCCAAGAGAACTGTTGAGGAAGTTTCATTGAGAGCATTAAAAAATTGGTTCTGGAAGATTCGAGAGCTGTTTCTTCTTGGTTATTGGCTGATATTAAAGGGAACACGGTAATGAAATTCAAAATGGCAAGACTTGACACTCAACGGAACACCCTTTTTGCTTGATCTAACTGGGCAGGGCAGGCGCACTGGTTGCTTTTAAGCGTCAAACGGGCAACGTGAAAATTGAAGAGTTCATATATCGTTAGCTCTAACGTCACTTCTATTGTCTAACCTGAGAAAAGGTGACTTTTTCACACTTGGTTTCTGTTGTCCATATTCCACTAAAAGTTACGCTCCCATGCAATATCCCTGGTTTGTCTTGGAAGGCCACCCAGTTGATTGTTCCTGTGCCATTTGTGGAGCCTGTTGCACGCTGACATAGCTGAAATCCTGAAGTATTTATCTCGGTTGCCCAATAGGCTGACGGTGAATGAACAATAGAGGAATCCTCATGACTCAGTGACACAAAAACTCGAACCTAAAAGTTAAAAGGTAGAAAAGTACAAGAACATTAAGCAGGAGAGTAACATCTTATGAATAAACATATATCGTTTGTTTGTATTTCACAATTCAGGAACATTACCAATCAAGTAGAGATTAAACACTAATTCCCCCCTCTTTCCGAAATCTCCACTCTCAAAATAATAACAACAACTTTTCCCACATCTTAGAAATATAACTATAATAAAGCATGAATGATTGGAGAACAATCAACCTTTTGATTTGACGTTAAATAACAGAGGAATATTACAGGACCCAGTAGATATATTCGATATGTCATCATCACCCATAGTACTTGTTATCATTTATTGGAAACGTTTTTTTTTCTTAATTATTACTATTTGTATTGTTATTTTTTTTTTGTAAAGGTGGTGGGGGGGGGGGGGGGGGGCGATGAGGAGTTGTTTTGTTTCCCCTTAGCCACTCACTATCCCTCCCATGCTCTGTTCGAAAAAGTTTGTTTATGCTACTTTTGTCTTTTTTGTTTTGTTTTGTTTTTTCCTTGGATTTAAGAGCCCAATCAACTTGATCCTACTGGAGCTTTATGATTTCGAAATACATACAAGGAAATATAGACTAATAACTGGTACACAATCCCAGTTCTATCGTATGCAATCTTCTTTTTATGCTTTCTTCACACACGGATTACGTGATGTTATTGTTAGTCGCCCACGTAGCAAACAAGAAAATAATTTTAAATATTTCATTCATTTGTTTGAGGTTTTTATTGACAACTGACACACAGCGATGGCGGCAACTAAATTTTACCTTTTTCAAACAATTCTCTCTCATCCGATGTTAAGACAACCTTTTATTTGTCAGAATGAAGAAAGTAAGTGCGAAGTAACATACATGCATCACAGCAGCAAAATTATAGGAAAACAATTTTCTGCTGCATAAAAAAAAAACAGATTTCTTTCCAGTTGTTGACACTGTATATTTCAGTAGCGGAAGTCGTTCGCATTGAATATCCCTGGGGTTCAAAAAAAGGAATTAACTTCCCTAAGGATGTGATAAAAAGCAAGATCCCCTGGGATCACCATGAAGCTCATTGTTATTCCTAGAGTTATAAACCTACCGTCCCCGATCCACTAAACGTCTGAGGGAATACCACATTTGTGCATCGTGGCAATGTACAGTGATGAGGTACATCACAGCCGCTGTTGCAGTTCCACCCCTGTGGTATCTCAGTTGAATTTATTCTTCCTCTCTGCATGGTGACACCTAAGGATTCAAGAGATAATCCGGTTTGAAGATATTGTGTTTAAGGAGAGAATAGAGGGAAGGGGGTGGGGTGCTGTTAGTGGGAGTAAAGGTGCATTACACAGAAAAGAAGATTAAAAAAATAATAATTTAGTGGAATAAATAGTGCATCACAGAAGTAAAATAAGTAAGCACCCTATGGAGAAGAACTAACTGAGATCGATGTCTTCTAAAGTTACAGAACGTTAACGTAATCAGGCACCATACTGTTTTGCAATCTAACAAGGTACTGATGTAACAAGGTACCCGAAAAAGAACAAAATCCCTCTGCAAGTAAGGGCTTGCTCCAGCCCAGCAGGAAATACCATTAATTGTTTAAGATCCACAAGTCGTAAAATTCCTAGATCGATAAGGCTGCACAAACAAGCCACGAACTTTAAGATTTAATTTTCAAGACTTTTCCATTTTCAATGTGACGATTTTGAGAATCTTTAGAAGCATTGTTTACATTTTCCAGGTATTTGATGAATGGCACAATATTCTAACCCACCGTCTATTCACTAAATTAAAGCCAAAATAGATGAAAGACTTAAGACAAGACTTCCTTGGTTGACCATAAAATCCTGCAACCATTTAGCAAAATTGCATGCGATATTCTCACCAAAATAATTTAAATCGGCGCTGTTGAAATTCATCGATGAACCCATTTAGTGGAACGACTATTAAATTCCAAAGGGAGTGTGTACAGTCTTTTGATAACAGTAAATATTCGCTATTCATTTTGTACTCGAGACAGAGAAAAGATTGTCTGCCGAAAGAAGGTTCTTGTGCTGAAATTAATCGCCTTCAAAAAGGTAAGCTGAAATGAAGACCTTAAATGCAAGTTTGGCCGACCTTTAAACAACTCTGTTTTTAAAGTGTCATCGTTGTCAACTTCAATAGCTGAATTATGCTGAGATCAAGAGTTGTTGTGCTGCCAAGTACTGCAAAACGTGCTTGTCTGCGCAACTTCAATTTTAGTTGTATATTTGAACTAAGAGGTTAGTAACCTTTGCAAGATTGAAACCACGCGAAACAAATAACGGAGTTCGGTATCAATGTTGTCTGATCTTACAAAGGCTGGAATTCTCTAGCGCAGTGTAAGGCTGTTTAACCCGGATATGATTGGGATCCTTTTGTAAATGGCACGAAAAGTTTTTGTTTCATGAGTACTTCTATTGGAAGAGATAAATGGTATTCAAAGAACTAAATTTCATTGCTTTTTATGTTTTTGTTTCGTTTTCGCAGCAATGTAAGAACATTTGGTATCTTCCTACAGGGGGCGTTCCCTTAACTTCCATTTACTTAGTACAATTTCTAATATGTCCTCAAATTATCAACCAAAAACAGAAACTGAAGTCACAAAAGAATAATTGAAATCCATGTTTAACTGTTCCTTAAAATGAAACTTACGAAATATGAATAACGTTTTGAAAAGTTTCGCAACTGGCTTCCAACACGGGCTTCGATGTCTTCAATAAATGGAGAATATACATCAATAGATATTCCTAACCATTTCGCATTAAATGAGTTAGGTTATAGTACTCTAGCTTACCTTTCACGGTAGAAACAAAATTCTCCAGGTATAAGAGAAACACCAATGCTAATATTTTCCAATGATTCATCTTGAAGCAATCTTGGGAAATCCAAAGGAGCAGTCCTTGACTTGGACCTATACGCAGCTGTTTTATAACCCCTGTTTGACAACCCACGTGATTTCTCATACCTTAGCAAGGGTGTATCAATTCCTCTAAAACAATGATGGCATTTATACAAATAAACTATTTACGCAATAAAATCTTAGCAAAGACACATCACCTGTGACATTTGAGAGAGCTTTATTTGGAGGGATAAAAAATATGACTTTATGGTCTGGATAAAAAACAATTTCATTATTGAAGTATTGAGCAAGTTTTACTTATTTTACTTATCAAAGTATTGCCCATTCTAAGGGAAATAAACTTGTAAGGAAAAGCGCGAGATAAAAGCAAGCAAAGAAGTTTTCCCGCCTTTATTTGGAAGAGCGCCAGGCATTCTGGACGATGTCTGCTTATAAAAATAGCGCTACAACTGAAGTTGTTTCATCGCAATTTAAATACCACTTAATCATAACAGCTAATAGATCTGTGATTTGATAACTGAGCAGCTTAATGTGATGAGAGTAGATTATCACAATGTATCACGTGAGATTCATTTGCCGGTCTGGACAATCACACGCTTCCGCCTGTCCCTTGGGAGTCATAAACTTCCCCCCTTCCCCTCCCCTGTGTACTCAGTCCTTTCCTTTTCCTCGGTGGTTCAAAGCTCATTGTCTCCGTTTTTCTTGTTGCAAAGTATTGGTTACGGCTCCAAGTTTCCTTGTCAGATATGCGTATCAACGTCACTTTTGTTATTTTGCTTCTTGTGTACGCTTTTCCTTCCTCAGTCTACGTCCCTTCCTTTCTCCTCTGGGTTCCTGCTCCCTGTTCTCCGCTAAAAGTAAACATTCATGAATTTGCCCTTCGCCGTGACGTTTATTAAATTTAGTCTCATGAAAACAATAGAAAAAGTCAACTTGCTAAATGGCCAGCACTTATCACGATTCCAATAAGTTATGTCTACGTGGACATATTTTCGTTTTCGTTACGTTACTTTTATATAATTAACCATTTCTGGAAGTTCGCATTACTATCCCACTTCAAAGAAAATTTTCCTACAGAAACTGTTAATCAGCTGCAGAGACCATTAAAACAAAAATAAAGTGACAGATATTTCCCTTTGATAAGTTTAGCTTCAGCAAAACATTGAAGTTCCTGTGCATTCTGAGAAAATATGTCTGACTTTGTTCGGGGTCAGAAGGAGAAAGGAAAGAAAAGCTAGCATGACAGCTGTGCCTTTATTTTGAGTGACAGCGGATGACAGTACACTTCATTTGGTTATGTTGATAATTAGGCATGTCATAAACCTTTGTTCTAGAGAAGAACGGTATTTTACTACATATATTGTTTGTTTATTTTGTATCAATTAAGGGCAACAGATTAATCGACACGACTATTGTTGTTGTACTGAAAGTTATTCTTGTCACCGTAAAGTAAAATCAAAGTTACAATCATCGACAAATTTCTTGGGAAGGTTGCTCAACAAGGCAACAAAAAGTGGGTCTCAATTTATGACATCGCCTTTGTTTGTCGTCTCCCCTGCCCCACCCCAACCCACCCCCTTGCCCTGTTCAATGTTGGATTCCCCACAATCCACACTATAGGTGTAAATATTCACTTTTTAAGTTCCACATTGAAATAGGGGAGAAGAGGAAAGTCAAATCGAGGTAGAACTTTGGAATCTTCCCAAGATTTTTTTCGACGATTGTAGGTAACATGTCAATCGACCGTTTTGTCAACTGTCACTTTCACTTTTCAAGTGAATTACAAAAAAAGCCTCTCGCCATTGTCTATTTAAGTAACTAAATTATGGCGACGTCAATTTTTCGCAAGTTAGAGCGTGCCATCACGTATAGCACTAGCAAGTCAGAACTTGCACAAGCTACTTAAGTTTTTTTTTAGTACTTGAACACAGAGGTCAACCAAAATAAAAACAGTGCTGCACGAAACGAAACAAGAACTTTCTTTGTCAATGTTATTGTATCTCCAACGGTATTATTTTATTATCGAAATTAAGCTGTCATTCTCTAAAGAACTTGTCTAAGTAGGAAATATTCTCTTCGCATGGAAAGGTTCTTGAACTTAATAGAATACTTCTTCAATACTTTAACGTGTTGAAAATTGCTTCTTAGACATTTTTCAAGTTACGATTAAACAGATTTCATATCTAACCGAAAAAGGAGAACTGTTGATTTTTCAGCTAGTTGGTAGTCTGTAGTCAAGGTTACTTTTCATGTGACTTGAAAAGGCAGATGTGTTGACCTTCCTTGCGGATGGTTATTATTAAATGAGTGCGAAATCGTTGCGGAAATTGTTGTTGCTACACTGAACTCCGGTTCATTTAGCTGACTCTCAGTGGTTTTCTGAAATAATAACTGTCTACTGAAACAGGAAAAGCAGTCTGGAGATGTCAAATAAAGCATCTTTTCCCTTAAACATAAATCTGAAACCATTTCCGCGACTGTCTGATTAGCTAGAGGAGGGATGGGGGACAAGGGTGGGGGAGGGGCTAGGTCAATTTGGAAATCGCTTTCAAATGGTCCTTATCTGAAGTAATTTCTGTTGACATCCCTGCAATCTGTTGCCAGGTTCTCGCTTCAACCCCTGATCTCCGGTTAATTGAGGCTGATCTTAATATTTTGCTTTTTAACGTACCTGGACCCAGTTTCTTTGTTAACAGCCTGTCTTAAATCCTTATTTCTAATTCCTAGGCCCTAAAGGACTTACACGGGTTGTGAGTAATTTATGTCTAAGCGGAAAAATTTTCGTTCCCGTATTCTGAAGTTCACATTAGTATCAGACTGGCTACATGATAAGGAAAATATTCACTGGGTAATGCTAGAAAAAAAGAATTATTTTTTTACATCTAATTCCAAATCTATCAGTGTTATTTATGTCTATTTTCAATTGTAATGGGGGAACGGTGCAGTTACCATTTAAGAGAACTGTTAAGCAATGCTACTTTCTTAGTCGTCTCCTCTTCCCCCCTGCCCCCACCCCCATCCCACCCCCTTGCCCTGTTTAATGTTGGATTCCCCACAATCCGTACTATATGCGTAAAAAGTTACTTTTTAAGCTCCATATTGAAACAGGGGAGGAGAGGAAAGTCAAATCGAGGGTGAACTTTGGAATCTTCCCAAGATTATTTTCGACGATTGTAGTAAACATTTCAATCGACCGTTTTGTCAAGTGTCACTTTCATTATTCAAGTGAATTACAAAAAAGCCTCTCGCCATTGGCTATTAAGTAACTGAATTATGGCGACTTCGTTCATAACAATTTTCACAAGTTACATCGCTGCCATCACGTATACCACAAGCAAGTCAGAACTTGCACAAGCTACTTTAGTTTGTTTGTTCAGTACTTGAACTCAGAGGTCAACCAAAATAAATACAGTGCCGCCCGAAACCAAACAAGAACTTCCTTTGTCTATTTTATTGTATATCCAACGGTGTTATTTTATAATCGAAATTAAGCTGTCATTCTCTTTAGAACTTGTCTAACTAGGAAATATTCTCTTCGCACGGAAGGGCTCCTGAAATTAATAGAATACTTCTTCAATACTTTAACGTGTTGAAAATTGTTTCTTAGACATTTTTCAAGTTAAGATTAAATAGATTTCATATCTAACCAAAAAAGCAGAGCTGTTGATTTATCAGCTTGTTTGTAGTCTGTGGTCAAGGTTACGTTTCATGTGACACAAAAAGGCAGATGTGTTGACCTTCCTTACGGATGGTTATTATTGAATGGGTGCAAAATCGTTACTGAAATTGTTGTTGTTACATTGAACTCCGGTTAATTCAGTTGACTCTCAGTGGTTTGCTCAAAGAAACACTGTCTACTGAAACAGGAAAAGCAGTCTGGAGATGTGAAATAAAGCATTTTGTTCCCTTAAAACACAAATCTGAAACCATTTCCGCCACGATCTGATTAGCTAGGGGAGGGATGGGAGGCAAGGGTGGGGGGAGGGGATGGGTCAATTTCAAATGCTCCTTAATATCTACTTTTTAGTGCCATCCCTGCAATTTGTTGCCAGGTTCTACACCGCTAACGACATGCAATTAATCCCCATAGAAAAAGTCTACTCTAACCGGGACTCAATCCGTAAGGCCAGGGAAGCCTTTTTAATCTCAAAAGGCAGAACACTTTTTCCACATGGCCTTAATATTCGCGAAGAAATGTACTAGCTTTTTTCCTTTTATTATTTTTTATTTTTTGTTATTATTATTTCATTTGCTTCATATTTTATACTGTCAATCAATTTAGTTTAACGTAGTTCCGCTATTGCGCAAATAATTCTACGTTGTATCGGTCTCTGCTTCTTTTATCATTTGTATTTGTTAAGCCGATCAGATCAGCAATTGATCCAACGTATACCAGCAGGATTATCGTCCACGGTTGTTGCTTGGCCTTGACTCACTAAGTATCAGCACATACTTAATTAAGGCTGATCTTAGTATTTTGCTTTTTAACGTATCTGGACCCAGTTTCTTTGTTTAATGCCTGTCTTAAATCCTTATTTTAAATTTCAAGGCCCTGAAGGACTTACCCGAGTTGTGAGTAATTTATGTCTTAGGGGAAATATTTTCATTCCCGTATCCTGGAAGTGACTTTACATTAGTATCGGACTCGCTACATGATACGGGAAATATTCACTGCGTAATGCTGGAAACATCTTAATGCAAATCTATCAGTGTTATTTATGTCTACTTTAAATTATTACGGGGGAACGGTGCAGTTACCATTTAACAGAACTGTTAAGCAATGCTATTTTGTTTTGTAAAATATCTTTGAGCCATTAGAGATTTAGAGTCGCGTTTACGGCAAACGGGAAACGTGAAAATTCGCGTTGACGTTTTCTTGAAAAAAATTAGTAAATAGATGGGAAAAGAGGAAAACAAAATGATTATTCTGACCTTTTATTATATTAAACAGGGCACAATTGTTCAAAGCCCGATTAAGCCAGTCCTGGATTAACGTGAACTGTTTGATTCGAGTTTAATTACTGATCAATAAAGATTCTTCGAAAGATTTTTGTTCCTTCAGTTTTTACTTAGATTTTTTTTTTTTTACCATTAGCTTAAAATTAGCTTTTAAAAATATTGTGAATGAGCGAGATGAATAACTTTTAATCGTGGATTAGCGTTAATCGGCTTTCGAAAAACTGGACCCTGAAAACAACCAATTTTTCTTAGAAACCAAAAACAACGAGCGGTAAATGCGGGGTAAACATGGTCACGTGATCATTCCTGTTCTTAGTCGTCTACCGTGAATGTAATTTTAATTCTGTCTGTTGTCTGCATTTCTGCAACTTACTTTCCAATGTTGAAGTCCTAATTATATCTTTACATTTCAAATCCAGACAAATATGAGACGTTTGACAAAAATATTGTTCATTGTAACATGGTTTAATTCACCATTGTGGTTTGCTTCTTTCACTGTTAATAATAAAATATTATTAGGAAAGCCTGGTGCTAGATTCACTATTAAAGCTTTCCTAAGGTAAGATGTATCCTAGTTTTTTTTTTTTTTAATAATAGATTATCGTTGGACTCAGGAGACATCTTAACTTAGGCACGCTTCGTAAATAATGGCCATGAAGAACAGCGTATATATCCCAAGTTTAACCCTTTATCCCCTAATATCAAAGAACAAATTCTCCTATCTTGTCCTGATACTTTTCTTACCAAAATACTGGGGAGAAGGTATTTAAATGTTAAGGAAATTCACTTCGTGTGATCATGTCCTTAATTCTCGTGACCTCAGGGGTTGAATAAGAATTGATATTACAAGGAGAATTCTGGTCACTGTTAGGGCTTAAAGGGTTAATTATATTTGAGACTGATACGTTCCACTCGATTAATATGACAAACTCTGTATCATTTTGGGAAAATGATAATGATTCAAGATAAGCAGCCAAAAAAGAAACTGGCAATCCTTTCGAGTCAGTTAAGGTTGCTAAAATGTGACTAAGAAAGAATTGAGCCCGGAGTGTTCAAAAAACATGGACCAGAAACACCTGCATTTGTGCATTTGCTGTAGACTGATGAGAGAATGAAAATTCACCGTGTTGTGTTCATGTTCTCCACAAAACCTTGAATTTGGTCATTTCAAGTCTTGTTTTGCAGAGGACGGCAGAGAAAAGTACCAAAAGTTCAAGCGCACGTGCAGAGCGATTGTTTTTGCTCATTGAGCCTTTTGCATTCGTTTTGTGGCGTTGTCGTTGCCGCCGCCGTCGTGTTTTAAGGTCCCTGTTGCTAAATACTCGACGACAGTCTTGCAGTCATACCCTCTCTTGGACGGGTCCAGACCCTGATTAGGACAGACTTACTTGAAATCATATACGCTGTTCAGGGCAGAGGGGCCAAAAAAATATACACTATCCGGGCAACGGCACGTCCCCGCCATATGGGAGAGTACCACCCTCCCGCCTCTCCTGGGGTCTGTCTGTCTGTCTCAGTTCTGAGGCCTCGTACCTTCGTGCTGACAATATTGCCAGTCACGCAGGATATTTCATTTTTTTTGTTCTGTTTTATCTCTTTCCAGTTTTTCTCTTCGTTTACAGTACGTTACAGATGAAGATTAGCCTGCAAGCAGAAGTCGTCCATTGGCTGGTCTGCGGTTTCCCACCAAAACATAGCCTGCAGTGCAAGCGTTTTTCATGGGCGAGCGCTGAATAATAAATTTAGTTCGCGTATTTGAATGAGGCTGAGGGGGGGGGGGGGGGGGCAGGAAATTTTTCTCTCCTCTCCCCCTCCCCCCTCCCTTATTTCTCAGCCAGTCGTCGTCTCCCTTAGGGTCACTTTTGACTCGCTCCAGCCCCGTCGCGCTTCCTCGCCCAAGATGACAGCAACGAAGGATTATTCAGCGCTCCCGATCCAAAAATACGCCTGCATTGCAGGCTAACCAAAACAATACGTGTCCTTGTGTAAAACATGGCTGCAGAAGAAGTAGTCCTTGTTTTTGTTCTTCCCTTGCCTTCTTTCTCCAAGCCTGAATGATAAGGTGCTTTCACTCACAGATGTAGACTTTGATGACATAGAGTGTTTGGCTCATCCACGCATTTTGTAATGTTTTATGGACCTTGGTAAGTTGTATTATGTACAACGTTTAAAACAGTACGTAAGCTCCGTACTTCCTGGTAGATTCAAGTCAGGGTTTTATTGCATTGTACATGTTTAAATTGTGATCTCAAATGATCGATTTTGTTTTCTTTTTTGTCACTCTTGTACTGCAGTTAATTAAACGTGGTTTTGCTTTATTCCCTTAAAAAAAGTCTGCTTTTAAAAGGTAAATAAATTCGCTCAGAAAAGCATATTAAAGGTTGAATTTGTAACCGGGTAACGAAACGATTTTAAAAGCTTACATAAGATGAACCGCCTCGTCAGTGAACAATTTTTGTCTTTGACGCCAACAGGTGCGAGCACTGCAAAAATTTCATTCCGACATTAAATCTGTCACCTGAATACTGCAGCAAAGTACCTAACAGTAAACATGTAACAATAGCCAAGGTACAATTTTAATTACTGTTAACAAACTAAATGTAAATAATCCCGTCCAGTATTGTGTTAACCGACGATTTGATGTGTTGTTGAACATTTCAACTCATAATAGCTGAGGAAAATCCTTGTTCCCCGGCCATATTTACAGCCTTGATATGTGGTTTGGCTTTTGAGTTGCTATGCCACAATGCGAATTTTTTATAACCTATGTGTTTTTAATTCTGTTGGTTCAAAACTTTGTATTGATCATGTTGATAAAGAAACAAAGAGCACTCATTTAAAGAAAAGGAGCCAGATTTTGGGTTCCATGTGGCCAGCCAAAACTGGGGTTCTTTCTCAAGGGAGGAAGAGAGAGGAGCCTGGGAGCAAAATTAAACTGATGGCTGCTCTGCAAAAATGACGTCATGCGTGAAGCTCGTGTGGAGCGGACGTGAATTTTGAGCAGTGTCTTCCCTCCTCTCTTTCGGTGAAAAATTTTTGGTTAATGGTCCTATAACTCGCAAGAAAAACAAACGAAGAGACCGCGGTTCAACAGAGGAAGAGACGAACGTCGCTAAACGGCTAAATAACAAACCAAACGCTCACGAAGAAGATAACGAAAACGTGGCGGACCGTAAAGAATCTGATAATGCAGCTTCGTAGGAAGAACCAACGCTTTATGAGATGCGTGACATGTTAGCGGACCTTCAATAGTCGGTCACAATTCAAGCATCTTAAAAGAGAACTTTACTTTAAGAGAGGACATAAAGCAGTTAAAATTGTCCCTTCAATCAAAAAAAAGAGAAGTTGGCGTTTTAAAAACATCATTGGAAAAGGTGTCAAAAACTAATGAAACTCTGAAGACCAAACTTCAACAAGCTAAAGATAAACTCCAGAAGCAAGTGGAATAGACGGACAATCTGTACACGGCGCTCGATGATTTGGAGCTGTATGCCAGGAAAAATGGCCTAGAAACTCATGGGATACCAGAAGATTGCTATTCAACGACGGAAGAGGTAGTATTAAAATTGGCAACCGCGGGAAATATTAATGTTAATCCGAGTGACATTGAGATAACACACAAACACAAACGATCTGGCAATAATTCGAGTCCAGTTATTGTCAAATTTATTAGCCACAAAGTTAAAACGAGTTTATATAAGGAAGGAGTTAAGTCAGTGAAGGAATGTTTAAGTGTCGGATGTGTTTCCCGCGGGTTATTCCAATGCAGCTAGGGCTGAAAAACCTCGAATCTTTCTCAACGAAAAACCTGACGAATTATAGACGAGGACTTGTATCGAGAGCAAGCGAAATGAAAAAAAGATGGGCTTTTGACGTGATTTTGGACAATCGATGACTAAATCTTTGTGAAAACATCGCCGAGTGGCGATCCTGTTCGAATCTTCAGCGACTATGATTTCGACAACCTGTGAGCGGACTTGTTATTTTAATCGAAAAAACAATGTTTGAAATGACAGAGGAAAATTTACCGTTACTGTAATCCTTACAAATAATCTTATTAGCTTGTTGATTAACTCAGAGAGGAGGGAAATATGGGTGGGAGCATTTATAAAGGTTAGTACCCAATTCGGACTTTAAGTGTTCTGTGTTCTAAATTTTCGTTTTATTGATTTATTTTCTGGTCATATTTTTGAGTGCATATATCAAAGCCTATTTTGTATTGGATGTGATGCCTAACAAACATATGTGTAAAATCATCTCCCTAAATGTTCGAGGTATAAGAAATTCGATGAAGGGGAGTAGAATTTTTACATATCTTAAAGATAAAAACGCTACCCTTTATTTTCTACAGGAAACATTCCGAATCCTGTGATGAGTAATTCTGCAAAAACAAATGGGGAGGTGAAATCTTTTTTTCTCATGGCACTCGCCACGGTAAAGGAGCTTGCATATTATTAAATCCATCTATCAAAGAAAACAAAATTAAAAATTCCCTAAGCGACAACTCAGGAAGAATTGTTTTAATTAACCGATCTACAATTGTATGGAATCATCACTCTGTAGTATATATGCGCCCAATGATCATGCTGATCAGTTGCGATTTATTGAAGATCTTAACAACTACCTGATAGAAAAGTCTGAATTAACGACACTCATTATAGGAGGTGGCTGGAATTGTACTCTAACAAAGAAAGACAAGAAAGGTGGCTTGCCTTAACTACAATGGATATTTTTGATCTGGTAGACATACAACGAGTTAAACATTTGACTATAAACAAATACTATTATAAATCAAAAGCCCTAAAAATGAGATCAAGAATAGATTTTTTTCTTATAGCTAAAAATTTAACCAAATACGTTCAAAAAGTTGACATTCAACCTTCGATAGCACACGATCATAGGACAGTCTACCCTATCGTTGCACTGGATCAAAGAGACCCCTAGGGGCCCTGGTTTCTGGAAGTTTAACAACGCTTTATTGAAAGATGATAAGTATACAGAACAAATTTGTAAAATGTATCCGAAATTACTAAAAAGGTATACATATATTCAAGATAAACGACTGTTTTGGGAACTTCTTAAGATGGAATTTAGGCGTTTGCAGGAGCCTATTACCAAAATAGCTGCTATGTTCAGAAACCTTTCAATCTCCTCATTTAATGCTACAATACGAGTAAAGAGGGCTTTCCACCCAGCTCTAGCTTCGCGAGGTTTTGCGAGTCACGTATGTCTAGTTAAAATAATTCTTTTGGATTAACAACACTCTACCTGAGTGGAAGAAACGTGCACCTTTTCCAGGTCTCAAGTGAGTTCGTGATGTAGAAATGCTTAGTTGTCAAACCGCTTGTTGTCGTAAAGTTCGCAGCTGGCTTCTCCGTCCTTCTGAGAAAGCGACAACTGCATACTTTACTACCCCTTCCTAACGACAAATATTGTCAAGGACCCAGATTTTGGGTGCCACGTGACCAGAGGATACCAGGGTCCTTTCTCGAGGGAGGAAGAGAAAAGAGCCTGGGAACGAGGTTGGACTTGACTGTACTAAACTATAGTTTGCGCTAAACAAAATATCCGTGCATATCCAACGGAAGTAGTTTTCCATGTGACTTATTAAATTTTTCCACATCATCCTGGTGTCATTTATAAGCTACTTGACTGTAGTAAACATACAAAAATCTTTCAGAAGAATCTTTATTGATTAGTAATTAAACTTAAATCAGAGTTCATGTAAATCCAGGATTAGCCTAATCGGGCTTTGGACAACTGTGCCCACATGTAATAATAACAACAATAATAATAATAATAATAATAATAATAATAATAATAATAATAATAATAATAGTAATAATAATAATAATAATAATAATAATAATAATAATAATAATAATAATAATAATTTAAGTAGAGCGGACAGCTCTACTTACGGCTGCCTTGTTTTAAAACCCCGTTTTAACTCCCATACAAACTCTGTATTTTTACATTCTCGTAAGCGGACATTCCCGTAAGCGGCCGCGGACACTTTCAGAGATTACGACTTAGACTTTTTCTTTGCTTTTAAGCTCCCGTTAGCGGACACCCCAAAGAAAATCCTATTAACAACCTCTGTGTCTTGGTTTCATCAATCAACTTTACATCGCCGTTCGTTACCATTATTTTACAGTAATTTCAGTACCATATTTCAGTGTTTGTTATGTCGTCATCTACGTCCGGTTACATTTCGAAACACCACTTATATGCATATGCCCTTGTGACTGGAATTACAAGGTTGTCAGCACAACACTGTAGCCAAGGCACTCAAGTTTCGATTTTAGCCAAGTGTCCTCATAAAACATATACTAGCAAGGAAATTCTCAGCCATATCTGGCTCCTCTGTTTACTCGCTTTCCCCTTACAATAGTCTTTCCTTTGTTTGTTCCCCGGAAAAAAAGTTGCTAACAAGCAGCGACATCCTCAAAGGAATGTGTCTGAGTATTTCATCATTCTTGTTTATGGTGTAATTGTGTTTATTGTAATTTGTTGTTTTTAAAAAATCGTAACGGGAAAGCCCTAGTACTGCAGTATACAGATTAATACTGTTCAGTTATCGTCACTACGCCGTAGGGTTGTACAGTATAGGGCGCAAGAAAACAAAAATGTCATTTAATACGGCGGTATTTTTTTTTATATTTCCAATACGGTACTGTATTTATTGTTAGCTGGACAAGCTCCCGTAAGCGGCCAGCTATCCCCTACACCTTTAGTGGCCTCTTACCAGAACCATTCTCGTAAGCAGCCAGCTCAAGTTACGGACACTTTTTTCGCGTTCCGAGGGTGCCCGCTTACGAGAGCTTCGACCGTATAACTAAAATAAATAAAACTTTTCCTAATTAATCTCAACAATATGCCTTTCTAGAAAGAAAAGTCTTCAGGCCTTTTCTTAAAGCTACCTATGGAATCATACATCCTTAGCTGCAGTGGAAGGGCATTCCAAACCTGGGGGCACGTATAAAAATTGCCCTGAACCAATGTAGCTAGCTAATCACACGTGACAGCTATATGTTATTGAAAGTTACAGGTAAAAGGGGAAGATTTAGCAGAGACGACTGAACCAGAGGCCTGTACACACTGACGTCAGAGAACTTTGACAAACATGTGGAAATGGGTCTGCACTTTATAAAGTTCTACGCCCCATAGTAAGTAGCTAATTTGCTAGAGAAATCCCATGTCCACATTTAAAGCTTTTTTTCCCCAAACCATCAGCACTGCATAAGCCCCCCTTTTTTTCCACCTTTGACAGGTGTAACCATTGCCGTTAGATTGCACCCACCTGGAAGGCATTAGCTGAGTATCATAAAGACAATGTGGACATCACAATAGCTAAGGTACTGGCACACTCATCTCAAATGTTTGTTTTTATCAACAGAGTTGATAAGGTAATCTGGTCACCATAGAAAGAAATTTATTTAATGTCAATAACATGAGGAGTGCTTGCACAATCTCCCGAGCCAAAGTCTCATGATAAAGATGTGTGCAGTTCAGAGTTTCATCTCAAACTGCCAAACAGTGTTTTCAATACTTTGAAACAGCACTCCTACCGTGAGGAAAAACATAGTGCTCGGCTGCACGAGAAGAAGGAACATGCAACACATGTAAGGTCAACTAAATAAATAAACGTTCTCTATTTGGATCTTGAAATAGGAACCCCCTGATTCAAGCTAGAGTACAGTTAAGATTGAATATTAGCTCAATGGGACGAACACCAACAGATAAGTTTGTAGAGCCCTTTCTCCTCAGTATAGAAAGAGGTGGTAAAAATTCGTTTGATGCTTTAAATCATGGTTCTTATTGGACATGCCTGCAACATGGCCACCAGTACAAGATGGAAAGGGTGGTGAATTGTCTTTAAAAAAATTGTGGCATCTTCAACATTACTTCAAAGAGAAATCTAACGGCCATTCAGCTTCAGTTCTTATTCCGGAAGACGGTCAATCGAACGCAACCTTAGTGTTCGCGCGTTGTCAAAAGTCGCACAAGTATGTTCTCTCAGGAGCCATAGAAAAAGAAATTCTCCTACAGTCGGATTCTTACTGCTCAATTCCAAATGTAAAAATAGAAGAAAAGTTTCTCGTCGTTTGTTTACGTCCTCCTTCAAACGTGAAATTAGGAAATTTCACGTGGTAGTCCGCGTAAAAGAAAAGGCAAAGAAATGTACCAAAAAGTGTGATGCAGGTGCAAAGTTATTGTTTTGCTTACTAAATCTACTGCTTTTTTTATGTTCTGGTTGCATTGTAAACTCCCTCAGTCGGTCTGTGTCAATGAGTGACAGGAGAGGGGGGTGGTAGTTTTGTTCAACCAATTTGCTTGGCCCCCCAGCTGTTTTAGCCTTGCTACAGGCCTTTATTTAAAGAGCGTCTTTAACTTCCTTGCATTCTTCACTTGGATAAGAGAGGGATGAGGGAGGGGATGGTGGAGAGGAAGGGGGGAGAGGAGTGAGGCGAGAAGTCTGTCGAAATGCGAAACTACAGAGGGAGGAGGGGGTGAGGCGAGAAACCCGTTGAGGTGTCAAACTACAGGGGTGGAGTAGCTTAACGGCTCTCTTAGTGATGATAGAAGTAAAATAACGGCAGGAAAGTTCAGCCCATGACTCAGTATTAGTACATTTGTGTTGTGGATCACTTCACTGAATTTCATTTTGGACGACAATTACGCATATAAAGCTTAGAAACATTGTAGAGGTAACTCTTATGTTTATTTTATAACTTCACACGTTTACAATGTCGCGTTTAATAATACATGTGAAATTCATAAAACACCCAACACCAAATGAAAATGATCCATAATTTTGGTTATGATAATTATTATATATACTTGTAATTTGACTTAATTATCCCGTTGCTTTTCAGTGGCTAACAAAAAATTTAGCTATATTTTCAATTACTTCATTGAAAACCTTACTCAAAAATTAAATTAACTGTAACTTAATTCACATAACTTTCAACCAAAATTCATTAAAGTCTGATGAATTGTTTTATACTAGTTGATTAAGTTCTTTTCGGTAGGGAGAATCTGCACCCAATCAAAATTTTAAATTTGCCGGGCTCTACCAGTTAGTTTATGGTAAAGTCATTTAAAGATCATTTTCCGAAATCAGTTTTCTTTAATCAACAGAATTGTACTGATGCCATGATAGACGGCAATCAAATTAACAAAACTGGACATTGAATTGCAATAATAAATCATGTTACCCAATGGTTACAAGACAAAGTTCTTTTAAATATAAACTAATATTCAATCTTATGGTCGACATTCAAGTGATTCATGATCTTAAATGCTGACTTTGTCCTTTAAGAGTCTACTCCATATCCCTTGCCTTATCGCTTTACTAAAAGCAATTACTTCTTTCCCAAAGAGAGGGTCACTTAGAGACTTTTACGATTTGATCCATATATCTAAAACAAATGGATTCCAGATGGAACTCAATCAACGACTTCAAATCATAAAAAGAAATGCTATGATTCCCTTCCATTGTATCCTGGTACTGTTCTAAATTTTTTTGGAAGTGTTCAGACTCAACTACTGATCGCCACTTGGCCGTGAACCGATCATCAGTAATATTCCTTTGACTAGTAGACCATTTAAACGGGATTTCCGGCGCCAGAAAGACCCCTGCAGGAAATCTCGGAGTCTGAAT
The DNA here is from genome assembly GCF_977016875.1 of Pavona decussata. Lineage (NCBI taxonomy): Eukaryota > Metazoa > Cnidaria > Anthozoa > Scleractinia > Agariciidae > Pavona > Pavona decussata. The sequence goes on from NW_028145449.1 coordinate 4,145,889, forward strand.
CCAAAATAACATCTCTGTCCAAAATACATGGATATATCGCTGTTTGCATTGAATAAAAGTAACATTTGGGGCACCTTTTGCGGGGCTCCTTATTATAATCTATGTCATTGTACCTCGATGTTAACAAGTGAAGTTATCTTTTAGGAGCCTGTAACCTGCAATGTCGATGGGACTTTTAATAATCGTTTTCACTTAGTGTGAAGAGAAAATCTATTGTTGGAGATCAGCTACAACAACACTGTAAGATTGTACAAATTACTTTAACTATTACTTTAGCCCAAGGAATACACTTGAAAAAGGCCCGAGTTATTTTGTTCAGGAAAAACAATTCATCTCTAAGCTGGAAAGCTGCTCTTATCCTTTACACTTAATTTAGTATGAAGCTTGAGATACATCGTGCAAACAGCCTGTCGTCAAAAATTAACTCCATGGAGTGTGTGAGAGAAAGACAGGCGCAGTGTAATGGCTATTGCTTCAAGTTCATTGTAAGACCAAACACGTGTCTGAACAAAGTTTGAAATACTTAATCAAAACATTTGCTGCTCCGTGCAATTCTAGAGTTTCTTTGTAGTCCTGTAATACCTGTTACATGTTACCTTATCGCCTTACTGACAACAGTGCATTGAATATTTCTGTCTCCTTTTGTTTTCAAGTACATCACTTATCTTCAGTTACAGATTCCTTGATTATCATCATTTTTCTTAAACCATGCAGGTAAGGAGCTAACTTCAGACTGGTCACACTACAACGTGACAATAGTCCCTTTTAAAATAAGTAGGAGGAGGGAGGCTAGCAATCGACGATAGATAACTCGAGATTAACAAACTATCACAAAGCTCCCCCCGCCTCCCTCCGATTAAAAAGAACATCAACTCAAAGTTAAAACAGAAGACTAAAAATAACGCAAGTAAGGCCTATCCACAAAACAAGTCCTCTTTCAAAATATGTTTATGAGCCCTAATGGTCAGTACTACACAAAAGAGGAATAGTTTCTGCCATGAAATTATATAATAAAATGTTCTCGTAATGACATATCCGTTCTACTACTTGAGTTTAAGGAAAAATATTTTTTTGTCTCATCTTACGACCTTTTAGTATAGAAACATAATAATTCCTATTTGGGATATTAAAGACTGTAACCTGGGGTTTAAACCTCAACGCCGGTTTGCATTTTTTAAGTTGTCTTGTAGAAAGTTTCTACTTCATCCGGTTGGAAGTTATAAGATCCCGCCAGGAATGTTCGTGCGAAGGTGCTGGTATAGCTGTACCCACTCGGAGGGGCGTAGGTGTAACCAAGGTCTGTGTATGAGTACGTATTTGATGATGCGTAGTCAGACACGTAAATATCATGACCATCCCCGAAAGTAGGTCCATGATCGTAACAGCTGTATGTGGAATGAGCCCTGTAATGACTATATTGTCCTGTTTGAGTCAGTTTCACCGGCGCCCATCCTGGCTTGTTTACCAACGAAAACAGGAAAGCTTTCGAATCGTACCGCCATGAACAACTGGAAACTAACAAGAAAATAAACAATTTAAAAACAAACAAACAAACTGACACATGCTTCTGATGATTAGCGCATGGGATAAAGGTAAAGATTGCGCCCGCCATAAAACATGAATGGAAACTAGGGGGTCTCGAGCAGGATCCACAGATGAGCTACATAATGAAACGCGTCAAAATTTCAAGAGAATGAAGGGATATTGAGAGCAATTCTGGGAACAGTTTTCTTTGGTTGAACAAGGACAGCAAACGATCTGGGGCCGGTTCCTGAAAGGTGTATTAACTCTATTCCAGGGATAAATGTGCCTTATTCCAGAAATAACTTTATCCCCGGAATAAATACTGTTCTTGGAAGAAGGAATAACACTATTCAGGGAATAAACCTGGGATAAATTTATTACACCTCGCGAGGTGGTAATAAATCGCTATTCCAGGGATAAATCTGCAAAAATAAGATGGCCGACATGTTGTTGTTTGGTCGTCTTGCTGATGCAAGACGAGCCAGACTGCGGCGTTTTAGGCTTTTTAATGCACGTTTAGATGAATACTTAAGCGAGAAAGACGTCAAGTCAAGATTCCGTTTTGGTAGAGACTCCATAAATTACCTTGCCGATTTGTTGTCCGATGATCTAGCTAGAAACACCGCTCGTAATCACGCACTTTCGCCACTTGTTCAAGTTCTCGTAGCCTTACGTCTTTTCGCATCTTGAAGTTTCCTTGAGGTAATCGGCGATACATTCGGGCTACCAAACTCCACGGTCTCACGATGCATAACTGAAGTATCACAGGCTCTAGTACGCCGTCAACATATGTTCATTGTTTGGCCGGGGTTTTTTTTTTTTTTTCAGTTGAGTTCAATAACCACATAAACAGTTCAAAAAAACCACACATCAGTTCAGTAACAGTATATAAGGATTTATTTTCCGACATTCTAATGCAAACTTAAAAGCGCTTAACTTTTCGGAACTAGTGAGAAGCGAGGTAGCTCAAGTTAGTTCTAATTACTTTAAAATCTTCCGCACGTATTTTAGTAAGCTCACCAAAAAGAGAAGTAAGAAACAGCATAGATTAAAGCAAAACAAAGCTCCGTCTGCTCAGAAGGTCTGTCATTCTCGTCAGGGGCACAGTGAACAGACCCGGTAGAGAGTTCAGAAACGTCAAACAACGAAAAACACGAAGGAAATATGTAAGTGTACGGCGAGGGAGAACATTTTGAAAAAATTCAGGGTGAATTTCTCTACCACACGTTTCAAACTGCGGCACCACAGCTGGTCAAGTCAAAACATGTCTCTTTTTAGTCACATGACTTAATCAATATTTTAAAATTTTTTCCACAGGTTTTCAGTTACGCTATGTGTGACCGCATGTAAAATAATGGTCACAGCGGTACTCACCGGACTCAAAACCTCCTGTTATTCCCGAAAAACTGGGCCGGTTGTCATAAACCGCGACGATCATTTTACTTGTTTCGGAGGGCTTGCCCGGTGCCGGTCCACCACCCGTCTTCCTTTGCGCCTTTTTTTGTTGGCTGAACTCCTTCTTGGCCGTGCTGAAGAGCCCTTTCCATTTCTGTCTTACTCCGTAGATGGTTCTCTTGGCTACACCAACGGGATTAACCTTCTCTGTAATGGCTTTCCATGTTTCAGTTTTGGTTTTATTAGTAACATTGTCGGTAAACTTGCTTTGCAAGATGCCTTTATTTGCCCCCACGTTTTCTGTAATTATTGTCAACTCTCTGGTGTTAAAATTTGGTTTCCTTTTTCTTTTTTCGGCACTGTTTACGGTATCCTCTTCCGGATCCATGTACGTTTACACAGATACAGAAAAATTTCGTCCTTCACTCCCTTCACATTGCTTTACCCACAGGCAGCCCGCGCACGTTGCACTCAATTTCCCGCCAAAGCTGTTTGTCATGTGGGAATCCCCGTAGCTGGAAGATTTATTCCTAGACTAGCAAACTTATCCCTGGAATAGCTATTCCAAGAATAAATAGTGCTTCTGGGAACCCATTTTTATTCCTTTTATAGTTATTCCTAGAATAACATATTTATCCCTGGAATAATTGTTTTACCTGGTGTAATTTATTCCTCCTTCCAGGAACCGGCCCCTGGCTTAGAGAAGATACGAACAACTGATTTTTTAAAGTGAAACCAGTATGCAATGAAATCAGGCAGCGAATCTGATGTAAACTCCAAATATCTTTACATATTTGTCATGTGCTTATTCTTTTTATTGGCTGGTTTTCGAATTTAGGACCGTTCAATTGAGCTTGAAAAAGTATCCGATTTAAGGGACCTATTATTTAAACCAAGTTAAAACCGGGCTTGACAAAGTTGTCGCCTAAATACCACCGCTTTGCCCAAAATTCCGGTTATTTAAACGAGGTTAAGTCGTGTATTTAGATGAAGCTTATCCGTGGTTTTTGGAATAGTCGTCAAAGCCTGATTTTGACTTAAACGATGTCTAACTGAACTTCTGTTTAAACAATCGGCCTAAGAGGTCTAACACGAATAGAGTAAAATACTTTCACCTGTTACATCCGTTTTCTTTTCTCTAATTTACGATTTATTTTCTCTCTACTTTACGACGCAACCTGGTAATTAGCTTT